>NC_080784.1:139649053-139955053 GCF_028018385.1 Neofelis nebulosa
TTTAAAAAGTAAGGTTTGCCTACATTGGCTAACATAAAGCTGTCTGATTTTGATTCTTTTGTTACAGTGTTAAGATGTCACTCTGGCCCTTGACCTGGCAGATTTAATTAGTAGAAAACAGATTAAAGCTGTACTCAGGTTTCATTCTTTACCCCCAGTAATTTAATAATTTTGGTGTGTGTGTGGGGGGGGGGGGGGGATGATTATTCCCACTTCTGACTTTATAAAAGTTGCACGGAGTTCAGGTTTTTATACTGTTTGTTTCCATATATTCTGAGTCCCACTGACGTGCTATTCTCTGATCCATTTCGGGCATTAAGTCTTGACCTAGAGGAGTATGTTCTTGTACCAGACACTACTTTTAGTTCCAAACTTCATAGAATTGAAAATCTCTCCCTTTATGTAAGCCAGTTTATCAGCTTTCATGTTTTTCTTATGTATTCCAATTTAAAATCCTTGCCCCTTAAAAATTGTTGAAGGACTGTTGTGTTTGGACTTTGCCATCGTTCTGGGGTTTCCCTTTGGCTGTCAAATTAAGATCCTTAAGTTCCCTTGAATTTCAGGGCTTATTTTTGTGCAGCCCATCTTTCTGCTGCTGAGACCTTCCCAAAAGTCTATTCTGCCTCTTAACTGATCACTAGTTTTGCTAGATCAAAAATTCTAGGTTTAGTGAAGAAATCAAATGGCACTTTGGTTCTTGATCATATGAAGTATTTTTATGCTAAAATTGCTCAAGGTTTTAGTTCTATTAACCAGTGTTCTCAAATTTTATGATGGGATTATTTCATCCATTCTGTTGCACACTCAATGGGGTGTTGGCATTGTGTGAACTTGCTCTTCAGTTCTGGGAAATGCTGCTGAAATGGTTCTTTGCTCATCTTCACCACCACCCCAATCTTCCTTTTCTCTGGAATTTTTATTTGAATGTGAGCCCTGGACCTCTGTTTTCCGTTGCAGTATGTTGATTTTTTACAACTTCTATGTTACAGGTTTTTTTTTTTAAGGTTTTAATTAGCTCTAATTTCTAAGACCTTCCCCCCTCACCTTCATTATAAATTAGCAACGTGTTCTTACATGGATGCATTATTTTTTGTCAATCTCTAAGGTTATTAATAACTTTAAAGGTTTGTTTCCAAGATAACTTTGCTGTTGCTTTGAGCTTCTGCCTTATATTACACATTTTCCTCAAATGTTTGGTGATCTGTGGCTCATACTTAAAAGCTAATTGGATGTTGTGGATTGGGCTAGGGTTTAACTTTTGGGATTCAAGTCAGATCCAAGTGATCTGACTATTAAGTGCTCTGTCGTTTTATTGAGGAATCCTTTGATATTCCCCCTCTCCCTCACACCCTCCCCCCTGCCCTGCAGCCTCTGGGCCTTCCCTACCTGGTCAGATTCACCAGAAGTCTTTGTCTACTCTCCTACCAGAAGGGTGGAAAAACGCAAAAAACTGGCTGCCAGTGTTTGGGATCCCAGTGAAGGAAAACGGCTGAGGGTTCTGAACAAGTAAAGTATTTTATTTTCTTCACGCTATGCCTGTTGAGTACAAAGACCACCTTTTCTTATGTACTTCAGATAAACTCCAGTTTTCTGCCAGGAATGGGTTTCTGTTCATCAATACAGAGGAACTAGGGGTTTAACTGTCAAACATTTTGAACCAATCCTCTTACTCCTTTTACCTGTTTTTA
Source organism: Neofelis nebulosa (assembly GCF_028018385.1). Lineage (NCBI taxonomy): Eukaryota > Metazoa > Chordata > Mammalia > Carnivora > Felidae > Neofelis > Neofelis nebulosa. The sequence goes on from NC_080784.1 coordinate 139,650,742, forward strand.
AAGGTACCTGAGCTGTCCATTGCTAAGCCTTTGCAGGGGTTCTGTGGTACAGTCTGGGAGGGATATCCTCATTGCTGACAGCCTATTTGGTTTTCTCGTTGGTCGAGTCTGTTACCACTTGTTCATAAGCTTTGCAATTTCCAAAATTTTGTTGCTGTTGTCTCCTTTCCCATTCTTTGTTCTCAAGGTTTTTAAATGTTGTCTCTCCACCTCCCACCCCCGCCCTTTAAAGTAACGGGTTTTAGTAGGATTTCAGAAGGGACTAGAAGTGATAGGGTCTTATTTTTTAGCAGCCTTTTTTATTTGCGTGGGGGTGGTTGGTGACGGAAGGTTTGGGAGAACATAAAGGGGCAGGTAAATTAAAATCCAGATAGTGTTCTAGAATAATACCTTCCAGAATTTGGCCAATAAATTTCATACATAGTTTGCTAGTTTATTACGGAACCAATCTCTATTAATGGACAGTGTTAGGTAGCTTTTATTTCAATTCTCCACCAGTTTTGTAGACTGATTAGAGCTGTCAATCTTCCTTCTTTTCAAGTAATGTGAGTTTTCTTGGTCTGCTGGCCTAGTTCAAGTTATGATACCTTTGGTTTACTAGGTGTGTGCTACCAGGTGAGTTACAATCTCTCTTCTTGGGGTTTTGGGCTTTTATTCCTTTCTTAACCTTCGATGAGCTTTATAAGGTTACAGGTTTTGTTACTACATTACTCTTTGCACATTGGGATGGCAGTTGCTTCATTGATGTGCACAAGTTAGAATACATTATGTGGAACATCTGTCCAGGTGTCCTTCATGCTGAGGTAATTTTGAACGGTGGTTTCATTAACGTTAGCATCTAAGTTACAAGGCCTGTGCATTCTATATGCATGTTTGGTTTTTTACTGCTTGGAAAAGTTCTTTGAAATTGTTATCTTGTACTTTAAAAGTACCTTATGGCGTTGAGGTATTGGGAAAATCAAAACTGAACCCAATGCCTACCACAGCAAATTTTGGTTTTCTGAAATGTATAATTTTATTTGGCTTGGGGTCACATTAACTTGAAATGTCAGAATCTAGGTGAGTAAATTTCTTTGGGAGCAGTTTACTTCTAATTTATCAGCTCTCTAACATTTAAGCACGACTCCAAATTATTCATAAGAACTGATTTTTACTATCTACTTTGGGCAAGCTGAGAGTGCATTCTTTATCTTTTCTTCACTGCTGGCCATGTTGAAGTCTAGCCTGAAAATCTCCATGGCTGAAATAATTCTGGCAAGATGAATATCCAGTTGTGCAAATTGAATCTGCCTGGCCTGCTAATTGCTGTCAGTTGCCTATAATGTGGTAAAATTAGAGAAAGGTTAGTTATAATCCTCATTTCAAAGAGGCTTGAGCCCATTTACATCGGAATCCATCAGAATTGTTTAGGTGTTGCCTGGGAACTTGGATTTCACACCCCCCTCCAAGTGATCTTCGCTACTCTAAAGTTTTAGGTATTGTTGCTTTAAGATGGTTAAATAATGCTGTTTCATAAAGATTTTTTGTTTTTACTTTTATTTCGGGTAAAGACAAAGGTGTGTGTTTCATAAAACAATGCCACTCAAGCATTTTAATCATGATCCCTTAAGTCTCGCTTGGGAAAAAAATCAGAAAGACTTGGCATTCTAATGAGTGTACAAGATGATGAGTGTATGTGCTGCCAAAGGCGAGCACCGAGATGACAAGAGTAATAGTGTACCAAGTGGGGGAAGAGATGTGGTGGAAGTAGCAGTAGGCTGGGAACGTGGGGAGTTGGTTTTATGATTTTTAAATTAACTATAGGCGATACACTTTGCTTATTGCCTGCATATTGCCCCACTTTAGTTTGTCACTGATGTCACTCATCCATTCCATTGTGAATTGGTAATTAGTAACTGAAATTGACTTGCTGTAGTTTTGGGTTGGGCTTGTTACATATTGTCCCACTATCCTTAGCATCTTTTAGATTCTCTAGTAATTTCCAGCAGCCTCTTATTTTCAATGGCTGTAGTATAGAAGTAGCCTTAGGTAACAACTGTGGTATCCAAGGGACTATGCAATTTAGGAAGACAGCAATGGGTGACTGCTAAGTGTTAATTTACCCCAGTAAGCCCTGTACATTTGGGACAGAAGGGGGGCTCTGAGGGCATGAAAAAAGGACCTTGCAAAATTACTGTACTGCTTTTAAAAGGTGATGCTTCATAAGAATTAGATCTTAAGTAAGAGCAAGGTGTTCTTTGTTGTTAACAGTCCAAATCAGTTACTTGTCAGGAGAGGAATTCTTTAAAGTTTTCCGAGAAAGTACAGAATAGGCATTAGAATAGGCATTAGGGGAGGTGCTAATTCATTTAACAATGATAGAAGTTACTGAATTCTATTTTGGGAAACTTAAGTCACTTGATAGGAAGATCATTTAAACTTCAAGGTTAATTGGTATACAATTTATTTTGTAATTGGATAGGCTACATTGTTTGCACTTCAGGATTTAAATGCGAGGTTATTTTTCCTGCCTCTCTCATTTCTCTGAAAAATAAAATATTTGAAGAAACTTAAGAGGTCTGTTAATGTTACTAACCTAAAAGCGACATTTAACATGTCATGGAAGCGATGCTTTGAATAAATACTTAAGGAATTCTATAATTCCCCTTTGTTGTTGTATGGATGGCCTTGGATTACACAAGGCTTAATCACACTTTTAGAAGACACTTGCCAATCTCACTAAGTAGAACCCGTTTAAAATAAAAATTGGAAGATGGCTCTGGCTATTACAAGTGTAGTTAAATTAGCTAAGGCAATAAAGAAAACTTCAAAATGCTCAGAAATTTGTTGTACATTGCTTCTACAATCATTGATATATAATAAAGCATGCTACTACTAGTCAATTAGTTTTATGTATTAAGACCTATCAGCATGTCTTTTTTTTTTTTTTTTTTTTTTTAGTACCTGGTTGACTTGATTTCACACTAACGTGATGTTCTCTGTACCATTTAACATTTTCAAAACCTATTCTCCTCCAGCAAATTCTGTTAGAACCAAGTGTTTCCATTTCCGGAAGCCTACTTTTAGAGTTCATACTAAGTTTATAGTGGGCTTTAGTGGGGTTTTAATTTGCACTAAATTATCTTTTCTGGAAGATTACTTATGTTCAAATTTATAATGTAGTGCTTTTGTCTTACAATTAAACTCTTACAGCACTCATGCATTTTTTGCACTGTCTTTTTGTTTTTCTTTTTTTTTTCAATTTAAGCTTTCCCTTCTTGGATGAATACTTTGAAATAACAGGTCTTATTTTCTTAGTTGAAAAGGTAAGAACTATCATATTTAAAATGTAACAGTTTTAAATGATGGGATTCTTTTGAAAGATTATGCAAAATGGTCAAATAGTTTTTTAATTTGAAGAGTCACTGAATTCAATGGAAGAAAGAAGGGTCATTTTCAGTTTTCTCCAGGATGTTCAGGAGGAAGGATAGTGAGAGAAGGAAGATTCTGTATGGGGATATTCAGTCTCTGGCCTCTACTGGGTTTGCTGTCAAATGTGGTGAGACTGCTGAAAGTGCTGGTAGGCATCTGCTATTTATGCAGACTTGTATATATTTCTCAGAGGATGGCAAATTGAATTAGATGTGTAAAGTTGCACTAATGTTCGCCAAGGTATTCCTACTCTGAATACAGAGGAAACCTAACATAACATTGTTCCACTATTCCATTTCCTATGTTTGTGTTCCTCAAGAATTCGGAGGCATTTGGGTCGTTCCTAGTGCTGGCCTGCCAAGAGAGAGGCTGACATTATGGCAGGTCATGGTATGATGCTTAGAAGGTCTTCACTCCCTCACAAATGATCTCTGTGACCAGTTTGTGATTTGCCTTTTTGTTCTATAAAATCAGGCCAAGTTAAATAATGGGTTCTGTTATTTTAGGTTCTGCCATGATTCTATAATGAGAATATTAACTTTATTTTTTTAGAAGTCTCCTAAATATTTGGGAGGGGGGAGGGGCAGAGGGAGAAAGAAAGAATCCCAAGTAGGCTTCATGTTGCCAGTGCAGAGCCTGACCTGGGGCTCCATCTCACAGCTGTGACATCAGGACCTGATTCTATATCAAGAGTCAGACCACTGAGCCACTCAGGTGCCCCAAGAATATGTACTTATTTAAAATAAGTTAAAATCATCTTTTCAGATTTATTAAAATGTATAGGATATTGTCTAGCAGACTTAAAGCAATTTCTAGTTTAATACATAATTCAATGGAATAGACTTTAAAAAAAGAATGTTTCTGAGGTCCAGCTCTGTCATTTGCCCTATGATGTTGGACAAATAAAATTTAACTTGTCTAAGCATCAGTTTTCCAACTGAAAATTATTTCTCAGATACGGATGTTTGATGATAGGCATGTGAATGTGCTTTGGAGTTAGTAGTTCTCAACTTTATCGTAAGGTTAAACACACTTTGAGGCCCTATCCCAGCCTTAAGTAGAATCTTCAGGGGGGAGAGCCCAGGCATCTATATTAAGATCCCGGAGTCTGAGAGTTGAAAACCAAAGCTTCATATTTATTGCTATGACCATGTTTAAGAGCTATGGAGATCACACGTAGGAAAAGGTATCAAATGTTAATACCTATATGTGCTGGGCAGTCTGAATATGAAGAGTATAATGTGGCCAGGCTTGTGGGGACTAGGATACTCCTAGCTGTCTACCAGGATGGGATGAGTGCCCTTTGCAGTTTGCCTGGGCATCTGCTAGGACTTCCCACTTGTGCTTCTGTAACTCTTCTGGGCTTTGCCTGGCTATGAACCTTCAGATTTAGTGTAGAAGTCCCTTGAGTTTGGGGAGTAATTTGAGATAAGCAGAAAGGCTAAAAGGTTCTGGATTACAGAATAGTGTAAAGCACTTTATAAAAAATAAGGTCAAGGAAGCATTTTTGTGGGGAATGGAGGAAGAATATATCCGAGTTTTGGGGATTTAAAATTTAAGGTGTTTGCATGATATCTAAGTGGGTGTATCTAGTAGAGAGTTGGAAAAAGATTTGGAATTCGGAAGAGTGGTTACTTGCTGGAGAAGGCAATATCATGGGAGTAAATAAAAGCACCCTTGAGAGTGTGGGAAAATGAAGAGAACCAAAGCCTGAGTTCTGTTGCAGGCCATTTGATGAATGAGTGCATGATTAGACTCCCAAAGGCCTACTCTGCTTTCTGCACCCCCCCCCCCCCCCACACACACACAAACAGCAAGCAGTGCCTTAATTTGCTAATCCTCTCTCTTACTAGCCCAGTGGAGTCAGGCAAGTGACATAGCCTATCCAGTTTTCTTATCTGTAAAATGGAAATAAGAGTCCCTACCTCAGGGTTGTGAGGATTAAAAAAGAATCTGTAATATAGTTAAGTGTTTTAACTGTTACTGTTGACTGCCTTGACCTATTGAGATAAATTCTTTTTTTTTTTCTTCTTCCTTTTTAAGTAGGCTTCATGCCCAGCATGGAATCCAAACTTGAACTCACAACCCAGAGATTAAGGCCTGAGCTGAGATCAAGAGTTAGATATGGTTTAACCGACGGAGCCACCCAGGCACCCCAAGATAAATTCAATTTCTAATAAGATCCAATTACCAGCCCCACTTACAACCCACAAAATCTCCATCAGTGACTGGAGCTGGTGTTGATCATTATCTTTCTTGAATTTATTCTCTGCTGCACAATGTGCCACTTAAATAGGCGTTTTAAATGTGCTTATGATTTTTTTCAGTCTTGCTGCCTCAACTGGAATGTTAGCTTCCATTGGGATTAGGTCCATTTCTTACACTAACGTGTATAGCCACTAATTTCTCAAACATCAGTTATCTCTATTGATGTGGTAACTTACAATAAAATTGTAATGTTTTAGAACTATTTTGGTGCAGAGTGGGAGCTCAACAATGTTTGGATGCATAAATCAATGAAAAGTCTAAGATTGCCTTAATATTTGTTTCTATCTACTCAGGTATTTTCTGACAGATGTAGCATAAATAGCAGATTAAACACTCCTTACTAAACGAGTGCTTTTCTTCCTAACTCTTAAGCTCTAAGACAGTTCTAAGACTGGGAAAACCAGCATTATGTGGGACTTAATAGCCTGGAACCAGAGTGATAGCTTGTGTCTTATTTGTGCTGCAAGTGGAGAGGAGCTTGTCACAAACATGCTCTTCATTTTTAGGCTCCTGGGTCTTGGCATCCTAATATGTAAAATTGGGGAGGGGGTAGATTAAGTGATCTTTAGGTTCATGTCTTCTAGCAATACATATGCTAGTATTCACTGGCAATCAGGAAACAAATACATTGTTTTATAAATATATTACAGAAATGTAAGGGAGACACATTATATATGGACTTTTAAAATAATAGCAAAATACATGGCAATTCTCACAACGCTTCTCTTTAAATTTCTGTCTCCTCCCCCCCCCCCCCCCCCCCAACAACCTACCAACCTACAAAAAGCAAAAATATTCCATGTGTCTTATCTGGACCACAATTGAGGGGTCAGATAAGATACTCTGAGTTAAAGATACAGATTTCATATATACAATAGCCAGGACTTGAATTCATAAAATCTCAGCTTTCTAGGTGTGTGACCTTGAACATGTCATTGAACTTGGCTATTTTCTGATCTGCAAAATAAAGATAATATAAGCAAATATTTACACAGCACTTTTCTATGTGCCTTACATTATACTTAATAGTTTTTACTTCTTTATGTCATTGTAAAATCAATGAGACATTCCTCCTCCAAAGCACTTAGTGCATTATATCAGAGTACATATTCAATATAACACCTATTTTTTCCTGACATAAATTACAGAAAGTCTAAAGTTTCTAACATTTAAAATCCTTTAAAAAATACTTTGTGCATGGAAAGGTGATACTGTGCTGGAGGAATAACAAGCTTGGTGTCTATTTAAAGTGCTGATACTTGATCATTAGAATTAAAATGAGCTATCTACCAGATAGGAACCCATGTTTTTACTCTTCCCCATGGATCACTGATTTTTAAAACTGACTTTAGACCTCAAGTTCCCATTTAAGAAACAACTCATGATACCTTGTTACCAACTGCAAAGTGAAGCTGGATGTTTTGGTTATTAGATATCTTAGTGATTTGAGGTTATTGAGTGAAATGTAGGGGGAAAGCTATTAGGGTGGTAAAATGGGACAGGAAATCTCCAGGTTTATTGGAGATACAATACAGCTTCCTAATTTTAAAATCTTTACCCAAGGAAATGTCTAGTATAAAACAATGGTGTGAGTAGTCATTTCAAATGAAAGAATCTGTGGAAGAGGTGATTGTTTATTTCTGGACTGTGTACTCATGTGAAGTTATTAATTTTTATTTGTATTTAATTTTAGAGCAAGGGAGGGGCAAAGAGAGAGGGAGAGACAGAATCTTAAGCAGGTTCCATGCTCAGTACAGAGTCCAATGTCGGGCTCGATCCCATGACCCTGGGATTATGACCTGAGCCAAAATCAAGAGTTGGACACTTAACCAATTGAGCCACCCAGGCACCACAAGACTTCTATTTCTAAGGGAATTAATGAGATCACAGTCATTTTTATTCTGAGTAAGAAGGAAGATATTAGGGATTTAATGCCAAAAATGCAATCATTTTTTTCCTGTTAAGTAATAGTTAACACTTAAATAGCATTTACTATGTGGTAGACATAATTCTATGTGGTATTATTACTAGCTCCCTTTTACAGATGAGGAAACAGACACAGGTTAAACAACTTGTCCAAAGTCACCTGATGGTATCTTGCAGGGTGGAGAGTTAAACTTCAGTGGTCTGATTCCAGGGTTTGTGCTTTAACAAAGGGCAGAGAGGCTGGGGAAGTAGCTGGAGCAGTGGGGAAAAAACTGTGGCAGCATTACAGAAATGGAAGAGGTACGAAAATTAATAAAGCACACTACAAGGACAAGGAAAAACTTGCAAAACCCTCTTCCTTCAGTCTTCCTACCACTGGAGAATGCTATTTCATAATTGTTGATTGTAGAACTCTCTATTTACACACAACAATTTATTGGTAACTGCTGGGGATGGGAAGAAAAAGGGTCAGGGTCAGGTTGGTATTACATTTGTACTTAAAAGAATGATGATGATTGAGAGGAGAATTACCACAGTGATGATTATAATCTTTCTGAAGTGTTTCCACCATATCCTCCTGAGAATCTTTCTTGTTTTTTGGGACTCTTTGGCCTGAAATAAAAATAAACACAAATTTAATGTTTTCTTTCTGTATCTGGATTAATGGACACACTTCAATACCTAATAAAGCTATGTAAAAGAACAGATTTAGCTTGGTTTTGAGCAATCCCAGAGAGTCTCACAAAGTCTGCACAGCTTTTATAAAATGATGCACCAAGATTCCAGGTGCCTTACTCATTGAGTTCAGCTGTAATTTTATTAATATTAATAAATTAATATTTAATAAATATATTTAATATTTAATAAATATTTAATAAATTAATAGAATTTATTAATAAATAAATTTATTAACTCTGTGACTGTGACCAAGTTAATAACTCTTTGAGCCCCAGTTTCCTCATCTTCACTTTATGATTTTACTTAAATGCCACTATCCCTTACAACCCTATTTAAAATCGCTACCCCCATCTCCATCCCAGAAACCCTATTTCCCTTCGATACATTATTTTTCTCTAAAGTATTTGTCTCTTGGGGTGCCTAGGTGGCTCAGCCAGTTAAGCGTCTTGACTGGCTCAGGTCATGATCTCATGGTTTGTGAGTTTGAGCCTCTGGCTCTGTGCTGACAGTTCAGAGCCTGGAGCCTGCTTTGGATTCTGTGTCTCCCTCTCTGCCCCTAACCCATTTGCACTCTGTCTCTGTCTCTCTCAAAAATAATCATAAAAAATTAACATGTTCAAGGTATTTATCTCTTATCTAACATTATGTAAATCTTATTTATTGTGTGTTGAGAATGTAACCTCTGCGAAGGCAGGGATTTTGGTCTGTTTCATTGACTGCTGTATTCCCAACAGTGCTTAACGTAGAATACTCCTCTATTTTTCTTTAGCACCCGTATATTGCTATTGAGAAATGTGATGCTATTCTAATTGCCAAGTCTTTGTATTTTCTCTCTGAAAACATTTAAAATCTCTCTTCCTTTTTTAATGTTCTACAATTTCAATATTACATACATGCCCTGCTATGGTCCTTGTTTTGTTCATTCAATCTGGAAACTCGTGTTATTTAGTTCTAGGAATTTTTCTTGTATGCCTCTAATTTTCTCTCCTTTGATTTCTTCATTGTCTGAAACTCCTGTTGTTCATATGTTGGATCTCAGACTGATTCGCTGTCTTATCTTTCCTCTTTCTCTTTTTGCTCTCCTTTCTGAGAGAATATCTCAACTTTATATTATAATAATTCTACTGAATTTAAAATTTTTACTATTGTTTTAATTTCCAAAAGATCTCTTTTGTTCTTTGAATAAGCTTTTACATAGCTTTTCATTCTTGTTTCAGGGATGCATTACTTTCTATTATTTCTTTGAAGACAGAGAAAGGTTGGGGAATGGTCACCATATTCAAAGATACAGATACTCAGGATAAAACTTTTCACTTGATCCATCGGATTTTAATATGCTGGTCACTCTGGCCTCAACTGCATATGGTTTCTGAATTTAGACCCTCTCTGGTCTGTTGTCTTTAGGTAATAACACTTATTATCCTTTTGTCAGGGGTAAGGAGGGGAAGTGATGTGGCTCTAAAATGTAGGGAGGAGGCTCTGCAGGTAACATGTTCCTTTTAAAGACTTTACACCCAGTCTCCTCTTGAGACTTCTATTGCATGTCTACTTTTACAAGTACCATGTATCTTCAATTTCTGATTCTTTCCAAAGTTCTATGGCCTGGATCAGTTTGCATCTTAATGTCTTCTGGTACAAACTTAGGTTTTGAGGTTTTTGCTACTAAAAAGGTTAAAAAGTACTCATAATTGGTTTTCTAGCTTCCAAAATTGTTGCCATCTCTTACCTGTTGTCTTTTCCTTTGTTTTTTGTCCTAGTAATTTATACATTAAAATTCCTAATTATTGCTTTACCTATAATTTTATTGGAATTTTGAGTGTATGCCAAGATAAATGTATCTGTTTAATCTGTCAAATTAAAATCCATGACCCATATTTATCTGTAGGCAGACTGAGAGAAAGCATACTGGCCTTTTTGTTAAAAAGCCAAATGGGCTTTTTTTTTTTTTCCCCCCTTTAAAAAAGCTTATTTATTTTGAGAGAGAGAGCACTTGTGCACAGGTGTGAGCACAAGCAGAGCAGGGGTGGAGAAGGAGAGAGGGCTCGATGTCAAGAACCATGAGGTCATGACCTGAGTTGACAGAAGTTGGAAGCTTAACTGACTGAGGCACCCAGGTGCCCCCAAATCAGCTTCTTAAGGACATTCAGTAGTCTTTTATATAAAGATCAAGGGGAAAAGAGAGGTAACTAATTTTGCAAGTCAAAAAATAGAGGTTTTTGTGAGAATGATTATGTGGTATCTGTGTGAAAAATATTCTGAGAGAAACTGTAAAATACTTCAAATATGTTTTATTGAGCTGCTTCTACTCAACTGTCCTCAAAGAGGAAGTCATTTTTTTCTTCATATAATCATGTATGCATAAAAGTGGGATTTGTTTGGAAGGTAAGGCAGTAAAGTGAAATAAAATCTCTTACGTTTTTTTGCCATATTTTTTGTGGGATTTAGATGTTGCCACTTACCCCATAAAAAAGACAAAATCTAATAAAAAAATTAATAGATCTGGCAGTATGGTAGACTAAGTAATCCCATAACCCTCCTGCCACTATTACTACTCAGAAATGCTAGATAAAATATAATAAGCAAACTTAAATTCATAGCAGAATTGGGAAGAAAGTCAGAGTACAGCCTGGTGCCGAAACTTAGGCAAACAGTGAGAAATTGCACTTCTGGTGCAGCTTGTCTGGATTTGAGAGGGTGAGGACATTGGCTTCTGTCATCCAGGGCTTGGGATTTCACTGCCCACAGGCACAGCAGGCTAATCTCTGGGCTCCATGAGGAGAACATGGAACTATATTGAATTTTCATCTTTCCTGCTAACTAGGCTCAAAACTTTGGAGTCTTCCTTAACTCCCTCTCACCACACATGCAATCTGTCAGCGACTCCAATTTGTTCCACCTTCAAAATGTATACAGAATCCAACCACCTCTCACCACTTGTACTGAACTAAATATTCATTTTATGTTACCTACACTTTTACCACTTTCTTTGCTCTTTAATTTTTTGCTGAAAGTCAGATTTCTCCTCAGAATTTTCCAACTACCTAAAATACCTCCTTTAGAATTTCCTTAGTGCAGATGTGATAAACACAGCCAGCTATCCACTGCAGACTTTAGTTCCCCTCTCATAATGTAGAATTATTGCTGGCAAGAGACTCTCCAATCACAGACCACATTTATCAGGCTCTTCACCCCACTCTGTGCTGTTTCCCTCTCTGCCTCTTGTACGTATGCAAAGCTGTAAGACTAATTCTTACCAATAGGTCGTGAGTAGAAATGATGGTGTCACTTTTGGGCTGAAGTGGCTATAAGCAAATATGCTTCTTCCACTCCATGTTTAACCAACTGCCACCTGAAATGGAAAGACTCTAAGGCCCCAGGCAATGGCAGAGTCACAAAATGGAAAAAGCTTGGGTTCCTGGATTGCCATGTGAAATTATGCCCACAGAAAACCTGTTTTAAATTGTTATGCAACCAAGAAATAAACCTTTATTTAGTTCAACAGTTAGTGTTTCTCTAATACTGCAGTTGGTAGTAGGATGAGATGTTATTAAAAGAGTTTAAAACATGTGGCATTGGCTTAACCATCAGGTGGTAGGCAGTGAAGAAACTGGTACTAGAGGCTGGAAAGATGAAGACCTATATTCTTCAGAATAAAACACTGGATAGTTTTACCAGTGCCTGTGACAACTTGGAAGGCAAATTGCCTATTGAGTCTTTCACTTTGGAAGAAAATGTTGGAAAACAGAACGGTGATGGTGTGAGTTCTTGTTACTGGCTGCATTTATCAAGGTACCAACTGGCTGGTTTGCAAGAAGAAATGAAAAAGGAATAGGGTGAAGAAATGTGGAACACTGAAACATTAGATAAGCTTATGTTTTTTTGGTCCAGAAATAGAAATATTGAAAAGGTCTTTAATGACAAATGCCCATTAAGAAGGTTCTGTCCTCCCTCAATAACAGAAAAACTCCAAACCTATTTAAAAAAAAAATGGGAAAAGGACTTGAACAGACTTTCATCAAAGATCTATAAATGGCCAATAAGCATGCGAAAAGATGCTCAACATCATTAGTCATTGAGGGAATGCAAATCAAAAGGAGATGCTAGTTAAAAAAGTGAGATGCTAGTTCATACCCAGTAGGATGTCTATAATTAAAAAAATGGAAAATAACAAGTGTTGGAGAGGATATGGAGAAATCTGAACCCTCTTACATTACTGGTGGGTACTTGTGGCTACCCTCTTACATTACTGGGTTCAACCACTGTGGAAAATAGTTTGGAAGTTCCTCAAAAAGTTAAACACAGAATTACCATATGATATAGCAATTCCATTCCTATGTATACACACAAAGGAATTGAAATCAAGTATTCAAACAAAAATTTGTACATGGATGTTAATAGCATTATTCACAATAGCCAAGGCAGAAACAACCCAAATGTCCACCAAATGATGACTAATAGATAAGCAAATAGGGGTGTATCCATAAAATGGAATATTAGCCACAAAAAGGAATGAATTACTGACATATGCTACAACATGGATGAACTAGGAAAACATGCTAAGTGAAAGAACCAGCCACAAAAGACCGGATTGTATGATTCTATTTATATGAGAGCCAGAATAGGTAAATCCATAGAGACAGAAAGTAGATTAGTGGTTGCCAGGGCCTGGGGAATAATTGTTTAATGGATATGAGGTTTCTTTTTGGGGTGACAAAAATGTTTTGAAACTAGTAAGGTGTTGGATATACAATATTGTGAATGTATTCAATGCCACTGAATTGTATACTTTAAAAATGTTAATTATACCTTATATGAGTTTTACCTCAATTAAAAAAAAAAAAGATTCTGCCCGGTGGTGGAGACGAGGTTAAGGGTGCAATATGCTTCCTATCCAAGCCTAATGGCCTCAAAGTAGTTGTCTTTAAATTGAGAGGGAGGCATGAGGGCAAGGAGCAGGAGCAAAGAAATAACCGGGTTTCAGAATATTGTCCAGAAAAGAACTTTACATGTGGATGCAGGCACTTGGAAACGACTAGAAGCAAAAAGATTCAAAATCAACCAAGTTTTGAAATGGAAAATAAAGCAGAACCTGGTCCTTTGAAAAGACCAAAACAAAACAAAACAAAAAACAACTTGATTAAAATAATCGAAAGGCTAAGAATGAGGAAATTAAACCAACCACAGGCACAAGACAAAAGTTAAGAATACAACCGCATATAGCATATAGTATAAGTTTTTATACACGGCTAGAGTCAGTCTTTTGAGGCAACAAAGGTAAAACTATAGCAGTGAATCCTACAACACATACAAACATTTAATGTGAAATTTATCATATTAACAGGTTTAAGAAGAAAAATCATTATCTCAATTAATGTAAAGATAGCATTTGATACAATTCAACCCCCTTTCATGATAAAATTTCTTAGCAAATAAAGAATAGAAAGGAAGATTTATAAGTTGTTAAAAAGTATATCAAAATCTGAATGTAAATTTAATACTTAATTGGGAAGCATTAGAAATACTCATTTTAGGGGCGCCTGGGTGGCTTGGTCGGTTAAGCGTCCGATTTCGGCTCAGGTCATGATCTCACGGTCCGTGAGTTCAAGCCCCGCGTCGGGCTCTGTGCTGATAGCTCAGAGCCTGGAGCCTGTTTCGGATTCTGTGTCTCCCTCTCTCTCTGCCCCTCCCCTGTTCATGTTCTGTCTCTGTCTCAAAAATAAATAAACATTAAAAAAAAATTCTAAAAAAAAAAAAGAAATATTCATCTTAAATTGGGAACAAGTATTTCAGATATCACCATTTCTAGTCAATATTTTACTGGCATTCCTAGATAACATAGTAAGACAAGCAAAAATAAATAAAGAGGGGTGCCTGGCTCTAGGTGGAACACGTAACTCTTGATGTTGGGGTTTTAAATTGCGTACAAGTATTTCAGATATCACCATTTCTAGTCAATATTTTACTGGCATTCCTAGATAACATAGTAAGACAAGCAAAAATAAAGAGGGGTGCCTGGCTCTTGGTGGAACATGTAACTCTTGATGTTGGGGTTGTGAGTTTGAGCCCCATGTTGGGTGTAGAGGTTACTTAAACAAAAAAAAATTAAAAAATGAATATATATGGGAAAGGATGAAAAAAATATAGTCATTATTTAGTATATGATAAAATTTTTATGTAAAAATGCAAAGAAATCCATAGATAATATTACCATGAAAGTTCAGTAAGATTTAGGATACAACATTAGTATGCAAAAATTGACTGTGTTCCTATTAATCAAAAAACAGAGTCAGAAAGAGACCTAGAAAAATGGAGACCTAGCACATTCAGAGATGTGAAAACAATATTTTAAAGATGTCAATCCTCCCCACATTAATGTAATTCCAACTAACATCCTAAAATTGTGTGTGTGTGTGTGTGTGTATGTGTGTGTGTAACTCAAGATGTAGATTCTAAAATTCACTGAAAGAGAAAGCAAGACTTGCTAACACAATTTTCAAAAAGTAGAATACCATTCACTATAAGATATTAAGACTTCTTATAAAACCACAGTAATTAAAACAGTATAGTACTGGTCCAAGGATAAAGAAATGGATTAGTAGATATTAAATATGTATAGGGAGGGGCACCTGGCTGGCCTACTCGTAAGTGCATGTGGCTCTTGATCTTGTGGTCATGAGTTCAAGCCCCACGTTGGATATGGAGATTACTTAGATAAATTAAAAAGAAAAAAGAATAGAGTATATATATATTTACATATACATATATGTACATACATATACATATATACATATATGTAAATATATATATAATTGGCATTACAAACCAAACTTGGAAAGGCTGAGTGCTATTCAATAAATGGTGTTTGGGCAACTGATTTTTTGTACAGAAAATTATAAAATTTTGATTCCTACATCATACTCTATGCAAAAAACAAAATTCCAGATGTTTTAAAGATCCATGTTTAAGAAGCAGAATTTAAAACTTTTAGGAAACAATGTAAGAATATCTTTATAACTTTGGGAAAGGAAGGAGTTCTTTTTTTTTTTGAGAGAGGGAGGGAGAGAGCGCTAGCAGGGGAGAGGGGCAGAGGGAGAGAGAGAATCTCAAGCAGGCTCCACACTCCGTGTAAAGCCCAATGCAGGCCTTGATCCCAGGACCCTGGGATCATGACCTGAGCCCAAACCAGGAGTTGCATACTCACTGAGCCACCCAGGTGCCTCAAAGGAGTTCTTAAACAAGACCCAGAAAAGCATAAACCATGAAGGACAAGACTGATAGATATATTTGCCTAGATGAAAGTTAAAGACTTCTTTCCTAAAAAAGGTATTTTACATAAAGCTGAAAGCCAAGCCACATACTGGGAGAACATATTTACACTTTATACAACTAAGTATCAACAACTAAGAATTGTAGACCATTTTTTATCCTTTATTATACATTAGTATTTTATGTATTTCCTATAAATTATTTTAAAAGATAAAGATTCACATTAGCAAAATGGGCAAAGGATATCAACAGGCAGTTAGTTCACGGAACAAATTCTAATAGTTAATAAACATAAAAATTGTTCAATGTCACTCAAAATTAGGAAAACACAAATTAAGACAATAGTTATCTTCTTTCCCTTACAGATTGTTAAAAATCATAATCTCATAATCCCAAGTATTAGAAAGAATGTGGGGCAACAGAACTCTCAGATACTACTGATGGAAGTATAAATGGCACAACACTTCTTAAGGAATTTTGAAGTATTTAGTTAATGTAAAGATGCACATATTTTAAGATCCAGCAATTTCATTTCTCTTTCTACATATAGCAGAGTGAGGGTTCTACAATGAGATCAAGCATCCCAGGGAGTTGCATGAGATGCTCCACTGGAAAGCAGGAAATTAATTTTAGAACTTCTCTTTGTTTATTTTAATCAAAAAAATAGGAAGGGAATGAACATGTATTAATGTACAACACATGGATAGGTGCTGACACCTTCCCTAAGTGTGTACGTAAAATGATACATGAGGACGCTTAAGGTTTTTTAGGGGTAAAGTGTAAATTCCCTAGTGACAAAGAGTTGACCCCTGCCTACCCCTTTATCCATTTACCTGTAGTGTATTGCAATTCCTATAATTTACATGCATCTGGGGAAGAGAATTTATGGGCAATATTATTTAGTTTTAACTAAACTAAAAAGTACACATGTGGCTTAAAAATTCTACCAATAAAGGGGTGCTGGTTGGTTCAGTAGGAAGAGTGTGCAACTCTTGATCTTGGGGTTGTGAGTTCATTACTTAAATAAATAAATAAACTTAAAAAAAATTATACCAATAAGGCAAACATAAACAACAAAAACATGGCAAAGAGGATATATCTCTTCTAGTTTGAGTATTTCATCTGCCATATTTAGAAATAAAAATATAATGATTATAATCAGATCTGACTTTTAATCACAATTACTATTATTAAAAACATTCTTATTAATATTTTTCTTAATCGGAGAGAAACAGTTTTAATCTTCTTAAAAAACCAAATTATTTAATATTTTATTTCATCTTCATCCCATTCTTTTAATTACTACTTTCCTATATGCTTTATATTATATAGTGTTATTATAGAAGAATATATAATTTAGCTATATATCTAAATGCATTCTCAAGAATGCACTTGTAAATTTGTAAAATTACAAATAAGTATGCATGACCAAAAAACTCTAGAGATCACTGTCTTAGAAACAGTTTTGCAGGGGAACCTGATTGAGGTGACTCAATCAGTTGAGTGACTGACACTTGGTTTTGGCTCAGGTCACGACTCATAGCTTGTGAGCTGGAGCCCCACATCAGGCTCCACACTATGGCCCTCCCATGTGCACTCTCTCTCTCAAAATAAATAAACAAAAAGAACAGTTTTGCAAAAGTGTACCAAGAGATATGAA
This sequence comes from Neofelis nebulosa, assembly GCF_028018385.1. Classification (NCBI taxonomy): domain Eukaryota; kingdom Metazoa; phylum Chordata; class Mammalia; order Carnivora; family Felidae; genus Neofelis; species Neofelis nebulosa. Next base: position 139,667,951 of record NC_080784.1, read on the forward strand.
TAAGTTGTTCAAAGCAGTATTGTTCATAATAAAGTTAGAATCTACATTAATGTTTATTAAAAGGAGAAAAAATAAGTATACTGTGTTTATGTATTTTTAAGTTTTTTACATTTTATTTAGAGAGAGAGAGAGAGAGAATGGGGGATGGGCAGAGAGAGAATCCCAAGCAGGCTCTCCACTGTCAGCGCAGAGCTGGATGTGGGGCTTGAACACACGAATTTGAAATTATGAACCTGAGCTGAAATCAAGAGTCAGTGCTCACTTGACTGAGCCACCCACACGCCCCCGACTACGTTTACTTAAATAGTAATGATATGCTGTCAGAAGTTAAACTGATAAATTAAAGCTAAGTGTGTCCAAATAAATACAGTTCATAAACATAATGTTGAACTAAAATCTTATGTTTTAGTTCATTATATGTACATTATAATGTCACAAACATAAAGTTAAAAATGCAAACTAAGAATGTAGATACATATATACCTACAGATACAAATCAGGACTCAAGCATACAAATGATTCATATCAAATTCATGACTCTGTGTCAGCACAGAGCCCGACGCGGGGCTCAAACTCACAAACCATGAGATCATGACCTGAGCTGAAGTCGGACACTTAACCAACTGAACCACCCAGGAGCCCCTATAATTTTTTGATAAAGCCATAGTTTGGTGACATAGGATTATCTCACAGTATTCCTGATATTCCTCACAGTATTTCCTTTTGGCCATTTGTCTCAAGTCGTAAGACACTGTTTGGATATCAAGACAGGTGAACATCACTTACAGTTGTTTGGAGATCATCGGTTTTATCAGTGAAGATATTCAATCTTTCTTCATTTTCCAAAATTTCATCAATATTTTTGGACATAATATTTTTTACTTCAGTTACTTGGCTCCTCAGTGTAGATATTGAGCTATCACCTTGATTTTTATTGTATTGCATCTATATAGAAATGAAATATAATACAAATATTATTTTCTATAAATAAAATCTATGATAATAGATTGTACAAATTAGAACAAAAGTGTCAAAGGTGCATTTCAGTTGTATTTCAGCATAAGGAATCAACTAAACTTCAACTTGTCCCACCTTAATCTTGCTAAAAAAGGGGAGAGGGTGGATGGAAGAGTGATATTTCAATATATTCAATCAGTGGTGGAAGTCTTTTTTAAAATTTAAGTTGTTTATTTATATATTTATATAGACTTTTAAAGAGAAGTTTTAGGGGTGCCTGGGTGGCTCAGTGGGTTAAGTGTCTGACTTCTGCTCAGGTCATGATCTTGCGGTTGGTGAGTTTGAGCCCCGCGTCAGGCTCTGGGCTGACAGCTCAGAGCCTGGAGCCTGCTTTGATTCTGTGTCTCCCACTCTCTTCCCCTCCCCCACTCACGCTCTGTCTCTCTCTCTCTCTCTCAAAAATAAATAAACATTAAAAAAATTTTTTTAAATAAAGAGAAGTTTTAGGGTCATAGTAAAATTGAGTGGGAAGTATAGAGTTCTCACATACCCCTTATCCCCTCCCTACACCCCTCCCCCTCCCCAAAGCTCCCCATCAACAACCTGCACTAGAGTGGTACATTTGCTACAATGGATGACCCCACACTGACGCATCATTATCACCCAAAGTCCATAGTTTACATTAGGTTTCACTGTTGGTATTGTACATTCACTTGGTTTGGACAAATGTATACTGACATGTATTCACCATAATACAGTATCACACAGAATAGTTCCACTGCCCTTAAATTCCTGTGTTCCACCTATTCATGCCTCCCTTCTCCCTAAGCCCTGGCAACAATTGGTCTTTTTACTGTCTCCATAGCTTTGTCTTTTCCAGAATGTCACATAGTTGGAACCAAGTACTGGCTTTTCATATTGGCTTCTTTCACTCAGTAATATGTATTTTTTTTTAAAGTTTATTTATTTATTTCGAGAGAGACAGAGACAGATCGAGTGGGGGAGGGGCAGAGAGCTAGGGAGACAATCCCAGGCAGGCTCTGTGCTGTTAGCACAGAGCCGGGTGTGGGGCTCCACTCATGAAACCGTGAGATCATGACCTGAGCTGAAACCACGAATTGGACGCTTAACTGACTTGAGCCACCCAGGCGCCCCTCACTTAGTAATATGTATTTAAGTTTCCCACATATCTTTTCATGGTTTGATTTACTCATTTTTTTTTTTTTAGTGCTGAATAATAGTCAATTGTCTGGATGTACCACAGTTTATCCATTTACCCATGGAAAAACATCTTGGTTGCTTCCATGTTTTGGCAAGTATAAATAAAGCTGCTATAACATCTGTATGAAGACTTTTGTGTGGACATTACTTTTCAACTTATGTAAATAACAAAGGTGTGGTTGTTGGATCATATAGTAAGAGTATGTTTAGTTTTGTAAGAAACTGCCAAACTGTCTTCCAAAGTGACTGTAGCATTTTGCGTTCCCATCAGTAGTGAAGAAGCATTCCTACTGCTCTACTTCCTTGTCAGCATTGGTGTTGTCAGTGTTTTGAATTTTGGCCTTTCTATTTAAAAATTATTTTCATGTTTATTTATTAAAATTTTCTTTAACGTTTATTTAGTTTTGAGAGAGAGACAGAGCGCAAGCGGAGGAGGAGCACAGAGAGAGGGAGACACAGAATCTGAAGCAGGCTCTAGGCTCTGAGCTGTCAGTATAGGGCCCAATTTGGGGCTTGAACTCACGAACCATGAGATCATGACCTAAGCCGAAGTCGGAAGCTTAACCGACTGAGCCATCCAGGTGCCCCTAAAGTCTTTATTTTTAAAAGTAATTTCTACAACCAACATGGGGCTTTAGCCCACAACCCTGAGATCAAGAGTCACATCCTCTACAGACTGGGCTAGCCAGGCACTCCTTTAGCCCCTCCCCCCCTTTTTTTGAGAGAGAGAGAGCATGCGCATGTGCAAGTGAGAGTGGGGGGGAAGGGCAGAGGGAGAGGGAGAGAGAGAACCCTAAGCAGGCTCCACACCCAGCATCAAGCCTGACTCAAGGCTCCATCTTACAACTGTGAGACCATGACCTGAGCTAAAATCAAGACTTGGACACTTAACTGACTGAGCCACCTAGGCGACTCTGGCCCTTTTTTTTTTTTTTTTAAATTTTTTTTTTTTAATGTTTATTTATTTTTGAGACAGAGAGAGACAGAGCATGAACAGGGGAGGAGCAGAGAGAGAGGGAGACACAGAATCTGAAACAGGCTCCAGGCTCTGAGCTGTCAGCACAGAGCCCGATGCGGGGCTCGAACTCACGGACTGTGAGATCATGACCTGAGCCGAAGTCAGATGCTTAACCGACCAAGCCACCCAGGCGCCCCTCTGGCCCATTTTTAAATCAGGCTGTTTTATGTTATTGTTGAGTTTTCAGAGTTCTTTGTGTATTTTGGATAACAGATGTATCTTTTGCAAACATCTTCTCCCAGTCTGTGGCTTCTCATTCTCTTGACAATTTTTTGAAACAACCTTACAATCTGTCTCTTAATTGGTGTATTTAGATCATTAACTTTATTATTATTTTTTTTATAGAGTTTATTGTCAAGTTAGCAAACATACAGTGTATACAGTGTGCCTTTGGCTTTGGGAATAGATTCCTGTGATTTATCACTTATATATAACACCCCAGTGCTCATCTCAACAAGTGACCTCCTCAATGCCCATCACCCATTCCTCCTCCCCCTCGCCTCCACCCCTTCAACCCTCAGTTTGTTCTTTGTATTTAAGAGTCTCTTATGGTTTGCTTCCCTCTCTGTTTGTAACTACTTTTTTTTTCCTTCTCTTCCCCCACGGTCTTCTGTTAAGTTTCTCAAATTCCACATATGAGTGAAAACATGATATCTGTCTTTCTCTGACTTATTTCACTTAGCATGATACCCTCCAGTTCCATCCACTTTGTTGCAAATGGCAAGATTTCATTCTTTTTCATTGCTGAGTAGTATATATATATATATATATATATATATATATATATATATATACATATACATATACTACATCTTCTTTCTCCATTCATCAATGGACATTAATGGACATTTGGACTCTTTTCATAATCTGGCTATTGTTGATAGCACTGCTATAAACATTGGGGTACATGTGCCCCTATGAATCAGCACTCCTGTATCCTTTGGATAAATTCCTAGTAGTGCTATTGCTAGGTTGTAGGGTAATTCTATATTTAATTTTTGAGGAACCTCCACACTGTTTTCCAGAGTGGCTGCACCAGTTTGCAGTCTCACCAACAGTGCAAGAGGGTTCCCATTTTTCCACAACCTCACCAGCACCTGTTGTTTCCTGAGTTAATTTTAGTCACTCTGACCAGTGTGAGGTGGTATCTCAATGTGGTTTTGATTTATACTTCCCTGATGATGAGTGATGTTGAGCATCTTTGCCTGTATCTGTTAGCCATCTGGATGTTTTCTTTGGAAAAGTTAGACCATTAACTTTTAAAGTGATTATTGATATAGTTGGACTAATATCTACCATATTTGTTACTGTTTTCCATTCATTGTTCTTGTCCTTTGTTCCTATTTTATGTGGTCCACTTTATCCATGTTAACAAAAATGGTCATTCCAATGTAGCATTATATATAAAAAGCTACAGCTGCAGAATATTAAATAATAACTTATTGAACACTTAGTATGTGCCCGGTGCTGTTTTAAGCACTTCACACATATTAACTCATTTAATTTCCAAACCACCGTATAAGGTAGAGTACTTTTATCATCTTTTATTTTCTAAAGAAGAAAACAGAGACTGAGAGAAATTAATAAGGTAGTCAATGTTACACAGCTAGAAGCAAAACAAGGATTCAGACTCAAGTTCCAGAGATCAAGCCTTTACCCATTGTAGTAATGACCTTAGTTTTGTGAATTTAAAATGTATGCATAAACTTATATACATTATAAACATATAATGTATACAAAAATGTATACTTACATACATGTGCATACATTTATATTTATATGTATGTTTATACATATAAATAATTCTGGAAGGTTATACACTAAACTGTTAAGACTGCTCACCTCAGGGGGTTTGACTGAGATTGTAGGAGATACTTGTATTTTGCTTCATATACTTTTGTATTATTTTACTTTACTAATGAGCATTATTTTTTAAGCTTTATTTATTTTTGAGACACACAGAGAGAGAGAGAGAGAGAGAGAGAGAGAGAGAGAGAGAGAAGGAAAGAGACAGAGCGTAAGTGGGGGAGGAGCAGAGAGAGGGAGACACAGAATCTGAAGCAGGCTCCAGACTCTGAGCAGTCAGCACAGAGCCCGACGCAGGGCTCGAACTCATGAACTGCGAGATCATGACCTGAGCTGAAGTCAGATGCCCAACCAACTGAGCCACCCAGTTGCCCCAACTAATAAGCCTTATATTTTAAATTAAAAAAACCCCTGCTCGTTGGCAAGTGGTCAAATCCACCTTAGACAGAACTCTGATCTTGTTGGTTACTGGACCATGCAACTTACAATTGATGTTTTGTGAGGAGCTCACTAGGTAAATGTAGAAAAGAGGAGGTTGCTAGTTGAACTGTGTCCCCCAAAAGATATGTTCAATTCCTAACTCCAGGAACCTGTGAATGTTACTTTATCTGGAAATAAGGTCTTTGCAGATATAATCGACTTAAGATGAATGGTTAATTTTTTATTTTTCTTTTTGTTCCTTTTTTCTTTCTGTCCTTTTAAAAAATGTTTAAGTTTCTTAACCTAAGAGAATCATTTAAGATTTGTTAAGATAATGTATTTATAGTCCATTCATTGGCATTCAGATTATACACACACACACACACACACACACACACACACACATATTTAAATCTCTCAAAACATTTTTCTTTTGTTAATTATAGTATAAGAAATTCAACAACTTTTAAAAATTTTCTACAGATTTAATGCTTACCAGGTTAGTTTATAAATGTTAAAAAGAAATGTCTTTGATGTCAGATGTGTTACTGCTTAAAATATGCATATTTTCATATGGTAACTAGTTTTGGGGGAGCTCTGTCAATAATATATTTTGGCTGTGTAGAATATGCAGAATTCTTCATAAAAAATTTATGAATTTAATATAAAAGCATCTATCCTTAATTATTTTTTAGGCATTGTGGTAGACACACCCTATGGTGACCCCCAATGTATCACATCCTTGTAAACCGCCCCTCCCCACCCCCAAGTGTGACTTGCTTCTAATTAAGAGTAGCAAAGATGATGGGATGTCACTCTTGTGATTATGTCACATTATATAATATTTAGTAGACTGGAGTGAGAGAGATTCCTCTGCTGGTCTTGACAGGGAAGCAGCCATACTGAGGACAGCAACTGGCAAGGACCTGTTGTTGTCAGTTCCTAGGACCTGATGGTGTCCCCTGGTCAATAGCCAGTAAAAAGCTGCATCCCTGGCACAGCTGTAAGGAAATGAATTTTGCAACAGGCTCTGAATGAGCCTGGAAGCCAAATCTTCCCCAGAGCTCCTGGATGAGAACACAGCCTGGCTAACAAACTCACTGCAACTTTGTGTGAGACCCTGAGGAGAACTTGTTAAGTCCTGCCTGGATTCCTGACCCACAGAAGCTGGGAGATAATAAATGTGTGCTGTTTTAGGCTGCTGATTTGTACTGATTTGTTAAATACATAATTAGAAAACTAAAAAAGTTACACTGAGAATATTTTAATACGGAAAAGTTCATATACAGAGTGAACAGTATAATGCAGAGTGAACAATATAACTCATCCCTATGCACCCATCACCGAGTATCGACACATGGCCAATCTTGTTTCATCTATACTACTACCAATTACCTCTTCCCCAAATGTATTGTTTCAAAGCACATCCCAGACATTCTATCATTTTAATATGTAGATGCTTCAGTTTGTATCTCTAAAAGATATGGCCTCATTTTTCTTAAAAATAAAACTACAACATCATTATCATATCTATAAAAATGCCTTAATATCATCAAACATCCAGTTTGTAACAAATTTATTAAAAAAATCATAGTTGTTTTGTTTATTAACATTTGTTTTGCTGATCCAGGATCTAAAGTCCGCATTTAGTTGATATGCATAAGTTTCTTTTAATCTGTGGATTCTCCTTAACTTTTTCCCCATTGCAATTTATTTGTTGAAGAAATTTGATTATTTGTCTTGTAGAGTTTCTCATATTCTGGATTTTGCTGATTGGATTGCTGTGTATCATTTAATGTGGTCACTGATCTCTCTATTTCCTGTAAACTGGTAGTTAGATATAAAGGCTTGGTCCTATTCAGGTTTGATGTTTTGGGCAAGCCTACTTCAGATGTGTGCTATATACTACTTACTGTGTGACACCAAGAAACACATAACTGATGACTGATTGTCTCCCTTATTGTGACTTTAGGAATAATCAATGGATTTAGGTATTTAAAAAAAAATTTCTTTTTTCCATTTATTCACTTTTGAGAGACAGAGACAGAGCACAAGCGGGGGAGGGGCAGAGAGAGAGGGCGACACAGAATCTGAAGCAGGCTCCAGGTTCTGAGCTGTCAGCACAGAGCTGGATGTGGGGCTGGAACTCACAAACTGCAAGATCATGACCTGAGCCGAAGCTGGACGCTTAACTGACTGAGCCACCCAGGTGCCCCAATGGGTTTAGGTATTTTGAGTCAGTTTCATTTCATTTATTATGAATTTCCCCATCAGCGTTTCACCTAATTTTTTCAGTCATCAATGATCACTGCCTAGATCTATTATTACATTAGGGATTGTAAAATAGTGAAATTTATTACCTCTTCTTTGTTTATTAGCTGGCGTATTTCTATATTTGGTCTATATAAAGACCAAAAAAAAAAAACAAACAACAACCTTTTTCCCTATCAACTATTTGTTTTATCTGAAGTACAGTTTATATAAGAAAGTCAGAATAAATGGTTGAGCCTTTTATTTATTGGTTTTTGGAGTGATGAGGTGTATCCTTAGAATCTTCCAGAGCTGACTGATGAGGGATTATTCCCCCTCTTTGATAGTATCTAGGAACTCAAGGGAGTTTTAACATATATGATGTGTTACAATCCACTGCAGTTATTATTCTTTTTGATGTTCAGTTATTCCATTACTGACAAGTGTTAGCTACTTCAAGTTGGCTCCTAAAGTCTTTTGACAAGAGTACAGTGAACTTTGAAAGCTTCCTTTTTTCTGGTATGACAAAATGTTTCTGGCTTATATGTTTCCTGCCTGACATCAGCAATTAGGTCTTATTCTTTTTAGTGTAAAATGGTATTTAGAGACAATAATCTAGATGCTAAGGGGGCACACTGCTACTGGGTTGGTCATTATTTCTAATGTTTTTCAATAGACAGCCTAGGAAATACTTTTATTTTTTATTTTTATGATGTTTATTTATTTATTTTGAGAGAGAACAAGGAGCAGAGAGAGAGGGAGAGAGATAATTACAAATCACGAGGGGCCCGATCTCACAAACTGCGAGATCATGCCCCGAGCCAAAATTAAGAGTTGGTCACTCGACTGACTGAGCCACCCAGGTGCCCCATTATACTTTTTTTTAAAAGAGAAAAAAAGGGGCGCCTGGGTGGCGCAGTCGGTTAAGCGTCCGACTTCAGCCAGGTCACGATCTCGCGGTCCGTGAGTTCGAGCCCCACGTCAGGCTCTGGGCTGATGGCTCGGAGCCTGGAGCCTGTTTCCGATTCTGTGTCTCCCTCTCTCTCTGCCCCTCCCCCGTTCATGCTCTGTCTCTCTCTGTCCCAAAAAAAAAAAAAAAAAAAAAAAAAAATAAAAGAGAAAAAAGGATTGATATATTTTCAGTGAAAAAAATTTCAATATGTAACTTTCAATTAAAATTTTCAGTATTTAATTTTCTTTAAAATTTTTTTTTTTTTTTTTTTTTTTTTTATTTATTTTTTTGGGACAGAGAGAGACAGAGCATGAACGGGGGAGGGGCAGAGAGAGAGGGAGACACAGAATCAGAAACAGGCTCCAGGCTCCGAGCCATCAGCCCAGAGCCCGACGCGGGGCTCGATCTCACGGACCGCGAGATCGTGACCTGGCTGAAGTCGGACGCTTAACCGACTGCGCCACCCAGGCGCCCCTAAAATTTTTTTTTAATTTTCAAGTAAAATTTAGGATTATAAGGTTTTACTCAATTCTTTGACTTTATATTTGCAACTATTGCTGAAAACCTTGATTCCTAATGACATTAACTTGATTACTCAAAGTAATATATTTATATAAACCAATTTTAGAAGAGCAACACCAATGTCATTATTAACAATGGGACACTTGAAAATAAAAACTTTAATATTTATTTTTTAGTTCTTTTGTCATTAGGGTATAATCTCACTAGGAATATATAAATTGTTGTTTCTTAAAGTCGATTGAAATAAGTTTTCACTGTCTTTTAAGTCATCAACTCAATACACAATTAGGTTCTATGCTGACAGCTCAGAGCCAGGAGCCTCCTTTGGATTCTGTTTCCCTCTTTCTCTGCCCCTCATCCTCTGTCTCTTTCTCTCTCTCTTAAAAATAAATAAACATTAAAAAAAAAAACCTATTAGATTTTTTTTTGAGTTTTAGGGATTACTTTTTTAAAATAAAAAAATTGTTATGATAAGATATACAGAACAAAATTTACCACTGTAATGATTTAAAAATTTTTTTTTAAGTTTATTTATTTTGAGAGAGAGACAGCAAGAGTGAGCAGGGAGGGGCAGAGAGAGAGAGGGAGACAGAATCCCAAGCAGGCTCTGCACTGCCAGCTCAGAGCCTATGTGGGGCTTGAACCCACAAACCATGAAATCATGACCTGAACGGAAATCAAGAGTTCGATGCTTAACCCACTGAGTCACCCAGACGCCCCTACAATTGTAATGATTTTTAACTGTGCAGTTCAGTGGCATTAAGTATATTCACATTGTTGTGCAATTATCACCACCATCCATTTCCAGAACATTTTTCATCTTCCCAAACTGAAACTCTGTACCCCTTAAACACCAATTCCTCCTCTTCCTTTCCCCCCCAGGCTCTGGCAACTGTTGTTCTACTTTTTGTCCCTACAGATCTGACTTTAGGTACCTCATATAAATGGAATCACACAGTATTTGTCCTCTTGGGACTGTCTTATTTCACTCTAGGGACTATTTTTTAAAAATTTAATTTAATAGTATTCTATAATTATGTAAAATATTTACATGGTTCTGAAGTCAAATTTGCAAAACAAGTTTCATTCAGAAAGGCCTTGTTTCTATTCCTGCCCCTTATCCCTATGTAGGCAACCATTAAAATGTTTTTGATTTATCCTTTTCTTGCCCCCAATCTCCCTTTTTGTTTTTGACTATAAGCAAAAAAATAAATATGTTTGTATTTACTCCCTCTTTCTTAAATGGCTGCATATAAGATTGGTAAACAAATAATGGTATACCATATATACTTTATCTATCTTGCTTTATTCTCTTACCAATATATTGAGGATATCATTCCTTATCATTATATAAGAATAGAAATCCTCAGTTCTCATCTTTACAGCTCTTATCTCCTAATTCCAAACTGATTTTTCAGCTGTCATACAATGTTTAGGAGTACAGTTGGAGGTTACATACCATATACTTCCCTAATACTTGTTGAAAATCTGCAGCAACTGCATTTGAAGGAGAAAAATGTTCTTGTGACATCAAAGGATTTCTCAGAAAAGTGTCGCTAACCTAGGGACATTAATGGAAATGTTTAACCTGTGTAGATAATTTAACTGGAGAATTACAGAGCAAATGTTTATTTGAAGCAAAATCTGGCAGAAATGTGAAGTAAAAGAATATTGTATTTCCGCACCGTTTCTAGCTTTTTGGTGGGAGAGTGTCCTTTCTAATTAAAGATGCAGTATTTATGAAAACTGTGCTTGCTCAGTCTTCTCCACTGCTGCAGTACAGATCACAATCTCACGTAGTGAGACTGCAGATACCGCTTGGAGCCTTTCGTATGTCTGAGGACTTGAGGGGAAGAGCAGATGTTCACCTCTGGGAGACAAAGAAAGATGGATGGCCACGATATTTTCTAAATAAATGTGCCCTCCTGCTCCTACCCTCAAAGTCCACTCAACGATAACTAAACAATCCCAACTAAGTGTCATGATACTATCTTTCAAACCCTTATGGTTGTTAAAGGACATTGCAAAGTCTCAGGAAGGAATTCTTTCAATTGTTTGTACTTGATGTTGTATTCCCCAGAAGTAGTGGTAAAATTTATGTGGTTGGCAATTTGGTATCATCTGGTTTTGAAAAGGTGGTAAAGTTGGGATGTTTTGTCACAGTAGCAGAGAGAGAAAAAATTAGAGTATAGTCAGTTAAATGGCTAACAGTGTTTAGTATCTAGACTCTAGGGATTGTCAAGGCATATCTGAAGAGTGAATTACAGTTCTTATGATCCTTGATTCTATATGTGGTACAGTTTGAGCTGTATTAAAGCAAGATGGTACACTAAACAAATAAAATATATACATAATTCATGAATATGAATGGAAAATAACAATTAGTAACTATAGGATAGCTAATTTTTCCATGAATATTTTTTATTATAATATTGTTCTGAATTAAAAATTTGTGCATAAAATTAAAGATTAGTATCATTTACTTTTTTTTTTTTTAACATTTATTTATCTTTGAGAGACAGAGAGAGACAGAGCATGAGCAAGGGAGGGGCAGAGAGAGAGGGAGACACAGAATCCAAAGCAGGCTCTAGGCTCTCAGCTGTCAGCACAGAGCCTGATGTGGGGCTAGAACTCAAAAACTGTGAGATCATGACCTGAGCCGAAGTTGGACACTTAACCCACTGAGCCACCCAGGCGTGCCCTTTTTTAACATTTATTTTTGAGAGATAGAGACAGAGCATGAGGAAGGGAGGGGCAGAGAGAGAGGGAGAGTATCATTTACTTTTTTTTAAAGTTTACTTAGAGAGAGAGGGAGAGTGAAAGAGTGAGAGAGTGAGCAAGCTGGGGAGCAGCAGAGAGAGACAGGGAGAGAGAGAACCCCAAGCAGGCTCTGCACTGTCAGCATGGAGCCTGACACAGGGCTTGATCTCACAAACAGTGAGATCATGACCTGAGATGGAATCAATAGTCGGATGCTTAACTGACTAAGCCACCCAGGTGCTCTAGTATCATTTACTCTTTAAAATAAGAAACAAATGTAATATCTGGGCTATAAAACTACTCGAATAATGGGTTAGCCCTACTCTGTCTCTGAGACTGGCTTTTATAAAGTCTCCTTGGTGCTGGTTGGAGATCAAACTTGGGATGATAATCAGCAACAGCTGATATCTATTGAGAAGGCTAATTAACCTTTAAGAAATTTATAAAACCTCATGAATGTATGTAAGTACATATACGTACGTGTTGTATTTACCATATTTTATATTTTCTGACAATTTTCAGTTAAACTTCCCTAAAGATAGTACGTCTTGATTAAACAATTTTTTTCTTTTCATTTAACTCTTATAATTGATTCATATTTTCAACCAGAAGTGTCTTGTATATAATTACTTGTAAATTAAATACACATGCTATTGAAAAGGTATATTAAATATTAGTAAAGTTTAATTTCTCTTTTACAGAACAAGATAAACACAAGGAGAGAGCCTAATAGATCTGTGTGGATAGTCTTTGCAGACCTTGCTTTAGGGTCAAGGGAAGTGTGAAAACAGGGCAGATGAAGGATGGAGTCAAATCTCTGAAGGTAAAAAAAAAAAAAAAAAAAAAAAAAAAAAGAAATTTCTGAGGGTCGTTAATAGCTCTGCTTTCTAGACAAATCAGTGATCTGCTTTTGGTTAGTGACACTATTACTAACACAGTATAAAACAGAGACCTCATAATTTCAATAACTGAAAAAAATCCTTAAAGTAGTGTAAGAAGTTACTTACGTTTTTAAGAAACGCAGATGGTGTTATTGTATCCAAGGCATTGTCTGTGGCACATAGGTAAGTGATTCCCTCAATAAAGAGAGTATGGTAGACAAAGCTTTGAAAAGAATACATTCATTTACATGATAACACTGAAGACATTAAGTACCCTCACAAAGAATATAATTTTGTTTTCTTTTTTTTTTTTTTTTAATTTTTTTTTTTCAACGTTTTTATTTATTTTTGGGACAGAGAGAGACAGAGCATGAACGGGGGAGGGGCAGAGAGAGAGGGAGACACAGAATCGGAAACAGGCCCCAGGCTCCGAGCCATCAGCCCAGAGCCTGACGCGGGGCTCGAACTCACGGACTGCGAGATCGTGACCTGGCTGAAGTCGGACGCTTAACCGACTGCGCCACCCAGGCGCCCCTATAATTTTGTTTTCAAGCTCTCATTAGCAGTATACAAGCTATATAGATAACTTTTTACAATAAGAATTAGAAAATCTTTCAAATATGTGAAAAATTAAATTATATTAAATAGAAACTATAAAATTTGAATATGTATTTAATATTGTATCAGTAAAAATGAAATACAATAAAGAGAAAACTCTATATTTAAAATGACTTTGAATTAAAAAAAAATTTAATGTTTATTTTTGAGAGAGAGACAGAGACAGAGACAGAGCACGATGGGAGGAGGGGCAGAGAGAGAGAGGGAGACACCGAATCCGAAGCAGCCTCCAGGCTCTGAGCTGTTAGCACAGAACCAGAAGTGGGCTTGAATTCACGAACCATGAGATCATGACCTGAGCAGAAGTTGAATGCCCAAGGGACTGAGCCACTCAGGCACTCCTAAAGTGTCTTTGACAGAATCACTCATTCCAAGACTGAATCAAGATTCTCATCTTGATCAAATAGAAAATGCTATGTTCACTCATTTTTACTATCCCTCTCTATTTTTTAAAAAAAATTTTAACATTTATTTATTATTGAGAGAAAGAGACAGAACATGAGCATGGGAGGGGCAGAGAAAGGAGGAGACACAGAATATGAAGCAGGCGCCAGGCTCTGAGCTGTCAGCACAGAACCCGACCCGAGGATTGACCTCACAAACCGCAAGATCATGACCTGAGTCGAAGTCAGATGCTTAACTGACTGAACCACCCAGGTTCCCCGATCCCTCTATCTTTAGGTAGACATATTTAATTTTGGTATTTCCTGGCTTTCTATTATGATAGATTAGAATTTAAAAGTTGTAAACTGTTAATGCTAAATATTCTGAAGAACCAGATGAACTGGGGAGGGGAAATTAAACACCCCTATAGTGTGCAAAAGTGTATCTGAGCTGACCTTTTGTGCTTTCTCAGAGTCACATATTAGCAAGCTAGAAGACTCTTGGAAAGTACCTCTATCTTTACTGCCCAACAATCCAGAAAATTTAAAAACATGGCAACAAAAACAGTTGCTTGGTCCCTAGACTTTCATCAAGTCATTTTGAATACTCTATATTCAAATGGTTAACAGGCAACAGCCCTGGTCAAATGCTAAACTGGATATACACGAAAGTGATGAATCTTAGAAACAGGTAGAAAAGATAATCCCAGAGACAGCAAATGTAAGGCATGTGCCCTTTCAACGTAAATCCTTCATGTCTTATCATGAATATAATACGCTACATGTATATATATATCTGCTACAAATATTTTTAATGATGATATTGACTGATACATATAATCTCCACTTGGAAAATATTTTTATTTCTAAATTGGGAGGAGTCTTTGTGGAAAAAAAAGTTGCTAATTCTATCATCTCTCTGAAAGTTATATGTGTGATCTGAAGTAAATTGATATTGGATGTATGGGAGGAGATATTTTAATTTTATGCTTAGTATGTTATTACTGAGTAACATTCAGACACCATCTTTAGGGGCTCCTGCGTGGCTCAGTCAGTTAAGCGTCTGACTCTTAGTTTTGGCTCAGGTCATGATCTCATGTTGTGAGTTCAAGCCCCACGTGGGGCTCTGTGCTGAGACTGCAGAGTCTGTTTCTGATTCTCTCTCTCTCTCTCTGTCCCTTCCCTGCTCACACACACATACACTCTCTCTTTCAAAATAACAACAACAACAATAATAATAATAATAAAGATCACTTGTCTTAAAAAAAAAAAAAAAAGAAATCTTTAAAAGTTAAAAAACCCTGGGGCAGCTGGGTGGCTCCGTAGGTTAAGCATCTGACTTCGGCTCGGGTCATGATTTCACAGTTCATGAGTTTGAGCCCCATGTGGGGGTCTGTGCTGACAGCTCAGAGCCTGGAACCTGTTTTGGACTCTGTGTCTCTCTCTCTGCCCCTCCCCTGCTCATTCTCTCTCTGTGCCCCCCCCCCCCCCATAAACAAACATTAAAAAGGAAAAGAATTTTAAAAGTTAAAAAACCTTGATTACCTGATGTTTAAGATATACTGGTAACTAACAAAAGCAAGATGAGGAAAAGTGTGTATGATGTACTACCACTTATCTATCATTCTCATATTTTTTCCTAAGGGAAATGCACATATATATGCATGTGTCTCTTATAGGAAAAAAAGCAAAGAAAAAGAAAATGACAAACTAAAAACTTAGTCAAAATGGTTACCTGTATAGGGGGAGAGGGAGAACAGTGCAGAGAAGAAAGAATAAAAATTAGACTTTTTGCAGGAAACTTGTTTTCTCAATTTGATTTTGGAATCACATATATGTTTTGCCTAAAAATAAAATGCTATCAAATCAAACTTTAAGAGAGAAATGCTTAAAAATAAAAAACACAAAGACAAAAATGAACTTAACTTTGTATCAAGTAACCCAGACAAGAGATGATGGTGTGCTTCCTACGGTAATGGTGGAGGTGGTCAGGTTCTGGATATATTTGGAAGGTAAAGGCAACAGGATTTGCTGACAGGCTGGATTTGGATGTCAAAGAGACAAAAGTCGAGGATCAGAAAGGTTTCAGGCCTGAGGAACTGGAAAGGTGATATGTGGAAGACTGCAGGAGGAGGCTTGGTTTTGGACATAAGTTTGCAATGTCTATCAGATGTCCCACAGAGATGTGGAATAGGCAGCTGGATATATGAATCAGGAGTTCAGGAAGAGGTATTCAAAGGATTCAATTTAGAATACACAATATAGGTAAGTAAATTGTAGATGAGAAAAGTGTCTTTTTGAAATCGCACTGACTAAGAAGTGAAAACAAAATTAGAATATCACCATTTTACACAAGGAATATCAATGGCTGCTAGCATGACAAAAGGAGACAGAAGCAGACACATGTACCATCTCATGAAAAAAACACCTACAGTCTTGCCATAGGGATCAAGCCTGTGGATTCAGCTGCCTGAAACATGGGAAACTCTACACTCTACAGGTTCTTCAATGATAAATTGTAAGGAAAAGAAAGGGATGGAGAGGGAAAATATAGAGATTTAAAAGACACCAAAAGAAAAGAGCCGGCAGGATTAGGCACTCATGTTTGAGGTTGCCTATTTGGGTTGAGGCAATGAAGAAACAGGGTGAGTAACTGCTATAGAAGCTGGAACACTGGTTGGTTTGGGGGAGAGGGAGAAAGCTGTGGATGGGACAGGGCACATGGCCAAAAATATTCTGTATTTTTGGCTTGGGTGGTAGCTGCATTGGTGGGCAGGTTCCCTTGTAAAGCTTCATGAAGTTATCCTTTTGCTTGATGTGTTTTTTGTATTTTGTTTTATTTTACAGTATAAAGGTTAAAAGAAACCTACTCTTGAAAAAACCAATGGTGAGTCTAAAAATAATAGACGCTCTCTTACTCTCCACCTGTTCTTTCACTAGCAAAATGTTTTCAAGACTGGCTTAGGCCATACCATGTAATGTCCCAAGTATAGCTTAGAGTGGTCTTATTAAAGATTTTTCAAGTGGAAGTTTCCTTTTTTATTTGAGAAATATTTTGGGTATACTAAAGAAGTATGAAGAATAAGATAATGAGAACACTTTAGACCAACCATCTGCTTAAAATGTTACAGATACCATAATGTCCCATGTATACCCTTCCCCAACTTCGTTTTTCTCCCTTCCCTTTGCAGAGGTAACCACTATCTTGAATTTGGTGTTAATCATTTTCATCTGATCTTATACTTTTACATATAGACGTTCTCTCTTCTGAAGGTTCAATCAAGAGCATGTGCAACCAACATTTTTTTCTCATGTCATTATTATTGCTAAAAAGCAGACCTTTATTAGAATGTAACTTACCTTCCCATCTGCATTATGGTCTTTGGCTCGGCTCTAAGAAGCACCAGTCGAAGCACTGTTGCCGCTGCTTCCTAAAAATAAATTATCAGCGTTTACTTTGTGGACGATTGTAGTGTCTTTCATTATGCCTCCTCCTAAATTTACCAATGTTCTCACTGGTTTATTAAAGAACAAGTGTTCATGAGGAGAACTAGTGGGTAGTCATAATACATGGTGAAAGGCAAGTTATAAAATATTCATTTGAATATGAAGGAAAATATTAAAATTACACAAATATATGTTGTGTGGATACTTACATGTGCAAATGCAGGTTGCTTAGAGTTACAGCTTACATATGGCTTTAAGGCTGGGAAGCACTATCTAATCAAGTATCTTTTCAGTGTCACTGAAATATGTAAAAATGTTAATGGGTTAAAAGTATTCAGCTCTTATTCTCTGAATATCCTAAGCAGTCTTTCTTTAAAGATAAAAATTTTTATCCAATATTATTTACTGATCTCTTTTTATGAAAGAAATAATTGCCAAGATCCCTTATTATCTGTTTCTTGTAAGGCTCATTTTCTGGGGAAAAATGTGCAAGGTGTTAATGACGATCCAGAGTATTTTAAATATAGTTAATTGTATGGAGTCCTATTAATTTACTTTAGAAGTGTGAAAGGAACCTTAAAGTTACCTAGGAAGACTTGAATAGTCACATTCCTAATTAGCTTTTCCATTTCCACAAAATGACACTTGAAATAAAAACTTTTGGGGAGGGAAAAACTTATTATTAATAGTAGAAAGTAAAACGTGAAATTCTTGGTAGTGCTTGAACAATCCAGGCGGTATTGTCCAGGGGAAAGATTTCCTATGAAACACAAAAAATCAAGGGAATATATAAACTTTCAGTTACTATATTATCATTACTGGAACATTCTCCTAGCTTTCACCAAGTGTCCTTTTTAGGTTATATAAACAAGGAAATCATAGCAAAATCTGAAATAAAGTGAATGGCAACATGAGGCAGGAACACGACTGACAAAGTAGGCTCTAGCTCTATTTCTGGAATTACTGTGCTACACATCTTAAGAAAGTGACTTGTCTGGGTCTGTTTCCTCATGTGAAGAATGAAGGAATTGGGCAAGACGCTCTCTAGAGTCCTGTCCAGCTCCAGGACCCTATAACAGCAGCGGATTTGATCTCATAATTAAGCTTTGGTAGATACTAATACTTTTCTAATGAATGTAAAATATTTGTGACATTAATATTTAGCAGTGAGGAAAGACATGATAGACTGTTCCTTAAAGCTCCTTGTCACCCTTTTTCTTCCCCCTGGTCAGCTTTCTGCACAGCAGTCATGCCAAACCTTTAATCCTCTCCTCTAATTGCATACTGGTCCAGCCCATTCCACTGTCTTACTTTCCTGCATGCTTCACAAAGAGAGGCCTTTGGCCTTATGAATTGCTTCAGCTTTCTGTCTCTCTCCTTCCTTGTTTGTTTTTAAGTTTAGTTATTTTTGAGAGAGGGAGAGAGACAGAGAGAGCGATTAAAGGAGGGGCTGAGAGAAAGAGGGAGAGAGAGAGAGAATCCCAAGCAGGCTCTGCACTGTCAGTGTGGAGCCCAATGTGGGGCTTGAATCCATGAACTGTGAGATCATGACCTGAGCTGAAGTTGGATGCTTAACAGACTAAGCCACCTAGGTGCCTGTTTTTTGTTTTTTTTTTAAGGTTTATAGTTTTGACAGACACAGAGATTGCAAGCAGGGGAGGAGCAGAAAGAGAGGGAGAGAGAGAATCCCCAGCAGGCTCTGTGCTGCCAGTGCAGAGCCGTACTTAGCTCGAGCCCATGACCTGAACTGACATCAAGAGTCAAACGCTTAACATACTGAGCCACCCAGGTGCCCCAATTAGTTCTTTATGAGAACCTACTATATACTGTGGATCATACACTGCAAAGACAGAGATGACATTCCTTGTCTTGAAGGAATCTGATCAGAAAAAGAAGATTCCAATTCAGCCTGGTAAGTAGTTTCTTAAAGGTATGTAAATTAGCCTAGGCATAGAGAAGGCTTCAAGGAAGAATTGAGAAAAGTTTCAAAGTCCAGAAGAGGTTATATTACTAAAAAGTGGAGAAAAATGGGGTTCCAGGGAAAGGGAATGGAAGCTGCAAAGGGAGACCTTGGTGAGATCAGCATGAAGTTCAGGGTAGCCAGAGCACAGGTATATTCAGGAAGAGAAGGAGGCAGTCATGGAAAAGCCCTACCACGTAGGGCCCTGAATTCCAGGCTAAAGGAGTATGGGCTTTACTCTGAATGTAATCAGGTGCCACGAAATGATTTTAAGCAGAGGAGTGACTCATATTTGCTTTTTTTTTTTTTTTTTAATTTTTTTTTTTAACGTTTATTTATTTTTGAGACAGAGAGAGACAGAGCACGAATGGGGGAGGGTCAGAGAGAGGGAGACATAGAATCCGAAACAGGCTCCAGGCTCTGAGCTGTCAGCGCAGAGCCCGATGCGGGGCTCGAACTCACGGACCGTGAGATCATGACCTGAGCCGAAGTCGGCCGCTTAACCGACTGAGCCACCCAGGCGCCCCTCATATTTGCTTTTTAGGAACAATCACTTGAGTAGCAGTGTGGAGGCCAGTTCTGAGAAGGATAAGGCTAAAGTCTGAGAGATCATGCCTAAGAGGTATTTTTTTTTCTTTTTAAAAAATTTTATTTATTTATTTATTTATTTATTTATTTATTTATTTACACAGAGGGTGCAAGTGAGCAATGGGCAGAGAGGGAGAGAGGGAAATTGAGAGAGAGAGAGAGAGAGAGAAAGCAGGGTTCACCCAAAGCAGGGCTCAAGTTTGTCCGATGCGGGAATCAAACTCACAAACTGTGAGATCATGACCTGAGCCGAAGTCAGATGCTTAACCGACTGAGCCACCCAGGCACCCAAGAAGCATTTTCAATAACCCTGGTATCAGGGCCTAGAAGGTTCAGAAGCAAGGATTTGGTTTTAAGACATATACTGGAGATAGAACTAATAGAACACAATGACAAATGAACAAATGTAAAAGTGAAGAATGGGCAGTTGAAGAGGACTCCCCAGTTGCCAGCTTGAATGGCTCAGTAGAACTACTCAGCAAGGTGAGAAACAGATGAGGAGGAATCTTCTAGGAAAGATTATTAGCTCTGGACATGGTATGTTTGAATGTCTATTGGGCAATGTAACTGTCGAGAGAGATCACTATGGAAGTGGACTTGGCAGTGGTCAAGGTAAAGGTGTCTACGGGTGTGAATGAATGTGTCACGTTAAAAGAGGATGGAAGTAAGAACAACATAGCACTTCAGGGACTGGTAAAGAGGAGAGCCAGGAAGGAGACCAAGTTCTCTGTCTCTATATTCAGACTCCTCCATTCCCTGAGAGAAAGAAGACATTCCTCTGTCCCAAGACTCACATCTCCACTGCTATGCTGGATTCCATTCCGTTGAGCTCCTTCAGGGCTTACCGTACTAACAACCTCCTCCTCTCTTAGATCTTCAACCTTTTCTCCTTCCCATTAGCCTACACACATTGAGAATCTTCCCTGTTTTGAAACATGAGGCCCCTTCCTGGATCACACTTCCTCAGCTTTCACTCTATCTCCCTCCCTTTCTAAATTCTCATAAAGACGGTCTAACTACACTCACCCTACTTCCTCATCTCCCAATCAGTTGGCCCAAAGCAGCCTGGCTTCCGCCTCTACCACTTCTTCCAAACCGCTAACTATGTGGTCACCAATCACCTGCTGATTGTAGAGTTCTAGGAGTACCTTTTAGATCTTGTTCAACTTCTTTGGGGTATAAAACATTCTTGTAACTCTCTTCCCTTGGCTTTCAGGACACCACTGCCCTCATTTGGTGTCCCACTTCTCTATTTTGCTCCTGAACAGTGTTCTGCCTTTTGGTTCTTTTCTCTCCTCACTCCCATACTTTTCTTTTCCACCCCCTTCTATCCTCAACTGTTAGCCCTGACCCTCTGAGGGCTACCCTATTGGACATTCTTCGACTTAAATCTTTTTGGAATAAGGTGGATAAGGAAGTACATAAATAGATTGGCGTCTTCTAACAGGCAACAAAATCCAACCTGTCTCAAACTGTACTCTCCTCTCCTACATTCCCTCTGACTTCCTCCCTCACAATCCTGCTCCTCCATCTGTAGTTTCAATCTTGTTTAATGCCACCTAAGAAAAAAATTTAACGAATCATCACATTGTACACCTTAAATTTACACACTGTCATACGTGAATTATGTCTCAGTAATTGTGGGGGGAAATATTAAAAAAAAAAAAAACAAAGAAAAAAATGGAGAATCACCTTGGCATGACCCTATTCCCTTAGTTTTACAAAGTCTCTAGGATCTGCCCCCTCCTTCCCATTTGCACTGTCATTCGCCCTTACCTCAGGCCCTTAAAACTCCTAGAGAACAATACCATCCTAACTGGTTCTTTCCCCTTCAATCCACCTTCCATATTGTAACTAGACCAAATTTTGTGGAAGATGAATCAGATCCTGCTATTCATGAATTTAATTGCTCAACAGGTTCCCCTGCGATAAGAAAACAAACTAAATATAGGACTCTTCCTTAACTAACCTCTGCCGGCTTTCTTGACCTCATCTTTAGCCCTTACATACTGTGACCCTGTGCTCTAGCCACACTGAGGTTCTTGAGGTTCCCCCAACACACTATGCTGTTCCCTCTGAATGCAGGAGTCCCCATTTCCCTTTCCCGTCCCAGGCTAACACTAACTCTCAGAAGGCTTCTACGCCAAGCACCCTAATATCACCTCCGCTGTGGTCAGCAAGCGGCCACCCATCCTGAGTGCTACAGACGCAATCCCGACCTATCTCCGCTGGCAGACTTTTTACACTGTAGGACAAACTGTATATAGCCCATGGTCATAAAGAGACAACGAGCTTATCAATGGGCAACTCCGGGTCCCGTTTTCTCTTCAAATAACACCTTTACCAAATAACACATGTTCAATATGTGTGTTATGAACTGCAAGTCATTTCTCCGCAGGGGAGAGAAAATCTTTTTAAGGGTCTCCGGAATTGCAGCAGCACGTGGCTACTCATCACGGCCAAATGGGTCGCGCGCACCACCAACCCCAACCCCCAGGCGGCGCACGTGTGGCTCCGCAGTTCGGAAGCGCGCCGGCGCTCGCCCGGGATTCACCGCCTCCCAGAAGCAGGCCTTTCTCGGGGCGGTGCCTCTCGTCCCCAGTGCCGGCTCCCAGCCGCCCGGCAGCGCAGCGTCCTGAGGGGCGGACCCGGCAGGCGCCACCCTTGAAGTGCGGAACCTGCCAAGGCGGAGGTCCGGACCCAGGGGTACCTGATAGGAGCCGCCGGTCAGGGACAGCTCCGCTAGGACCGCTCGGCCATTAGCAATACAGCTGTAGGTGATCGTCATGGCGGGCGGGCCAGTTAAAAAAAAAAGCTCCCGCCGCACCTAACCGCCCGACACAGCCTCGGGGCCGTACCTGGGATGGGGATCCGGGCGGTGCTTGCGCAGGCGCGAGGAGCGATCGATTGGCGAGGAGGGTGGCGGGGCCGTCCCTGGTCTGGGCAGAGCCTATGAGGAGACGGGGGCGGGGTTTCGTAAAAAGCGGGCTTTGGGTGAGTGAAAAGTTTCTCCTTCGTCGTTATCCTCAACATCTTTTGGTGAGAGCCAGTTTACTTCACAGTACTTACCTACCTATGATTCATTCACAGTCTACGACGTGTAAAGTATAGCCCTTGACTTAAAATACACCAACTCAGCAAGTATTTGTTGAAACCCCACAGTGCAGGCCCTGGCCCCTGGCGTTGGGAGTTCGTACTCTGTAAGTGGTTACAGAGGCATAGGCAGGCAGACGCCAACCTCAAGTGGCATGTGTGTGCCGCGGTGGAAAGATAAACTGAGTTGCAGAAGCTGGAGTGGAGGCAGCTAATTGTCCTTGGCAGTGGGAGCAAAGCTTCCAGTGTCCTTCTGATTTAGGAGGGGTTGATATTCTCTAAGTGGGGAAGGATAGGACAGTGTTAACAGAGGGAACAGCTTCTGTAAAGGGTTTAGAGTGGCACGTGGGTTTAGGGAATGCATATGAGTGTGGTAGGGTTGGGCAGGAGGTGAGAGGGTAGGAGTGGTAGAATGACTTGTTATTCTAGATCTTGAGTTCCCTGGCAAGACTTTTTAAAAATATAAGCTTAAGAGAAGGTCATATATTTTCATTAGCAGGTTGTCGTGGTGGAGTGAAAAGAAGTTAGACAAACTTGGATTAAATATAGGCATTGTTCCCGCCCCCACCTCCTGTCATTTGGAGGACCGGGGAACTCTTGATCTTGGGGTCATGAGTTTGAGCCCCACGTGGGGTGTAGAGATTACTTAAGTAAAAAAAAAAAAAAAAAAAAAGTTAAAATAGGCATTGTTATTTACTCTGTGCCTTTACTGTAACTTAGCCTTTCTGAGACTCGGTTTCCTAATCTATAAAATGGGGAAAGTCATCAAGTTTAAGTAATTAGGCAAAATACTCAGCATACCGTAGATAAGCAATTGCACCCTTAGTGTGATAAATACATTAATGAGAATTACTTTCTTGCTCCCAGTGGTATAACTTTAAAGGAAAAACAATCGATGTCCTTCTGGGGTGATTGGCAGAGGTGAAGACAGGTAATCAATTGAGCTTATTTTAACCCAGTGCAGTCAGATTGGATTTGACAAGGAGGTAGCAAAACTTGTCTGGACTGTAGCTCCTGAGGAAAATGCTTTGTTGAATCATGTATACTCCTATATAAAGGAAATCTTGAATCAGTGTGTCTTATCAGCTTAGAGAGAATGTCTTGTGTTACAGGTGGGGGTCACTGAATTAAAAGCATTGGTCACATTATTTGTATGTAGGAACATGAAATACATTAATTCTGAGGTAATCGTTGGAATATTTGTTTTGTTTTTTAAGATTTTATTGTTAAGCCATCTCCACACCTACCAGCGTGGGGCTAGAACTCACAAGGATCGCTCGCTCTACCGACTGAGCCAGTCAGGTGCCCCTCGTTGGAATATTCTTGCTTACAGTAAAAATAAGCTGAATAAACTTGGCCAAATTGCAGCACCCCTTGTGTTTGGTAAGTGGTGGAGCCAAAAGAGACTGGGCAATGAAGTCATGAGCTGTAGTAATGACAACATGCATCTGGTAGTTGAAAGGGTGTATATGGGGCCTTCCTCATCCCAGTGTCACCTTGTCCCATTGAAACAATCCCGTAAAGCAAGTGTGATGGGTTCAGTTTGCACAAGCCACAAATTCAGGCCCACAGAAATGCCAAATGTAAATTATAATACAACTCTATCTTTCTTTGAGCCCCATTTTACCTGATATCTGAAGCTTAATCTAGTCAATGCCAGGTTTCCTCAGTCAACTCCAGATTTACTTCTTCCCTTCTTTTCTATCCAGGGTAGGGGCGGCATCTGTGTGTGTGTGAGGGCCTTGGTGGTGGGGGAGACCTGAGTCGTGATAGTCATCTCTTTAAGGTGGCTCCTGCTACTAACGTTTGTTTTCTGTCTCTGGTCATCAGTTCACACACTGCACTGGGAAACTCAAGGCCCCTTCAGCCACTCTGGTTGTCTCTCAGCCACTTTTGTAGCCCTCCTGGGGCGAGGAAAACTTTCCCCTGCTCCCTCATGCCATTCTGAGGTGGTGGGAGGCTTGAGAGGCTGTCTCGGGCCTCTGGCCAACACACCATGCTGCCACCCCTCCGGTCATGCTGTCGTCGTGTTGTCATTCTGTCGTCATGTGGGAAGCAGCTCTTGGACCTGTCTCACCTGGGAAGCAAGCCCTTGGGTCCCCAATTAACTGAGAGCTTTCTCATCACCACACTGCCTCACCCCTCACCTTCCAGTGGGTACTCTAGCTAATTGGATTGCTTCCTTCGGACTCTGTCCTCTTCCAGCCTGTGGAACCTCCAGCAAGTTTAGGTGGGGAACCTCCTACCACCCAGGGCATTCTTCCCAATTTATGGCATTAATGTTGGCTTCTGCTGCCTAAAACTTTTCGTATACTCTCTCTTCAGGGAGTTTCCAAAACCTATTTTGAAACTTTAAGAACTGAGAATCTTTTCCTTCTTCCCCTGCTCTTCCACCTCTGCCCCTTCTCCTCCTCCATTTTCTTTGTTCTCTATTTTTATGCAGAGAATAACAGAATGAAAAGCAACAGGTAATATGAAACATCACCGGCATTTTTGTCTTTCCCTTGATAGTTTGACAAAACCTTGAGGGTGGAGCAGAGTGGGTGGTGAGAAGCTGGATCCGTGGGAAGGAGAAATCAGACATTCACTATTGTCCTTTTTTTTTTTTTTTTTTTAAATATTTAAGTGTTTATTTTGGGGGAGGGGAAGTGAGAGAGGGAGGGAGGGAGAGAGAGAGAGGGAAAACGAGTAGGGGAGGGGCAGAGAGAGAGGGAGACACAGAATCCAAAGCAGGCTCCAGGCTCTGAGCTGTCAGCACAGAGCCTGAAGCGGAGCTCGAACTCACCAAACGCGAGTTCATGACCTGAGCAGAAGTTGGATGCTTAATCGACTGAGCCACCCACGCACCCCCACTATTGTTCATTTCTTTTAAAACAAGCTTTTAGACTTTATGACTACTGTCATTGACTAGTGAACCTACTGCCATTGCTTTTTACAGATTATCTTCTCAGATGGAAAAGTCACTAGTTTTTAAATTATCCAATTTCTTAGGTCACCGAGGAGTTTGTAAATATTCCATAAGCTGGAGACTATCAAGCACTCATTAATTCAGGATTATTATTTAGTAATGAAATTCTCCTCTAAAGGATTTATTCCTCTTTTACTTCTTGCTCTTCAAAATGAGAATATTTATATATTTTTTTCTTGCAGTATGTAATTACTGTAGAAATTCAAATGATATGGCAGTAAAAGTCTTTCTATTTTTACCAAACCATAAAAAACTAACTGTAATAATCTAATTTATATTCCACTGTTTTGATGCATTTTTATATTTAACATTAGTGATACATGCATACTGGTTTTTCCAAAATCTGTTTTTTGTTTTGTTTTTTAAAGAATATTTTAAAAATTGTTTTTAGGGGCGCCTGGGTGGCGCAGTCGGTTAAGCGTCCGACTTCAGCCAGGTCACGATCCCGCGGTCCGTGAGTTCGAGCCCCGCGTCAGGCTCTGGGCTGATGGCTCGGAGCCTGGAGCCTGTTTCCGATTCTGTGTCTCCCTCTCTCTCTGCCCCTCCCCCGTTCATGCTCTGTCTCTCTCTGTCCCAAAAATAAATAAAAAATGTTGAAAAAAAAATTTTTATTATTTATTTATTTATTTTGAGAGAGACAGAGTGTGAGCAGGGAAGGTGCAGAGAGAGAGGGAGACATAGAATCTGAAACAGGCTCCAGGCTCTGAGTCAGCACAGAGCCCAACGTGGGACTTGAATTCACAAATCACAAGATCATGACCTGAGCCGAAGTCAGATGCTTACCTGACTGAACCACCCAGGCGCCCCTGTTTTGTTCTTAAATCCATAACATGTTGCTTTCTTTGACCATCACATATATTTCAAATATTTTCTTCTGAGATTTATCATTTCCTTTTTCTTTCTGGTGCCTATTCTTTTGCAGACATTTTTGTTTTTTGTTTCTTACTTAGTTAAACATAATGTTTTTTATTATGATGTTGGAACTTAGACAGGGCTTCCTTTCCTGTTCCCATATGAAAATATTTCCTTAATTTTCTTCTGTTACTTTTGTTTGTTTTAATGGTTAAGTCTTTAATCTACCTGAGATTTGTTTCTTTGTCTCTTGTGAGGTAAAAATTTATGTTTTTCCAAAGGTACAGCCAGTTGTTTCAGGCCACTTACTTGAAACGCCACTTTTGCCATAAACTAAATTCTTCCACAATATTGTTTATTGGATTTTAGAGTTGACATACATGTCCTTTTCTGTGCTGATTTCACAGTGATTCAATAACTGTAGCTCAAAATGCTTTAAATTTCACAGATTGGAAAGAATTAATATATTTGCAATATTTAATATTCCTATCAGGAACATGGGTTGACTTTCTATTTATTCTTTATTATAGCTTCCTGTAAGAGCTCTATGAGTTTCTTCATAAAGGCTTGACAGATTTTTTTTGTGTGTTTATTCTAGGGTATTTGACTATTCTTGTTTATAGACTTTGTTCCTCATTTTGACTTAAAACTGGCAGTTTGTGGCAATAATAATAGTAATAATTATTATTATTTAAGTAGGCTCCATGCTCAACATGGGGTTTGAACTCCCAACCCTGAGATTAAAAGTCCCATGCTCTACCAACTGAGCCAGCCAGGTGCCCCTGTTTCTGGCATGTAGAACATCTCTTGGCCATGATGCAGTTTTATCGAGTGCAACAGCCAAGAAATAATTCTTGAGATGTATGGTGCAACTTAGTAAGTTTATTTAAGTTGCATGGGGATGGGAGTCATGGGCAGAAAGGGCTGCACTTTTGCTGAATGAAGCTGGTGGTTATATGCTCAGTGCTCTAGGGGGAGGGGATATGCAGCGAGTATTAAATCATAAATATCTTCTTTGAATTTCTACTCATGAAACTACTTTCATAAAATTTCTCTGTTGCTTATCATTCATTTTGGTGTTAACTATCAGTGAGATACACAAGCAGTCATGAATCCCTTTCAGGATGTAGCAACCAGCACGTATTTGATCCTTGTCAGAACTATGTGGGCTATAGGTCAACATTCGGGGCTAAAGGTGAACATTTTTCTGCTTCTATCCTTCACCAGCCATATTTAATTTATTTACATATAACCACTGCTCTGTTGTATTGTAAACTCCTTAAGGCCAGGAGCCTCATGCACGGCACATAGATCATGTCAATAGTAGGATACTATTGCTGACTCTCATATTAGGCTTTCCATTATATTTAGCAGCTAAGTGGAGGGGAACCTCAGGTAGCAATGACATTTGTGGAAACTGGATGATGATTGAAGACCGTGTAGTGGAAGGAGATTGAAGGGACTTTGGAGTCAAGCAGACCTGGATTGTAATGCTGACTTTACCACTTTCTAGTTGTGTACTCTTGGTGTCTTTGAACCTCGGTTTCTTTCTTAGGCTCATCTCTGAACTTAATTCAGAAAATGAATTAACATACCTAAAGCATATGGTGACTGGCCCCAGGAGGTGTTTCAGTGTGGATGGCTGTTATGATCATTATGAGTCCATATTGTCATGGAACGAAATCAATAAGATACACGTTTAAGAAAGCACAGCCAGGCATATACGAGTTGCCTCTTAATAGATTCAGTGAACATATTCGAATCATAATTCAAGGCACATGATACAGAAGTTTTCCAGAATTCTTCTTTTGACAGATGTGTTATGTGTTGGCTTCTCCTCTGTAATAAATTTCCTGAGAACAGAGGTCAAGTATTACTGATCTTTTTATCTCTAGCCCCTCACGCAGTGGTGGACACAATTTAGGTGGCTGCGTTTCCTAGTATGAAGTACAGTAATTTATTTAACCATTCTTCGCCTACCTTTATTTTTTGTTGTTGTTGTTAATACAAAAGATGTTGGATTCTCATCTTTGCTAGGAAGTGTAGCCAGGTTTAAGAGAGGATATGTAGATGGCAAACATCTCTGCAGGACACCCAAATGTAACTATTATATTATAGTTGGTTTTAAATCTAATTGCTGTGTCAGGGCCAGCAGAGGGAGCACAGAGCACAGCTTTGAAAGACAGTGCAGCTGTACTGGGGAAGAATGAAAAAGGCTACTCAGGACTTTTACAGAGGAAGGAAATGACAGCTAGGAAGAAGGTCATTCCTTACTTTGGTTCTCTTCTGCCTTGCTTTCTTTTGTAACTCATTCAGGCCCTGACAGGCCTGTTCTCATCTTTTCTTTTGCCCCTTGCTCAGCAGATTTTCATAACCCTTCCCTTCCCTCTAGTTAATTACACAGGAAGACCCACAAGTGCAATCATGTTCTCCAAGCTGGTTTCCCTTTTAGGCAGCTTGGTTACTTAGTTCAGATTCAGGGATGGACATTGGTGTGGGTCCCAGAGAAACACTGAAGAACCCAGGTGCCTTGATTCACAATTCCCACTGAATAAAGCCACTTGGTGGTGGTGGTGGTGGTGGGGTGGTACTGAAAGGGCTGAGTTGAATTCTTCTCTGCATGAGGAATTGAAGAGGTAAGTGAGGACTGGACAGAATGGTTATAGGGAGTGGGGTTCCTAGAGAGTAGAGAAAATGTTACTTCCTGCTTTATTGTCTTGCATAAGCAGATTTATGACAGGTGCAGAACCACATGTGACATGTCAACAACCACAAAGAAGCTAATATAGGCCAGTGTTTCTCATTTTTTTCTCTGAAAATACAAGGATGTTAATAGACATGTGAGGATAAGATCTATGATCAAGTAACTGTGTGGAAACTGCATTAAAAAAATTGAACAGATTTCTCTACTGTGGAAGTTCTTAGATCCTTTAGCAGACTAATAAATATGGTTTGTGAATCTCTGGCAAAATGATATTATATGCATGTGGGATTTCCCAAACTTGTATGGACTGAACATTTTTAACAGATGGCATCTATGGGATGAGTATTTTATGAATCCCATTTTGGAAAGTGCTGAAATAGACTTGTCTAATGTTCAGGAAATTAGGCAATTACTCCAATGAGATACAGTCACGAAGAACTTTCAAAAGGGCACTGTTTTCTTCAAAGATCTCCTTTGACTTCCCATTCCCACTGAAGGGGGGTGTGGATGAATGAGTTAAATAGTTAATGAAGGAATAGCAGAATCTCAAGTGGGACTTTCTGAAGTCTCTCGTGTCCCTCCCCCCACCCTCCTGCGAGAGATTCTCACCACCTCATCCCCGTATTTGAGGATCTCTTGAATTGTGCCCACTACTGTAACTGGGAGTGATCGTATCTCTCAGGTGTATTGGAGGAGATAAAATGGTTGTGAACTATTCTCCTACAAGTCAAGTACAAAATTCTCTGCCTGTTGTTTAATGGTTTCTATTGTATTTCCCAGCCCCAGTATCTCCCAACTTTAACCTTCTTCTTCTCCCCCTTAATTGCCACCATAGCCAAGTTAATCTGCTCACTGATCTGAGATCATATTATGCTAATTCTGGGCTTGAAGCTTCTGTTCACATAATTTTCCTCACATTCTCCTAATTCTTCTTCTATCCTTTGAAATCCAGCTGAAGACCTTCAGAGTAGTGTATCAGCTACACCACTTATTTTTTTTTACATTAGGGGTTTCAGCCATTAATCGAATACAGCTAATTCTTTGTTAACAAGCCTGTTGGGTTTCAAAAGTTAACAAGTTTATTGTTTGGAATGTAGAGCACTTTTCTCTGCAGAAATATTGTAACTGAGTCAAGGTGTATTTGAAATAGAAATAGTAGAAAACAATCTTTAGTAATTAAACAAAATAGCAACTCTAGTGATTAAACAAAACAGGGAATCAATAAGATTGAATTAGCTCACTCCCATTTATCTTGGTGCTGGTGTTTAAGGAAGAGCAGGTTTAATTAAAGGAGGATAGAGAGGTGTTGGAAATTAGTGGATATTATGAATGGGCCTTATGGGGCAATTTCACAGGCTTTTTGTTATGTCTTTATTACTTCACAACTCCTAACTCTGCATGTCCATGATGCTGGTGTCTGGCTGTTAGTGCTTTTGTACTTAGCCATGGTTTGGATTATTTTTGGCTTAAAAAAGGTTATGAGAGAATGTCAGCAAAAATGGCAGAAAAAAGGACCTTCAAAAATTTTCCTCTTCATAAGGGCAATGATAAAAAGACAAACTCTTTGGAATTCATTTTATAACATATATATTTGTTGAATCACTGTGTTATATAGCTGAAACTAATATATGTCACCTATACTTAAAAAAAAACTTCAGAATTGGGGCACCTGGGTGGCTCATTTGGTTGGGTGACTGACTTCGGCTCAGGTCATGATCTCACAGTTCATGAGTTGGAGCCCCGTGTTGGGCTCTGCTGACAGCTCAGAGCCTGGAGCCTACTTCAGGTTCTGTGTCTCCCCTCTCTCTACCCCTCCCCTGCTCACACTCTGTGTCTCTCTGTCTCTCAATAATAAATAAACATTAAAAAAACAAAAAACAAAAAAACCCCTTCAGAATTAAAATTTCAGAACTCTAGAAATTAACCAAAGCCTTATTTGGTTAACCCAAGGATCCAACCCAAGAATCATTTACTCAAGAAAAGTGTCTGAATCTTAGTAAGAATGGTGGGCTCTGTGGCATTATAACTTACCCTAACCCCACCACCCACTTTCCAGTTATGTAGTAGCCTTAAAAAATAACACCCCACATTCCTGGGGCAGCTTGGCAGCCACCAGAGAGGGCAGAATGAATTTGGAACTCTTTCAAAGTCCCATTCTCATAAAATTGTCATTATCTGATCTGTCTAGTGCTTCTCTGGAAGAGTTCACTTACAAGGCTGACTCAAAACTCAGTGCTAAAAACTACCCCCCCCCCGCCCCCAGCAGGGAACATTGCCAGAAAACAATTACAGGCAAGGGTTTTAACTTGTAGATGCTTATATGATGGATAACAGTTGAGCAAACAATAGACTAACCAAAAGCTTAAAAGGAATAGCTGGTGAATGCACTGTCCATAAGGGCTTTGAAAAACTTGGACATATACCTGGTAATCTAGAAGGCTGTGTTACATGGAAGAGCTCTGAGCATGCTTGGGAAAGATGTGAGAAGGCCCTAAGCTGTCCTGTCTGATTGACCCTAAAATTTTATGCAAGTGGGAAGTGAAGGCTGAGTTTGAAAGACATGCTCCAACACTACACCGAACTACTCACGGCAAAGCCTGGGAGATTTATTAGTTCCAGGTGTTTAAGGATATTTCTGGCCAATCATTAGTTGACCAATTAGCTGACTAAGTAGGGACGCTAACATAACAAAGAATGTAGACTTTACAAAATTAGTTCAGAAAAGTCACTAAACAAACAACTAAGTATAGCAAGTGGCAACATTAAACTCTGAAGGTAGGGGTGGTGGATCTGACTGTCAGAGTTGTCACATTGTATTATTTTAAATGTCTGTTTTTTAAAAAAATTTTAAATGTTTATTTGTTTATGAGAGAGAGAGAGCGCGCATGCAAGTGGGGGATGGGTAGAGAGAGGGGGACAGAAGATCTGAAGCAGGCTCCACAGTGACATCAGCAAGCCTGATTCAGGGCTTGAACTCATGAACTGCAAGATCATGACCTGAGCCAAAGTCAGACACTCAACCAGTTGAGCCACCCAGGCACCCCTTAAACGTCTAGTTCTTATCAAAAAAATCGTGAGACATACGCATAAACAAGAAAATATGCTCCATAAGAGGAAAAAAGTAATCAATAGAAGTCATTCCTAAGGAATCCCAGATGTTGGACTTACAAGACACAGATTTTAAATCAGCTGTTTTAGATATTCCAAAGAACTAAAGCAAACCCTATCTAAAGAATTAATGTATAATAGTGACATTTCAACAAATAGATAATATCAATACAGAGATAGGATTTATGCAAAGGAAACAGATATAAACTCTGGAGTTTAAAGTATAAAAACTGAAATAAAAAAAATCACTACAGGAGCTCAACAATAGTTGAACAGGCAGAAAAAAGAAATAGGGAATTTGAAGATGGATATATTGATATTATTCATTCTGGGAAACAGAATGAAAGAAGAATGATCAAAAGTGAATAAAGCCTTACAAACCAGTGGGACACCAACAAATGTTACCAACATAAGCATAATGGAAATACCAGAGGAGAGGAGAGCAAGAAAAGGGCAGAAAAAATACGTGAAGAAATAATGGTTGAAAACTTCACAACTTTGATGAAAGATATTCATCTAAACACCCAGGAAGTTCAGAAAACTCCACATAGGGTAAACTCAAAGGGATTCACTCCTAAACATGGTGTAATCAAACTGTTGAAATCTGAAGGCAAAGATAGAATCTTGAAAAGGGGGGTACCTGAGTGGCTCAGTCGGTTAAGAGTCTGACTTTGGCTCAAGTCATGATCTCATGGTTTGTGAGTCCAATCCCTGCATTGGGCTTCATGCTGGCAGTGCTGAGCCTGCTTGGGATTCTCACTCTCACCTCTCTCAATCTGCCCCTCTCCTGCTTGTGCTTTCTCTCTCTCTCTCAAAATAAATAAATAAACTTAAAAAAAGAATCTTGAAAATAGCAAGAGAGAAGGATTCATTACATATAGGAATCTCAATAACATTAACAGTTGATTTCTCATCAAAAGTCATAGAAGCCAGAAGACAGTTGAATGACATATTCAAAGTGCTGAAAGAAAGAGAGAAGGGAAAAAAAAAAAAAGAAAGAAAAACACCACCGTTAGCCACAAATTCTATGTCTGGAAAGAAGAAATAAAAACACTGCCAGATAAACAGGAACTGAGAGAATTCTTCATTAGCAGATCTGCCCTGTAAGAAAAATTAAATGAAAGAACACTATATAGTAACTCAAATTCACATGAAGAAATAACACCAGTAAACACATAGTTAAATGATAATATAAATGGAGCTTTTGTTTGTTACTCCTCCCCCCATATCTGATTTAACTGCATAAAGTTATAACTATAAATGTATGTTGATGAGCACACAATGTACACAGATCTAGTTTTTGATAATAACAGAAGAGTGGAGGGTAATGGAGCCATTTAGAGCAATTTTAAAAATATACTATTGAGGGGCGCCTGGGTGGCTCAGTCGGTTAAGTGTACGACTTCAGCTCAGGTCACGATCTCGCAGTCCGTGAGTTCGAGCCCCGCGTTGGGCTCTGGGCTGATGGCTCAGAGCCTGGAGCCTGCTTCCAATTCTGTGTCTCCCTCTCTCTCTGCCCCTCCCCCGTTTATGCTCTGTCTCTCTCTGTCTCAAAAATAAATAAAATGTTAAAAAAAATTTAAAAAAATATACTATTGCAATTAAGTTGGTACTAATCAGAACCAGATTGTTATAAATTAAGATGTTACTGGTAATCACCAGGGCAACTAGTAAGAAACTAACCCAAAAATATATAATAAAAGAATTGACAAGGGAGTTAAAATAGTACACCAGAAATGTCTATTTTAATACAAAAGAAAGCAATATCAGAGAAATCAAGGAGCTAAAAAAATCAGAGTAGAAAACAAATAGCAAAATGGGAGATGTAAATCTTATCAGTAATTAAATATAAATGTATTATACTCTCCAAATTAAAGGCAGAGACTGGTAGGATGAATTAAAAAACATGATCAACTGTATGCTGTCTGTAAGAGACTCACTTTAAATTAAAAGACACAAATAGTTTGAAAGTAAAAGGATGAAAAAAGATATACTATGTAAATAGCAATCAAAGAGGTGGTGTAGGTATACTAATGTGAGGCAAATAGACTCAGACAAAAATGTTACTAGAGACAAAGAGGATGTTTTATAATGATTAAAGGGGCAATACATCAGGAAGACAAAAGCATCCATGCATATAACAACAGAGTGTCCCATTGTATGAATTAAAAACTCCCAGAATTGAAGGAGAAAATAGGAAATTGAAAAATAATAGTTGGGACTTCAATGCCTCACTTTCACTAATAGGTAGAATAAGGAGGCAGATAACAAGGAAATAGAAAAATTGTATAACATGATACACCAACTAGACTAATAGACAACTCTAGGACACCCCATCCCCAAACAGAATGCATATTCTTCTCAAGTGCAAATGGAACATTCTACAGGATAGACCATACATTGGGCCATAAAAAAGCCTCCATAAGTTTAAAAGGATTGAAATCATTACAAAATATGTTCTATAACCATAAATCAATATAATTAGAAATCAATAACAGAAGGAACTTTGGGAAAATATATATGAAATATATGAAAATTAAATAACACATTCCTAAAATAACCAGTGGGTTAAAGTAGGAAATCACAAGAGTAATACATCCATACTTTCAGGTGAATGAAAGTGAAAATACAACATGTCAAAATATAGGATATAGCTAAAAAAGATACTTAGAGGGGAATTATTTATGGGAGTAAAGATCCTAAGTACAAATTCTATAAATAGATAAATACAGAAGACTATCCAAGTCATGTTCTCATGTGATAGCAGAGAAGCAGGAATAAATAAACTCAGTCAAGCAAGCTTTTTCCAAGCTTCTGCTTGTGTTACATCTGCTGATATCCTGTTGGCCAGAATAAATGACATGACAGAGTCCAGGGGAGGGGCACGATACACTCCTCACAGTGGGAGGGCCTTGGTGCTCCCACTATTGTATTTCCCTATTAGGTTGCTCGTTTCTGTTTCCCGGTTTTTGAAGTAGGCATAGGATTGCAAGAACCCAAGATAAAAGCAGTGGAAACCATGTTGCTTTCATTGTTCAAGATCTGTGGTTGCGAATTAATATTTAGCATGATTTTATATGTTAGAAAACTGCTTTAACTGTGTATTCTAATCATTGGTG
Source organism: Neofelis nebulosa (assembly GCF_028018385.1). Lineage (NCBI taxonomy): Eukaryota > Metazoa > Chordata > Mammalia > Carnivora > Felidae > Neofelis > Neofelis nebulosa. The sequence continues at coordinate 139,703,578 of NC_080784.1, forward strand.
TCCATGGGGGAAATATTTACTTGTTGTGTTACATTCCTAATTAGCAGGGTCAGTTCTGTTCAGATGTCATTGTTTAAAAGGTACTAGAAAAGGATTCTTTGATACGGTTTATCTTTTAGGGTGTCTGTCTTGAATTAGGGAGTCCTGCTGGAGTTCTCTTAATTAGCTCAGAATTAATAATCTTTCACTAACCTGTGAAATTGAAGGATGGAATTGGAAAAAGCCTGAATATTGTATCACATAATTTTTGTATTGTCCACTTGGTGGTGGAGTTGTTTTTAGAAAGCAGTGTAAAGTAATAAGCTAAGCAAAAAAGTAGTAGAATCTCATGAATTCCTTGCCATGAGAAAAACGCAGCACACATTTCCAGTAGATATTCTTCTAGGCAGCATTGTTACTTTTATTAAAGTAAAAGAGCTAATGTAATCTCTTAAAGTATAAGAGATAATATCCCCCCCTAAAGAGGTGTGATAATTCATTTCCCAGCACATCAGATGAAGCTACTTGCTTAGTGGTTAGAGTTCAATACTCAAAAATAGAGATTTTAGAAATTGTCTTAATTTGGGTAATCCTGAACACCATCTAATCTTTTTTTTTCTTTTTGTTTAATTTAGAAAAATCCTTGTGTAAAGTAATTCTCCTTATGCAATTTTGTCTAAGTCCTCCTACTCAAAGTGTGGCAACACTGGTATCACTTGCACTTGGGAACTTATGAAAAATGTAGAATCTTGGCCCCCACCCTAGATCTACTGAATCAGACTGCAATTTAACAAGATCTCCAGGTTTTTTGCATGTTCTGTAAGATGCACTGTTCTCCACAGGTAACATGCAAGCAGTGGATGATGAGGTAGAAAAGGAAGAGAAGTAGGACAGGTATCAGGACTGGCATCATTTAACAGATATTCACAGACTTATTTTCAACCTTTAATTGCTTATTTGAAGGCATCCTGAAATGCTCATGCTCTAGCACTGGAGACTGATTGTAAACACGAAGCTACCTCGAGTTCTTTTAGATTCCAAAAGAAAGAAAGCAGAGTTATGTCAGTTATTTTCATACTCACCAATCAGTCGTTAAAATATGGGAGATTCTGGAGACTGGCGTTCTAATTTGGCCCAGCCAAAAACTGATGGTGTCACATACGGCAAGACCTTAATCTCTTAATTTTTAGCTTCTTTATCTAAAAGTGAGGTGGTTCAGCAGGTTTATCCTTTTCAATTTTTCTAAAAATCCTGTGGTTTTAGGTACAGTCAGGGCTGATATTCCGCTGGTAAACCCAGGTATACCCATACCTATCTTTATATTGGCATCTGCTTGGAGTGCCTGGTGCTGGTGTCCCACTGGTTGTTACATAGTTTGCTCCTAACTAATGATTGAAGGGGAACTAAGTACCAAGGACTGTTAGGAACTAAGTATTATCACTATAGGTTCCAGAATCCTTGCATGTCATGGATTCAGATACATGTAAACATAGGCCTGTGGTATAAGAAAGCCGAGTCAAACAGTGTAAAGAGTAGAAAGTACATGGGCTTTGTGTCAGTCTTGGGTTCATGTTTCATGTCCTAGTTTTGCTGCATATTGGCTTGTATGGGTTTATTACCTAAATGCACTTGGCATCAGCTTTGTTTTGTAGCTGAAAAATAGGATTAATATAATAATATGTACCTCACAGTATAATTATGAGGAATTAATGAGATAATTTATACAGAGAATCTGGCAAATGATAGATGTTCAATAAATGTTAGTTTCCTTTTCACTTATGTATCCATACACAGAATAACTCGTACAAAAATTTTTTCTTCTGGAAACCTCTGTAATGCGATATACTGAACGAACAGAGGCACTGGGTGCCTTAATAATGATAAAAGAAGATCAGGGCATCTGTGTGGCTCAGTCATTTAAGCATCTGACTTTTGATTTTGCCTCATGTCATAATCCCAGCGTTGTGGGATTGAGCCCTGCATCAGGTTCCACACTGGCAGCACAGAGATTGCTTGGGATTCGCTCTCTGCCCCTCCCCCACTCACTCTCTATCTCTCTTTCTCTCAAAATAAACAAACATTTAAAAAAATAATAAAAGAATGGGAATGCAAGCTGGTGCAGCCTCTCTGGAAAACAGTATGGAGGTTCCTCAAAAAACTAAAAATAGAACTACCCTACGACCCAGCAATTGCACTACTAGGCATTTATCCAAGGGATACAGGTGTGTTGTTTCAAGGGGACACATGCACCCCAATGTTTATAGCAACACTATCAACAATAGCCAAAGTATGGAAAGAGCCCAAATGTCCATCGGTGGATGAATGGATAAAGAAGATGTGGTATCGATATATACAATGGAGTGTTACTTGGCAATCAAAAAGAATGAAATCTTGCCATTTGCAACTAGCGGATGGGACTAGAGGGTATTGTACTAAGCAAAATTAGTCAGAGAGAGACAAATATCATAAGACTTCACTCATATGAGGACTTTAAGAGACAAAACAGATGAACATAAGGGAAGGGAAACAAAATAATATAAAAACGGAGGGGATAAAACAGAAGAGACTCATAATTATGGAGAACAAACTGAGGGTTACTGGAGGGGGTGTGGGAGGGGGGGATGGGCTAAATGGGTAAGGGGCACTAAGGAATCTACTCCTGAAATCATTGTTGCACTATATGCTAATGTAAATTGGATGTAAATTTGGATGTAAATTAAAAAATAAATAAATAAGCTCTAAAAAATAATAAAAGAATATAGCTAACTTTTACGGGAATTCCAATTGGGGAGGAGGAATTTATAACTCCACCTAGGATTCTTGGTTAAAATCAAAGATGACTTTCTTCTTTAGGCCAGTGGCCTTTAACTTTTTTGTTTGCCTGTCCTCTATAAAAATTTTGAAACAAAAGCAGCCATGTTCTCCACATACAGTAAAAACAATTTTTTAAGGTTTATTTATTTATTTTTTTGAGAGAGAGACACAGTGTGAGCTGGGGTGGGGAAGGGGGTGGGGGGAGCAGAGAGAGAGAGTGAGAAACAGAATCTGAAGCAGGCTCCAGGCTCTGAGCTGTCAGCACAGAGCCGGACATGGGCTCAAACTCATGAACCGTGAGATCATGACCTGAGCCAAAGTTGGACAGTTAACTGCCTGAGCAACCAGATGCCCCTCCACATACATTTTTAAATTTACAGCTAAAATTTTTTCATCATAAGTTTAAATAGTTGTAAAGGATACAATTTCTGGTGTACTATAAATATTACCATTAAAAAATAAAACTACTGTTTATCTCTCTTAGATTTCAAATGTTTAAAGTTTGTAAGAAGCATGCTGGGAAATTCCAACCTGCAAGGAAGGCCATTCTTGTATTTTTACAATTTTTTTTAAAGTTTATTTTTGAGAGAGAGAGTGTACGCAAGTGCAGGGGAGGGGCAGACAGAGGATCCCAGGTGGGCTCTGTACTGTCAGCACAGAGCTGGACATGGGGTCGAGCCCACAAACCGTGAGATCATGACCTGAGCTGAAATCAAGAGTCGGGGACTTAACTGACTGAGCCACCTAGGGTGCCCCTACAATTCTAATTAGTGAGAAACAGCTTGGTGAGGATTTGCTTTCCCCAGTGTCTCATTCTGTGCCCTGGGTGCTTGTTTTGCTTCATTTCAAGAAGAGAAGGTGAAAAGTTACATATTTTTTTCTGACAGTTCAACACTCCATCTTTGAATAAAAGGGAGGTTGGCAAACTTTTTCTTAAAGGGCCAGATAGTAAATATTTCAGACTTTGAGGATCATACGGTCTGTGTCACAACTACTCAATTCTCCCTTATAGTGCAAAAGTGGCTGCAGACAATACCTGAAAGGACAGGGCTGTGTTCCAGTGAAGCTACTACCCTATTAACAATCACTCTTGGGGCGTGCCTGGGTGGCTCAGGTGGGTTAAGTGTTGGACTCTTGATTTTGGCTCAGGTCATGGTCTTATGGTTGGTGAATTTGAGCCCTGCGTTAGGCTCTGCACTGATGGTGTGGAGCCTGCTTGGGATTCTCTGTCTCCCTCTCCCTTTACCCCTCTCCTATTTGCTATCTCTTTCTCTCTGAAAATAAATAAATAAACTTTAAAAACAACAACAACAAAAGCAGTCACTCCCTCCACCTGCACACCAGCCCTAGGAAACTAGGCTTTTAACCTTCTGTCTCTCGATTTGCCCAGACTGGACTTTGGGAAGCCTACTTAGAACTTGTTCTGGTGATTTTGTATGAACCTGATTCTCCATAGTGAATTTCTTTCTGCCTGAAAGGCCTTGAGGGGCTTCTGTTTCTTTAAAAAAATTTTTTTTGTATTTATTTATTTCTAAAGTAATCTCTATACCCAACATGGGGCTCAAACTCAAAACCCCGAGATCAAGAGTTCCACTGGCTGAGCAGCCAGGCACCCATGGGGCTTCTGGGCTTCTGTTTCTTGCACTGAACTTTGATTGGTTCAGTCAGAGTTAAGAGACAAACCTAAATGACATATCATTTTCAGCATTTAAAAAAGAGCTTGTTGAGAGGTTCCGGAAGATGGCGGCGTAGGAGGACGCTGGGCTCACCGCGCGTCCTGCTAATCACTTAGATTCCACCTACACCTGCCTAAAGAACCCAGAAAACCGCCAGAGGATTAGCAGAACGGAGTCTCCGGAGCCAAGCACAGACGAGAGGCCCACGGAAGAGGGTAGGAAGGGCGGCGAGGCGGTGCGCGCTCCACGGACTGGCGGGAGGGAGCCGGGGCGGAGGGGCGGCTCGCCGGCCAAGCAGAGCCCCCGAGTCGGGCTGGCAAAAGCGGAGGGGCCGGACGGACTGTGTTCCGACAGCAAGCGCGACTTAGCGTCTGGGAGGTCAGAAGTTAACAGCTCTGCTCAGAAAGCGGGAAGGCTGGAGGACAAAGGGAGGGAGAGCTGCTGAGCCCCCGGACGGACGGCAGAGCTCAGCTTGGCGGGGAACAAAGGCGCTCGCCAGCGCCATCTCCCCCGCCCATCCCCCAGCCAAAATCCCAAAGAGAACCAGTTCCTGCCAGGGAACTTGCTCGCTCCGCGCAAACACCCAACTCTGTGCTTCTGCGGAGCCAAACCTCCGGCAGCGGATCTGACTCCCTCCCGCTGCCACAGGGCCCCTCCTGAAGTGGATCACCTAAGGAGAAGCGAGCTAAGCCTGCCCCTCCTGCCCCCGTGCACCTTGCCTACCCACCCCAGCTAATACGCCAGCTCCCCAGCACCACAAGCCTGGCAGTGTGCAAGTAGCCCAGACGGGCCACGCCACCCCACAGTGAATCCCGCCCCTAGGAGAGGGGAAGAGAAGGCACTCACCAGTCTGACTGTGGCCCCAGCGGTGGGCTGGGGGCAGACATCAGGTCGGACTGCGGCCCCGCCCACCAACTCCAGTTATACACCACAGCACGGGGGAAGTGCCCTGCAGGTCCTCACCGCTCCAGGGACTGTCCAAAATGACCAAACGGAAGAATTCCCCTCAGAAGAATCTCCAGGAAATAACAACAGCTAATGAACTGATCAAAAAGGATTTAAATAATATAACAGAAAGTGAATTTAGAATAATAGTCATAAAAATAATCGCTGGGCTTGAAAACAGTATACAGGACAGCAGAGAATCTCTTGCTACAGAGATCAAGGGACTAAGGAACAGTCACGAGGAGCTGAAAAACGCTTTAAACGAAATGCAAAACAAAATGGAAACCACCACGGCTCGGATTGAAGAGGCAGAGGAGAGAATAGGTGAACTAGAAGATAAAGTTATGGAGAAAGAGGAAGCTGAAAGAAAGAGAGATAAAAAAATCCAGGAGTATGAGGGGAAAATTAGAGAACTAAGTGATACACTAAAAAGAAATAATCTACGCATAATTGGTATCCCAGAGGAGGAAGAGAGAGGGAAAGGTGCTGAAGGGGTACTTGAAGAAATTATAGCTGAGAACTTCCCTGAACTGGGGAAGGAAAAAGGCATTGAAATCCAAGAGGCACAGAGAACTCCCTTCAGACGTAACTTGAATCGATCTTCTGCACGACATATCATAGTGAAACTGGCAAAATACAAGGATAAAGAGAAAATTCTGAAAGCAGCAAGGGATAAACGTGCCCTCACATATAAAGGGAGACCTATAAGACTCGTGACTGATCTCTCCTTTGAAACTTGGCAGGCCAGAAAGGCTTGGCACGATATCTTCAGTGTGCTAAACAGAAAAAATATGCAGCCGAGAATCCTTTATCCAGCAAGTCTGTCATTTAGAATAGAAGGAGAGATAAAGGTCTTCCCAAACAAACAAAAACTGAAGGAATTTGTCACCACGAAACCAGCCCTACAAGAGATCCTAAGGGGGATCCTGTGAGACAAAGTACCAGAGACATCACTACAAGCATAAAACATACAGACATCACAATGACTCTAAACCCGTATCTTTCTATAATAACACTGAATGTAAATGGATTAAACGCGCCAACCAAAAGACATAGGGTATCAGAATGGATAAAAAAACAAGACCCATCTATTTGCTGTCTACAAGAGACTCATTTTAGATCTGAGGACACCTTTAGATTGAGAGTGAGGGGATGGAGAACTATTTATCATGCTACTGGAAGCCAAAAGAAAGCTGGAGTAGCCATACTTATATCAGACAAACTAGACTTTAAATTAAAGGCTGTAACAAGAGATGAAGAAGGGCATTATATAATAATTACAGGGTCTATCCATCATGAAGAGCTAACAATTATAAATGTCTATGCGCCAAATACCGGAGCCCCCAGATATATAAAACAGTTACTCATAAACATAAGCAACCTTATTGATAAGAATGTGCTCATTGCAGGGGACTTTAACACCCCACTTACAGAAATGGATAGATCATCTAGACACACAGTCAATAAAGAAACAAGGGCCCTGAATGATACATTGGATCAGATGGACTTGACAGATATATTTAGAACTCTGCATCCCAAAGCAACAGAATATACTTTCTTCTCGAGTGCACATGGAACATTCTCCAAGATAGATCATATACTGGGTCACAAAACAGCCCTTCATAAGTTTACAAGAATTGAAATTATACCATGCATACTTTCAGACCACAATGCTATGAAGCTTGAAATCAACCACAGGAAAAAGTCTGGAAAACCTCCAAAAACATGGAGGTTAAAGAACACCCTACTAACGAATGAGTGGGTCAACCAGGCAATTAGAGAAGAAATTAAAAAATATATGGAAACAAACGAAAATGAAAATACAACAATCCAAACTCTTTGGGACGCAGCGAAGGCAGTCCTGAGAGGAAAATACATTGCAATCCAGGCCTATCTCAAGAAACAAGAAAAATCCCAAATACAAAATCTAACAGCACACCTAAAGGAAATAGAAGCAGAACAGCAAAGGCAGCCTAAACCCAGCAGAAGAAGAGAAATCATAAAGATCAGAGCAGAAATAAACAATATAGAATCTAAAAAAACGGTAGAGCAGATCAACGAAACCAAGAGTTGGTTTTTTGAAAAAATAAACAAAATTGACAAACCTCTAGCCAGGCTTCTCAAAAAGAAAAGGGAGATGACCCAAATAGATAAAATCATGAATGAAAATGGAATTATTACAACCAATCCCTCAGAGATACAAACAATTATCAGGGAATACTATGAAAAATTATATGCCAACAAATTGGACAACCTTGAAGAAATGGACAAATTCCTAAACACCCACACTCTTCCAAAACTCAATCAGAAGGAAATAGAAAGCTTGAACAGACCCATAACCAGTGAAGAAATTGAATCGGTTATCAAAAATCTCCCAACAAATAAGAGTCCAGGACCAGATGGCTTCCCAGGGGAGTTCTACCAGACGTTTAAAGCAGAGATAATACCTATCCTTCTCAAGCTATTCCAAGAAATAGAAAGGGAAGGAAAACTTCCAGACTCATTCTATGAAGCCAGTATTACTTTGATTCCTAAACCAGACAGAGACCCAGTAAAAAAAGAGAACTACAGGCCAATATCTCTGATGAATATGGATGCAAAAATTCTCAATAAGATACTAGCAAATCGAATTCAACAGCATATAAAGAGAATTATTCACCATGATCAAGTGGGATTCATTCCTGGGATGCAGGGCTGGTTCAACATTCGCAAATCGATCAACGTGATACATCACATTAACAAAAAAAAAGAGAAGAACCATATGATCCTGTCAATCGATGCAGAAAAGGCCTTTGACAAAATCCAGCACCCTTTCTTAATAAAAACCCTTGAGAAAGTCGGGATAGAAGGAACATACTTAAAGATCATAAAAGCCATTTATGAAAAGCCCACAGCTAACATCATCCTCAATGGGGAAAAACTGAGAGCTTTTTCCCTGAGATCAGGAACACGACAGGGATGCCCACTCTCACCGCTGTTGTTTAATATAGTGCTGGAAGTTCTAGCATCAGCAATCAGACAACAAAAGGAAATCAAAGGCATCCAAATTGGCAAAGATGAAGTCAAGCTTTCGCTTTTTGCAGATGACATGATATTATACATGGAAAATCCGATAGACTCCACCAAAAGTCTGCTAGAACTGATACATGAATTCAGCAAAGTTGCAGGATACAAAATCAATGTACAGAAATCAGTTGCATTCTTATACACTAACAATGAAGCAACAGAAAGACAAATTAAGAAACTGATCCCATTCACAATTGCACCAAGAAGCATAAAATACCTAGGAATAAATCTAACCAAAGATGTAAAAGATCTGTATGCTGAAAACTATAGAAAGCTTATGCAGGTAATTGAAGAAGATATAAAGAAATGGAAAGACATTCCCTGCTCATGGATTGGAAGAATAAATATTGTCAAAATGTCAATACTACCCAAAGCTATCTACACATTCAATGCAATCCCAATCAAAATTGCACCAGCATTCTTCTCGAAACTAGAACAAGCAATCCTAAAATTCATATGGAACCACAAAAGGCCCCGAATAGCCAAAGTAATTTTGAAGAAGAAGACCAAAGTAGGAGGCATCACAATCCCAGACTTTAGCCTCTACTACAAAGCTGTCATCATCAAGACAGCATGGTATTGGCATAAAAACAGACACATAGACCAATGGAATCGAATAGAAACCCCAGAACTAGACCCACAAACGTATGGCCAACTCATTTTTGACAAAGCAGGAAAGAACATCCAATGGAAAAAAGACAGTCTCTTTAACAAATGGTGCTGGGAGAACTGGACAGCAACATGCAGAAGGTTGAAACTAGACCACTTTCTCACACCATTCACAAAAACAAACTCAAAATGGATAAAGGACCTGAATGTGAGACAGGAAACCATCAAAACCTTAGAGGAGAAAGCAGGAAAAGACCTCTCTGACCTCAGCCGTAGCAATCTCTTACTCGGCACATCCCCAAAGGCAAGGGAATTAAAAGCAAAAGTGAATTACTGGGACCTTATGAAGATCAAAAGCTTCTGCACAGCAAAGGAAACAACCAACAAAACTAAAAGGCAACCAACGGAATGGGAAAAGATATTTGCAAATGTCACATCGGACAAAGGGCTAGTATCCAAAATCTATAAAGAGCTCATCAAACTCCACACCCGAAAAACAAATAACCCAGTGAAGAAATGGGCAGAAAACATGAATAGACACTTCTCTAAAGAAGACATCCGGATGGCCAACAGGCACTTGAAAAGATGTTCAACGTCGCTCCTCATCAGGGAAATACAAATCAAAACCACACTCAGATACCACCTCACGCCAGTCAGAGTGGCCAAAATGAAGAAATCAGGAGACTATAGATGCTGGAGAGGATGTGGAGAGACGGGAACCCTCTTGCACTGTTGGTGGGAATGCAAATTGGTGCAGCCGCTCTGGAAAGCAGTGTGGAGGTTCCTCAGAAAATTAAAAATAGACCTACCCTATGACCCAGCAATAGCACTGCTAGGAATTTATCCAAGGGATACAGGAGTACTGATGCATAGGGGCACTTGTACCCCAATGTTTATAGCAGCACTCTCAACAATAGCCAAATTATGGAAAGAGCCTAAATGTCCATCAACTGATGAATGGATAAAGAAATTGTGGTTTATATACACAATGGAATACTACATGGCAATGAGAAAAAATGAAATATGGCCTTTTGTAGCAACGTGGATGGAACTGGAGAGTGTGATGCTAAGTGAAATAAGCCATACAGAGAAAGACAGATACCATATGGTTTCACTCTTATGTGGATCCTGAGAAACGTAACAGAAGTCCATGGGGGAGGGGAAGGGAAAAAAAAAAAAAAAAAAAAGAGGTTAGAGTGGGAGAGAGCCAAAGCATAAGAGACTGTTAAAAACTGAGAACAAACTGAGGGTTGATGGGGGGTGGGAGGGAGGGCAGGGTGGGTGATGGGTATTGAGGAGGGCACCTTTTGGGATGAGCACTGGGTGTTGTATGGAAACCAATTTGACAGTAAATTTCATATATTAAAAAATAAATAAATAAATTAAAAAAAAAAAAAAAAAAAAAAAAAAAAAAAAAAAAAATAAAAAAAAAAAAAAAATAAAAAAGAGCTTGTTTATTAATATGTGATAAATGGTATGAAATCATTATATTTATATTCAATTGTATACAAGTAAACATATCAATATTTACAGCATGCCAAAAATTACATCCTTTGAAGACATTTAGAATTATGGTGAAAAAAATTAGATATTTCATTTAAAACTGTGCAAGATACATTGTTTTTTAACTTGTTAAAGGTGAGAATCAAGCTAAGGAGTCTGAAGTCTTGTGTTAGGCAGGGTGTCATTATCTCTAGAATGTTCTTTGAAAATAAGGCTTTGACTATACTTTTTGGCTTCAGTCTTTAAACAAAAGTTTGCCAGCTTTTCCAAATCATTTTGTTTGATTCCTTAAATGACAAGGAAACATGCATTTATTATTTAAAACTTTTTATTTTATTAAAAAAATTTTTTTAATGTTTATTTATTTTTGAGACAGAGGGAGACAGAGTGTGAGTGGGGGACGGGAATAGAGAGAGGGAGACACAGAATCTGAAACAGGCTCTGGGCTCTGAGCTGTCAGCACAGAGCCCAATGCGGGGCTCAAACCCACAAACTGGGAGATCATGACCTGAGCCAAAGTCAGACACTTAACCAACTGAGCCACCCAGGCGCCGCTAAAACTTTTAAACAATATAGATGTGATGGTCCTACCTTTAACCACACTTTTTAGAGGTTAATCATAATTAACAGATTTTTATCCTTTGAAATCTTTCTCTGACACAGGAGATGTAAAAGAAATTTACTTGGTACATTAGATGATCTCTTGAGGTGCTTCCTAGCATCTAAGATTTAAATACAAATTCAGTGCTTTTCACTGAGCTCTCTTTGAATTCCTAACACAGTGCCCTACCTCTGATGCTGAATGAATCTTTGTTGACACTGATCTCTAATTTAAATGATTCAAAGCCTTGACAAAGAGGTAGCAAGTAGATTACTTAAGATGTGAGTCTGAAGCGCACATCCCTACATGTAGCAAAGATCCTCTACAGTGCTTTTTTTTCAATAATTGAAGATTTTATTCACTTTTTAAATGAGTTGATATCTATTATACAGAAATAACAAATGTCTTTTTTGTCAAGTACTGTGTTCTATATCCGGACAAAATGAAGTGAGTGCTTATGCTATGCCATTAATACTAATAATACCTGACACCTATAATTGCTTTGTATTTTCTTTTTTTTTCAAATTGCTTTGTATCTTACAAAGTACTTTGAGGTGTATCTTATTTGACCCTACTGAGGCAGACTTAGTAAGGGTTATACCCATCTTAGAGATAAGTAAATGAAAGCTAAGAGAGGCTCATGAACTTACTCAAGGTCACACAGTTAGTGGTGGAAACTGAAAGAAAACATGTTGACTTTAGTGTTCTTTTCTCAATCTACATACAAAACGTTGCCCAGCAATTGCCTTTATTAAATGAGAATTTTTGGGGGTAATTATGGGATGGCTGGCAAATACTTCTGCAATTTTCAGTTACTGTTGCACCACTTCCTCATCTTGGAAGCTAAGTGACAGTTTAGCACTTAATATAATTCAATAAGTTAGCTGTGGCCTGAGGAGGGTGCTCTTATTCAACCCAAGGTTTGAGAATTGATGTTAAATTTAGTTTGTAACTATATATTGCCAAAATAAGTGAGTGCAAGTGTATTTATCTTGCACCAAATAGAGTATTTTAGTTCAGTTTCATATATGAATACACACACACATACACACATACATATCATATTCAAAGAACTGAAATCTTGTCTTTTCCCCTTACTCTGAATATACTGTAGATTTAAAACAATAAAGAATCTTCCAAAGTTGAGATTGATTTAACTGTGATTCTGAAAGGAGGGAGTGAAGGGGGAAATGAGATTGGATCAAACCAGCACTGAGAAGATGGTCAGCAGCTGGTCAAATTCCTTTAAGGAGCCCTTCTGACCTTTGTCCAACCCAGTCCTGACAATGCAGACATCACATAAATTGGATTTCCTGTGTGGGCATTAAGTTTTTGGATTAGCTTGTCTAAACATTTGGCTAAACCAAAAATTATGAAGTTAACACTGTTTTTCTTGATTTACTGATATTAGAATTAACCTTAGCTTCTGCTTTTGTATCTGAGCTGCCCATTTATGGACTAACCTGGGTAATACCTTTTCTTGGATGGGCTAGGTTCCCTTCCCTGTACTTGCCACTGTCACACACCCAGATACTCAGGTCTCTCTTGAGCAGGTGCTGTCCCTTCCACCCAAGACTGGGAGGTCCTAGACAGATTAGGAACATCATATGGTCTGTTGACTCAATGATCACTCTCACTGTCTGGCCTCTAGCCAAGACATTAATTTATTGAAACCCATTATACTGTGGTACATTTAATTCCTTAAATAGTGTCAATGGGTGATGGGCATTGAGGAAGGCACTTGTTGGGATGAGCACTGGGTGTTGTGTGTAAGCAATGAACCATGAAAATCTACCCCAAAAACCAAGAGCACACTTTACACACTGTATGTTAGCCAATTTGACAATAAATTATATTTAAAAAAATAGTGTCAGACAGCAGTGACCTTGCCACTTCCTAGCCTGGAAAGTCTAGGCAAGTTACCCAACCTTTGGGTTTCGCTTTCCTCACTTGCATAAGGCTAATAATGGTACCTACCTTAAAGTGTGGTTGTGGGGATTTAAAGATGCTGTAGGAAAACCTCTAGCACATGGCCTGATGGATACTTAGTATTATTAACTATCCTCGGGTATAGGCTCCAAACTTAGGGGGTAGGGTTTTTTGGGTGGGGGAGGAGGTGCAAGACTAGTAATAACAAGTTTAGGAACAATAAGTTGAAATAGGGAACAAGGAAAAATTCCTATAAACTCATAAGCAGGAACTTAATATTAGGAACTTAAGGAGAAAAGATTCAGAAAGGAAATTAGTGGTAATTTTGGGAAATAGCATCCTGGGTATGAGAGGTGGTAAAGGGGGCTCAGGTTAGAATTGGAGATCTAGCAACTCCTTCCTTAAGCCATCTAACAGGAAGGATGTCTCAGTGTTAAATATCTCCAGGGTGATGGCTGGAGTAGCTCAAGTAAAGGAAGATCAGCACTTGCATTATACCCAGGAAGACAGAGATAGGAAAAATGTGTAAATTGACACCTGAAATGATGAAAATTCAACAGTGATTCATTGCACATCTATTCCATTTATCCCCTCAGTGTTTGACTCTTTCAGAGTTTATTTTTACATGGTTGAAATAACGTATGTGCTTATGATTTTTTTTTTTTAGTAAAGAAAGATCTCTCTTTTGGAAATTTCAAATATTTTTTGATTTGGCCAACTTTTTATAGCAATGGATTATTGAATTCTCAACAGAGCATTTGAAGTGATATGTTTAGTATGCAATCATTTTTTACGGCTGAAAAAAAGAGGATTCTCCCAATATTCTTATCATCATTTAAATTTGTGTTTTAAACTTATCCTCATCTTCCTTCTCTGTTTTCAACTTCCTAAATGCTGCAGAGAGAGGACGAAGCGGAATTGACGTGAACAAGACTTCCCTGAGAAAGAGGAATCTATTAGAGATATAGGATACCTTAGTGGACTCAAGAAAAGATGCGGAAGAGTAGTGTGTATTTCTGTGTATGTTTGGGAGATGGGATGAGGATGGTTATGTAAAAGGAAGTGTGTGATCAACTTAGAATTAAACTTCAGTTATCTATTTTAAATGACATTCTTGATTCCAGAATCTTTTTTATTTTATTTTTAATTTTTTAAAAACTTTACATCCAAATTGGTTAGCATATAGTGCAACAATGATTTCAGGAGTAGATTCTTATTGCCCCTTACCCATTTAGCCCTTCCCCCCTCCCACAACCCCTCCTGTAACCCTCAGTGTTCTCCATATTTATGAGTCTCTTCTGTTTTGTCCCCCTCCCTGTTTTTATGTTATTTTTGTTTCCCTTCCCTTATGTTCATCTGTTTTGTCTCTTAAAGTTCTCATATGAGTGAAGTCATATGATTTTTGTCTTTCTCTGACTGACTAATTTCACTTAGCATAATACCCTCCAGTTCCATCCATGTAGTTGCAAATGGCAAGATTTCATTCTTTTTGATTGCCGAGTAATACTCCATTGTGTATATATACACCACATCTTCTTTATCCATTCATCCATTGATGGACCTTTGGGCTCTTTCCATACTTTGGCTATTGTTGATAGTGCTACTATAAACATGGGGGTTCATGTGTCCCTTCGAAACAGCACACCTGTATCCCTTGGATAAATGCCTAGTAGTGCAATTTCTGGGTTGTAGGGTAGTTCTATTTTTAATTTTTTGAGGAACCTCCATACTGTTTTCCAGAGTGGCTGCACCAGTTTGCATTCCCACCAACAATGCAAAAGAGATCTTCTTTCTCTGCGTCCTCGCCAACATCTGTTGTTGCCTGAGTTGTTAATGTTAGACATTCTGACAGGTGTAAGGTGGTATCTCATTGTGGTTTTGATTTGTATTTCCCTGATGATGAGTGGTATTGAACATTTTTTCATGTGTCAGTTGCCCATCTGGATGTCTTCTTTGGAGAAGTGTCTATTCATGTCTTTGGCCCATTTCTTCACTGGATTATTTGTTTTTTGGGTGTTGAGTTTGATAAGTTCTTTGTAGATTTTGAGACTAACCCTTGATCTGATATGTCGTTTGCAAATATCTTCTCCCATTCTGTTGGTTGCCTTTTAGTTTTGCTGACTGTTTCCTTCACTGTGCAGAAGCTTTTCATCTTGATGACATCCCAGTAGTTCATTTTTGCTTTTGTTTCCCTTGCCTCTGGAGACGTGTTGAGTAAGAAGTTGCTGTGCCCAAGATCAAAGAGGTTTTTGCATGCTTTCTCCTCGAGGATTTTGATGACTTCCTGTCTTACATTTAAGTCTTTCATCCTTTTTGAGTGTATTTTTGTGTATGGTGTAAGAAAGTGGTCCAGGTTCATTCTTCTTAATGTCTCTGTCCAGTTTTCCCAGCACCACTTGCTGAAGAGACTTTCTTTATTCCATTGGATATTCTTTCCTGCTTTGTCAAAGATTAGTTGGCCATATGTTTGTGGGTCCATTTCTGGGTTCTGTATTCTGTTGCATTGATCTGAGTGTCTGTTCTTGTGCCAGTACCATACTGTCTTGAAGATTACAGCTTTGAAGTATAGCTTGAAGTCCAGGATTGTGATGCCTCCTGCTTTGGTTTTCTTTTTCAAGATTGCTTTGGCTATTCAGGTTCTTTTCTGGTTCCATACAATTTTTAGGCTTATTTGTTCTAGCTCTGTGAAGAATGCTGGTGTTATTTTGATAGGAATTGCACTGAATATGTAGATTGCTTTGGGTAGTATCAACATTTTAACAATATTTGTTCTTCCTATCCAGGAGCATGGAATCTTTTCCCATTTTTTTGTGTCTTCTTCAATTTCTTTCATAAGCTTTCTATAGTTTTCAGTGTATAGATTTTTTACCTCTTTGGTTAGATTTATGCCTGGGTATTTTATGGTTTTTGGTGCAACTGCAAATGGGATCAATTCCTTGATTTCTCTTTCTGTCACTTCATTGTTGGTATATAGGAATGCAACTGATTTCTGTGCATTGATTTTATATCCTGCAACTTTGCTGAATTCATGAATCAATTCTAGCAGTTTTTTGGTGGAATCTTTTGGGTTTCCCATATACAGTATCATGTCATCTGTGAAGAGTGAAAGTTTGACCTCCTCCTGGCTGATTTGGATGCCTTTTATTTCTTTGTGTTGTCTGATTGCTGAGGCTAAGACTTCCAATACTATGTTGAATAACAGTGGCGAGAGTGGACATCCCTGTCTTGTTCCTGACCTTAGGGGGAAAGCTCTCGGTTTTTCCCCCTTGAGGATGATATTTAGCGTTGGGCCATTCATATATGGCTTTTATGATCTCAAGGTATGCTCCTTGTATCCCTACTTTCTTGAGGGTTTTTATCAAGAAAGGATGCTGTATTTTGTCATATTCTTTCTCTGCATCTATTGAGAGGATCATATGGTTCTTGTCCTTTCTTGTATTGATGTGATGAATCATGTCAGTTGTTTTGCGGATATTGAACCAGCCCGGCATGCCAGGTATAAATCCCACTTGGTTGTGGTGAATAATTTTTTTTAACGTATTGTTGGATCTGGTTGGGTAATATCTTGTTGAGGATTTTTGCATCCGTGTTCATCAGGGAAATTGGTCTATAGTTCTCCTTTTTAGTGGGGTCTCTGTCTGGTTTTGGAATCAAGGTAATGCTGGCTTCATAGAAAGGGTTTGGAAGTTTTCCTTCCATTTCTATTTTTTGGAACAGCTTCAAGAGAATAGGTGTTAGCTCTTCCTTAAATGTTTGGTAGAATTCCCTGGAAAGCCATCTGGCCCCGGACTCTTGTTTTTTGGCAGATTTTTGATTACTAATTCGATTTCCTTACTGGTTATGGGTCTGTTCAAATTTTCTATTTCTTCCTGTTTCAGTTTTGGTAGTGTATACATTTCTAGGAATTTTTCCATTTCTTCCACATTACCCATTTTATTGGCATATAATTGCTCATAATATTCTCTTATATTGTTTTTATTTCTGTTGTGTTGGTTGTGATCTCTCCTCTTTCATTCTTGATTTTATTTATTTGGGTCCATTCCTTTTTCTTCTTGATCAAACTGGCTAGTGGTTTATCAATTTTGTTAATTCTTTCAAAGAACCAGCTTCTGGTTTCATTGATCTGTTCTACTATTTTTTTGGTTTCGATAGCATTAGTTTCTGCTCTAATCTTTATTATTTCCTGTCTTCTGCTGGTTTTGGGTTTTATTTGCTGTTCTTTTTCCAGCTCCTTAAGGTGTAAGGTTAGGTTGTGTATCTGAGACCTTTCTTTCTTCTTTAGGAAGGCCTGGATTGTTAAATACTTTCCTCCTGTGACCGCCTTTGCTGCATCCCAGAGGTTTTGGGTTGTGGTGTTATCATTTTCATTGACTTCCATATACTTTTTAATTTCCTCTTTAACTGCTTGGTTAGCCCATCCATTCTTTGGTAGGATGTTCTTCAGTCTCCAAGTATTTGTTACCTTTCCAAATTTTTCCTTAGGTTGATTTTGAGTTTGATAGCATTGTGGTCTGAAAATATGCATGGTATGATCTCGATCTTTTTGTACTTAGGGCTGACTTGTGTCCCAGTATATGGTCTATTCTGGAGAACATTCCATGTGCACTGGAGAAGAATTTATATTCTGCTGCTTTAGAATGAAATGTTCTGAATATATCTGTTAAGTCCATCTGGTCCAGTGTGTCCTCAAAGCCATTGTTTCCTTGTTGATTTTTTGATTAGATGATCTGTCCATTGCTGTGAGTGGGGTGTTGAAGTCTCCTACTATTATGGTATTACCATCGATGAGTTTCTTTATGTTTGTGATTAATTGATTTATATATTTGGGTGCTGCCACATTTGGCGCATAAATGTTTACAATTGTTAGGTCTTCTTGGTGGATAGACCCCTTGATTATGATATAATGCCCTTCTGCATCTCTTGGTACAGTCTTTATTTTAAAGTCTAGATTGTCCGATATAAATATGGCTACTCTGGCTTTCTTTTGTCGATCATTAGCATGATAGATGGTTCTCTATCCCCTTACTTTCAACATGAAGGTATCTTTAGGTCTAAAGTGGGTCTCTTGTAAACAGCATATAGATGGATCTTGTTTTCTTATCCATTCTGTTACCCTATGTCTTTTGATTGGAGCATTGAGACTACTGACGTTTAGAGTGAGTACTGAAAGATATGAATTTATTGCCATTATGATGCTTGTAGAGTTGGAGTTTCTGGTGGTGTTCTCTGGTCCTTTCTAATCTTTGTTGCTTTTGGTATTTATTTATTTCTATATATATATGTGTATATATATATATGTGTGTGTGTATATACATATATATATATATATATGTATATATATATATATATATATATATATATATATATATATATATATTTTAATCTTTTCTCCCCATCAGAGAGTCCCCCTTAAAATTTCTTGCAGGGCTGGTTTAGTGGTCACAAACTTCTTTAATTTTTGTTTGGGAAACTTTTTATCTCTCCTTCTATTTTGAATGACAGCCTTGCTGGATAAAGAATTCTTGGCTGCATATTTTTCTGATTCAGCACACTGAATATATCCCGCCACTCCTTTCTGGCCTGCCAAGTTTCTGTGGATAGGTCTGCTGCAAACCTGATCTGTCTTCCCTTGTAGGTTAGGGACTTTTTTCCCCTTGCTGCTTTCATGATTCTCTCCTTGCCTGAGTATTTTGTGAATTTGACTATGATATGCCTTGTTGATGGTTGTTTTTTGTTGAATCTACTGGGGGTCCTCTGTGCTTCCTGGATTTTGATGTCTGTGTCTTTCCTCAGGTTAGGAAAGTTTTCCGCTATGATTTGCTCACATAACCCTTCTACCCCTATTTCTCTCTCTTCCTCTTCTGGGACCCTATGATTCTGATGTTGTTCCTTTTGAATGAGTCCCTGATTTCTCTAATTCTTAAATTGTGCTCTTTTGCCTTCATCCTCCTCTTTTTTTCTGCTTCATTATTCTCTATAAGTTTGTCCTCAATATCGCTGATTCTCTGTTCTGCCTCATCCATCCTTGCTGCTGCGGCATCCATCTGTGATTGCAGCTCAGTTATAGCATTTTTTATTTCATTCTGACTAATTTTTACTTCTTTTATCTCTGCAGAAAGGGATTCTAATCTATTTTCGACTCCAGCTGGTATTCTTATTATCGTGATTCTAAATTCTGGTTCAGACATCTTGATTGTATCTGTGTTGGTTAAATCCCTGGCTGTCATTTCTTCGTGCTCTTTCTTTTGGGGTGAATTCCTTCGTTTTGTCATTTTGAAGGGAGAAAAGGAATTAATGAGGTAGAAAAATTAAAATTAAAAAAATATTAAAATTAAAAAATTAAAAACACACACACACCCAAAAATAGAATAAATGATGCTAGATCCTAAGTATGTTTTGGTCTGGGTGCTGAATGTCATTTGACAGATTAGAGAAAAAAAGCCGGGGAGGGAGAAAAAAAAGGAAATCATTTGAGAATTTGAAAAAATGAATACACTGAAGTAGACTAAAATGAAATGATGGGAGTAAGATAGAATTTGAAAAAATATACACAAAAGTAAAGAATATAGTAGAAAAAATTAAAGAACAATATTTTTAATAAAAATTAAAAATTAATTTTTTCTTTTTCTGTATTCAAGAAAAATAAAAGAAATGGAAAAGAGAAAAAAGAAGAAAAGGGAAAAAAAGGAAATCATTTGAAAATTTGAAAAGTGTAGACTTTTCACTGTAGTAGACTAAAATAAAATGATGGAAGTAAAATAGAATTTGAAAAAATTTACATGAAAGCAGAAAATATAGTAATAAAATTAAAGGAAAACATTTTTAATAGAAATTGAAAGTAAATTTGAAGTTTTTCTCTTCTGCCTTCAAGTAAAAGAAAAGAAACAAAAAAGAAAAAAGAGAAAGAAAACAAAGGAAATAGTTTAAAAATTTGAAAAGGCAAATACACTGAAGTAGGCTAAAATAAAGTAGTGGAAGTAAAATAGAATTTGAAAAAATTTACACAAAAGTAAAAAAATATAGTAATAAAATTAAAGAAAAATATTTTTAATAAAAATTGAAAATAAAAATGAATTTTTTCTCTTTTTGTATTCAAGAAAAAGAAAAGAAGTGTAAAAGAGAAAAAAAAAAAGAAAGAAAATTGAATAGATGGACCTGCTAACAGATTGAAGTAGGACTGAAATTACTTCATTTTCCCCTAGAAGTCAGACTGTGTAGCGCTTTATAGTCCATAAACTAAGCAGACGATGAGACTTGTGTTCTTGAAGAGTGAAGTTGGCCCAGTTGAGTGGGGCTCAGTATAATGGCTCCGCTCTCCACTAGATGGCGCTGCTAGCCTACTGGGGTGGAGTGTTGTGGCACTCGTAGGTGCATATGCACATGCGTGGGAGTGGTAAAAATGGTGCCACCCAGCTACCCAGTCTCTAGTATTGGAACTCTGATCTCCCGGATCAGTAATCGTGCACCCGTCCTCTGTCTTCAGCTTTCATCCACTCCCCACTTTTTCACTGTCCGTGACCAGGCCCTGGACAGTACCTCTCTCCTGAGTTTTGTCTCAGATGCGGCTCTTTTCCCCGGCCCCTTACTTCTGAAGGACTGCAGCTTTGACCCGTTCCACCCCCTCTGCGGGAGAGTCTCACCGAGCAATGGCTGAATGTTGGCTACACCCAGGAACGCTTGCTGGACCCTGCTGCTGCCAGTGCCCTGAGACTGGCCAGGTGCCCACCTGCCCCAGAAAAGGTCCGCGAGATAGTGTAGCAGCAGCTTTTCAGGAATTATGGAAGATCACAACACACATCTGGCACCAGGCTTCACCCTCAACGACCTTGTTCCAGCACCAGCAAATGTGGCCATTTTCTGGGGTCTGCTGGGACCAGGTGGTTTCAACAGTCTCTACCAAATGTCCTTCCAGCAGTGGAACTGCTTTTCCCTGTGTGGCCTGAGAACCTCCGGACCCCACTCTATTCCTGGGGATTCGCCTTTCCCACCAGAGCACCGCCAGGTATCAAGCTGCGGAGTTATAGCCTTTGTGCTCCCCTTATTTACAGTCTTAATGGAATTTAAACCCTCTCCTTTCTCCTTTTTCCCCTTTTAGTTTAGTCCCTGTGGCTGTTTTCAATTTTCCACTTTCTCTCCAGCTGCTTTTGGGGAGGGGTGTTTTCCCATATTCTCCCCCAACCCAGTCTCTGTCCTCTCTCTGCTCACAAAAGCACCTCCCTTCCCGCACCTTCTCACTCCCCAAGTTCACCTCTCCGTGCCATGTACCTGCTGAATTCTGTGCAGGTTGTTGAACAGTTGTTGTTCTGTTCAGGTTGTGCAGATTGTTGTATTAATCCTACAATCAGTTTTCTAGGTGTATAGGATGGTTTTAGTGTTGCTCTGGCTCTATTTCATGGATGCAAGACACACAAAAAATTTCCATGCTGTTCCACCATCTTGGCTCCTCTGATTCCAGAAACTTAATTAAGTAAACTGTAGTAGTCGGGCTAGGCTAAGCTATTCTATGGAACAGATAAACCTGAAAATCTCAGGGGCTTAACAGAACAAAGGTTTATTTCTCTAAATATTTACATTATAGTCTGATGTAGGTCGGATAGCTCCCGTGCTTGGCTCTCCTCCAGGTGGTGACTCAGGGGTCCAAGTTGCTTCTTTTTTGCCACTCTGATGTCTTAGTACTTTGTTACCACCACATGGATGGGAGAGAGGGTGTGGATAAGGTACATCCCTTTTGGATTAGAAGTGACACATCACATCAGCTCATGTCCCATTGTTACGAGTTAGTGACATGATATAGAGCATTCTCCAGAATAGATCACATATTAGGCCACAAAACAAGTCTTAAGAAATTAAAAAAGATTGAATTCATATCATGCATCTTTGACAGCCACAACACTCTGAATATAGAAATCAACCACAAGAAAAAATCTGGAAAGAACACAAATATGAGGATGTTAAGTAACATGCTACTAAATAATGAATATGTCAAGCAAAAAATAGAAGAAGAAATAAAAAAATACATGGAGACAAATGAAAATGAAACCACAATGGTTCAAAATCTTTGGATGCAGCAAAAGCTGTTCTAAGATGGAAGTTTATAGCAATATCAGCTTACCTCAAGAAGCAAGGAAAATCTCAAATATATAACCTAATCTTACACGTAAAAGAGCTAGATAATGAACAAACAAAACCACAAACCAGTAAAAAGAAGGCAATAATAAAGATTAGAGCAGAAATAAATGAAATAGAAACTAAAAAAAACCCAAAACAAAACAATAGAACAGACCGATGAAAACAGGAGCTGGTTCTTTGAAGAGATCAACAAAATTGATAGACATTTTAATGTATTGTTGGAGGGGCGCCTGGGTGGCGCAGTCGGTTAAGCGTCCGACTTCAGCCAGGTCACGATCTCGCGGTCCGTGAGTTCGAGCCCCGCGTCAGGCTCTGGGCTGATGGCTCGGAGCCTGGAGCCTGTTTCCGATTCTGTGTCTCCCTCTCTCTCTGCCCCTCCCCCGTTCATGCTCTGTCTCTCTCTGTCCCAAAAATAAATAAAAAACGTTAATGTATTGTTGGATTCAGTTTGCTAATATTTTGTTGAGGATTTTTGCATCTATGTTCATCTGAGATATTGGCCCATAGTTCTCCTTTCTTGTACTGTTTTTATCTGACTTTGGTATCAGTGTGATGCTGGTTTCATGGAATGAATCTGAAAGCTTTCCTTCCTCTTCTCTTTTTTGGAATAGTTTGAGAAAAACAGATATTAACGCCTCTTTAAATGTTTGGTAGAATACACCTGTAAAGCCATCTGGTCCTGGACTTTTGTTTGTTGGGAATTTTTAACAATTTTTTTGATGGTTTTTTTTTAAATTTATGTTTCTTTCTTTTTTTAATATGAAATTTATTGTCAAATTGGTTTCCATACAACACCCAGTGCTCATCCCAACAGGTGCCCTCCTCAATGCCCATCATCCACTTTACCCTCTCTCCCACCCCTCATCACCCCAATTTTATTCTCAGTTTTTAAGAGTCTTTTATGGTTTGGCTCCCTCCCTCTCTGTAACTGTTTTCTTTTTCCACTTCCCCTCCTCCATGGTCTTCTGTTATGTTTCTCAGGATTTACATAAGAGTGAAAACATATGGTATCTGTCTTTCTCTGTATGACTTATTTCACTTAGCATAACACTCTCCAGTTCCATCCACATTGCTACAAAAGGCCAGATTTCATTCTTTTTCATTGCCAGGTAGTATTCCATTGTGTATATAAACCACAATTTCTTTATCCATTCATCAGTTGATGGACTTAGGCTCTTTCCATAATTTGGCTATTGTTGAAAGTGCTGCTATAAACATTGGGGTACAAGTGCCCTATGCATCAGCACGCCTGTATCCCTTGGGTAAATTCCTAGCAGTGCTACTGCTGGGTCATAGGGTAGATCTATT
The DNA here is from genome assembly GCF_028018385.1 of Neofelis nebulosa. Taxonomy (NCBI): domain Eukaryota; kingdom Metazoa; phylum Chordata; class Mammalia; order Carnivora; family Felidae; genus Neofelis; species Neofelis nebulosa. The sequence continues at coordinate 139,727,137 of NC_080784.1, forward strand.
TTTATTTTTTATTTTTTATTTTTATTTTTTTTTTATTTTTTTTATTTTTTTTATTTTTTTATTTTTGGGACAGAGAGAGAGACAGAGCATGAACGGGGGAGGGGCAGAGAGAGAGGGAGACACAGAATCGGAAACAGGCTCCAGGCTCCGAGCCATCAGCCCAGTGCCTGACGCGGGGCTCGAACTCACGGACCGCGAGATCGTGACCTGGCTGAAGTCGGACGCTTAACCGACTGCGCCACCCAGGCGCCCCTGGGTAGATCTATTTTTAATTTTTTGAGGAACCTCCACACTGTTTCCAGAGCGGCTGCCCCAGTTTGCATTCCCACCAACAGTGCAAGAGGGTTCCCGTTTCTCCACATCCTCTCCAGCATGTATAGTCTCCTGATCTGTTCATTTTAGCCACTCTGACTGGCATGAGGTGGTATCTGAGTGTGGTTTTGATTTGTATTTCCCTGATGAGGAGCGATGTTGAGCACCCTTTCATGTGTCTGTTGGCCATCTGGATGTCTTCTTTAGAGAAGTGTCTATTCATGTTTTCTGCCCATTTCATCACTGGATTATTTGTTTTTCAGTTGTGGAGTTTGGTGAGCTCTTTATAGATTTTGGATACTAGCTCTTTGTCTGATATGTCATTTGCAAATGTCTTTTCCCATTCCGTTGGTTGCCTTTCAGTTTTGTTGATGGTTTCCTTTGCAGTGCAGAAGGTTTTTTTATCTTGATGAGGTCCCAATAGTTCATTTTTGCTTTTAATTCCCTCGCCTTTGGAGATGTGTCAAGTAAGAAATTGCTATGGCTGAGATCAGAGAGGCTTTTTTTCCTGCTTTCTCCTCTAGGGTTTTGATGGTTTCCTGTCTCACATTTAGATCCTTTATCCATCTTGAGTTTATTTTTGTGAATGGTGTAAGAAAGTGGTCTAGTTTCATTCTTCTGCATGTTGCTGTCCAGTTCTCCCAGCACCATTTGTTAAAGAGACTGTCTTTTCCATTGGATATTCTTTCCTGCTTTGTCGAAGATTAGTTGGCCATACTTTTGTGGGGCCAATTCTGGAGTCTCTACTCTATTCCATTGGTCTATGTGTCTGTTTTTGTGCCAATACCATGCTGTCTTGATGATTATAGCTTTGTAGTAGAGGCTAAAGTCTGGGATTGTGATGCCTCCCACTTTGGTCTTCTTCTTCAATATTACTTTGGCTATTCGGGGTCTTTTGTGGTTCCATACAAATTTTTGGATTGCTTGTTCTAGCTTTGAGAAGAATGCTGGTGCAATTTTGATTGGTATTGCATTGAATGTATAAATTGTTTTGGGTAGTATTGACATTTTAACAATATTTATTCTTCCAATTCATGAGCATGGAATGTTTTTCCATTTCTTTGTATCTTCTTCAATTTCCTTCATAAGCTTTCTATAGTTTTCAGCATATACATCTTTTGCATCTTTGGTTATATTTATTCCTAGGTATCTTATGATTCTTGTGCAATTGTGAATGGGATCAGTTTCTTTATTTGTCTTTCTGTTGCTTCATTATTAGTATATAAGAATGCAACTGACTTTTGTACATTAATTTTGTATCCTGCGATTTTGCTGAATTCATGTATCCATTCTAGACAACTTTTGGTGGAGTCTATCGGGTTTTCCATGTATAATATCATGTCATCTGCGAAAAGTGAAAGCTTGACTTCATCTTTGCCAATTTTGATGCCTTTGATTTCCTTTTGTTGTCTGATTGCTGATGCTAGAACTTCCAACGCTATGTTAAACAACAGCATTGAGAGTGGACATCCCTGTCGTGTTCCTGATCTCAGGGGGAAAGCTCTCAGTTTTTTCCCCATTGAGGATGATATTAGCTGTGGGCTTTTCATAAATGGCTTTTATGATGTTTAAGTGTGTTCCTTCTATCCCGACTTTCTTAAGGGCTTTTATTAAGAAAGGATGTTGAATTTTGTCAAAGGCCTTTTCTGCATCGATTGACAGGATCATATGGTTCTTATCTTTTCTTTTATTAATGTGATGTATCACATTGATTGATTTGCGAATGTTGAACCAGCCCTGCATCCCAGGAATGAATACCACTTGATCATGGTGAATAATTCTTTTTATATGCTGTTGAATTCGATTTGCTAGTATCTAGATGAGAATTTTTGCATCCATATTCATGAGGGATACTGGCCTGTAGTTCTCTTTTTTAGCTGGGTCTCTGTCTGGTTTGGGAACCAAAGTAATGCTGGCTTCATAGAATGAGCCTGGAAGTTTTCCGTCCCTTTCTATTTTTTTGGAACAGCTTGAGAAGGATAGGTATTATCTCTGCTTTAAATGTTTGGTAGAATTCCCCTGGGAAGCCATCTGGTCCTAGACTCTTATTTGCTGGGAGATTTTTGATAACTGATTCAATTTCTTCGCTGGTTATAGGTCTGTTCAAGTTTTCTATTTCTTCCTGTTTGAGTTTTGGAAGTGTGTGGGTGCTTAGGAATTTGTCCATTTCTTCCAGGTTGTCCAGTTTGTTGGCATATAATTTTTCATAGTATTCCCTGATAATTGCTTGTATTTCTGAGGGATTGGTTATAATAATTCCATTTTAATTCATGATTTTATCTATTTGGGTCATCTCCCTTTTTGTTTTTGAGAAGCCTGGCTAGAGGTTTATCAATTTTGTTTATTTTTTCAAAAAACCAACTCTTGGTTTCATTGATCTGCTCTACAGTTTTTTTTAGATTCTGTATTGCTTATTTCTGCTCTGATCTTTATTATTTCTCTTCTTCTGCTGGGTTTAGGGTGTTTTTGCTGTTTGCTTCTATTTCCTTTAGGTGTGCTGTTAGATTTTATTTAGGATTTTTCTTGTTTCTTGAGATAGGCCTGGATTGCAATGTATTTTCCTCTCAGGACTGCCTTGGATGCATCCCAAAGCATTTGGATTGTTGTATTTACATTTTCATTTGTTTCCATATATTTTTTAATTTCTTCTCTAATTGCCTGGTTGACCCATTCATTCTTTAGTAGTGTGTTCTTTAACCTCCATGCTTTTGGAGGTTTTCCAGACTTTTTCCTGTGGTTGATTTCAAGTTTCATAGCATTGTGGTCTGAAAGTGTGCATGGTATGATCTCAGTTCTTGTATACTTATAAAGGGCTGTTTTGTGACCCAGTATGTGATCTATCTTGGAGAATGTTTCATGTGCACTCGAGAAGAAAGTATATTCTGTTGTTTTGGGATGCAGAGTTCTAAATATATCTGTCAAGTCCATCTTATCCAATGTACCATTCAGGGCCCTTGTTTCTTTATTGATCCTGTGTCTATATGATCTACCCCATCTGGAAGTGGGGTATTAAAGTCCCCTGCAATTACCACATTCTTATCAATAAGGTTGCTTATGTTTGTGATTAATTGTTTTACATATTAGGGGGCTCCTGTATTTGGCACATAGACATTTATAATTGTTAGCTCTTCCTGGTGGATAGACTCTGTAATTATTATATAATGCCCTTCTTCATCTCTTGTTACAACCTTTAATTTAAAGTCTAGTTTGTCTGATATAAGTATGGCTACACCAGCTTTTTTTTTGACTTCCAGTAGCATGATAGATAGTTCTCCATCCCCTCACTTTCAATCTGAAGGTGTTTTCAGGTCTAAAACGAGTCTCTTGTAGACAGAAAATAGATGGGTCTTTTTTTTCTAATCCATTCTGGTACCCTATGTCTTTTGGTTGGAGCATTTAGTCCATTTACGTTCAGTGTTATTATTGAATGATATGGGTTTAGAGTCATTGTGATGTCTGTAGGTTTCATGCTTGTAGTGTGTTTCTGGTACTTTGTGGTCCTTGCAACATTTCCCTTAGAATCCCCCTTAGAATCTCTCGTAGGGCTGGTTTAGTGGTGATGAATTCCTTCAGTTTTTGTTTGGGAAAACTTGTATCTCTCCTTCTATTCTGAATGACAGATTTGCTGGATAAAGTATCCTTGGCTGCATATTTTTTCTCTTCATCACATTGAAGATTTCCTGTCATTCCTTTCTGGCCTGCCATGTTTCAGTAGATAGGTCTGCCACTACTCTTATATTTCTACCTTCGTAAGTTAGAGCCTGTTTATCCCTAGCTGCTTTCAGAATTTTCTCTTTATCCTTGTATTTTGCCAGTTTCACTATGATATGTCGTGCAGAAGATCAATTCAGGTTACTTCTGAAGGGAGTTCTCTGCCTCTTGGATTTCAATGCCTTTTTCCTTCCCCAGATCAGGAAATTCTCAGCTATGATTTGTTCAAGTACACCTTCAGCCCCTTTCTCTCTCTCTTCTTCTTCTGGAATTCCTATGATACAGATATTGTTCTGTTTGATTGCATCACTTAGTTCTCTAATTCTCCCCTCATCCTCCTGGATTTTTGTATCTCTCTTTTTCTCAGCTTCTTGTTTTTCCATAATTATATCTTTTCATTCACCTATTCTGTCTTCTGCCTCTTCAATCCATGCTATGGCTGCCTCCATTTTATTTTGCACCTCATTTATAGCCTTTTTTAGATCCTCATGACTATTTCTTAGTCCTTTGATCTCTGTAGCAATAGATTCTCTGCTGTCCTCTATGCTTTTTTCAAGCCCAGCGATTAATTTTATGACTATTATTCTAAATTCTTGTTCTGTTATATTGCTTAAATCATTTTTGATCAATTCGTTAGGTGTGCTACTTCCTGGAGTTTCTTTTGAGGAGAATTCTTTTGTTTCATCACTTTGGGTAGTCCCTGCAGTAGCTCCAAACTGCAGGGCACTTCCCCTGTGCTGTCCAGAGAAACTTGTGTTGGTGGGCGGGGCCACAGTCAGACCCAATATCTGCCCCCAGCCCACCACTGGCGCCACAGCCAGACTGGTGTATACCTTATCTTCCCCTCTCCCAGGGGCAGGACTCACTGTGGAGTGGTGTGGTCCCTGTCTGGGCTACTTGCACACTGCCAGGCTTGTGGTGCTGCTTCAATGGGATCTGGCCAAGGGTGTATTAGCCAGGGTGGATCTGCAAGGTGCATAGGGGCGGGAGGGGCAGGCTTAGCTCACTTTGCCATTGGTGGTCCCCTGCGGGAGGGGCCCTGCAACACTGGGAGGGAGGCAGGCCCATCAGAAGGATGGATCCACAGAAGCACAGCATCGGGCATTTGTGTAGTGCAAGCAAGTTCGGTGATGGGAACTGGTTCCTTTTGGAATTTTGGCTGGGGAATGGGAGAGGGAAATGACACTTGCCAGTGCCTTTGTTCCCCCACTGAGCTGAGCTCTGTTTTCCGGGACTCAACAACTCTCCCTCCCAGCGTCCTCTTGCCCTCCCCGCTCTATGAGAGCAGAGCTGTTGACTTTTAAGATTCCAGATGTCAAGTCCCGCTGGCTGTCCAAACTCATGGAGTCCAGCCCCTCTGCTTTTGCAAGCCAGACTTTGGGGCTGTGCCTTATGGGTGGGCTGCCCCTCCCCTGCCCCGGCTCCCTCCCACCAGTCTGTGTAGCATGCACCACCTGTCTGCCCTTTCTATCCTCATCCGTGGGCCTCTTGTCTATGCTTGGCTCCAGACAGTCCGTTCTGCTAATCTTCTGGCGGTTTTCTGGGTTATTTAGGCAGATGTGGGTGGAATCTAAGCAATCAGCAGGACGAGGTGAGCCCAGTGTCCTCCTACGCCGCCATCTTCCTGGGATATGAAGGCTGGCCCACAGGGGATAGGGCGCCAGGCTCTGTGCAGAAAGAGGATGCTCAGGATGCTCCTCTGGGCTGTCCCTCCACTGTGGGATCCAAGATCTTTTTATTTATGTTGAGAGAGAGAGAGAGAGAGAGAGAGAGAGGGAGGGAGGGACAGGGTACAAGTGGGGGAGGGGCAGAGAGAAAAGGAGACACAGAATCCAAAGCAGGCTCCAGGCTCCCAGCTGTCAGAATAGAGCCCAATGCGGGGCTCCAACTTGTGGAACATGAGATCATGACGTGAGCCGAAGTTGGACACTCAAGTGACTGAGCCACCCAGGCGCCCTGGGACTTTTTAGATTACTGATTCAATTTCATTGCTGCTAATCAGTGGGTTCAAATTTTCTGTTTATTCCTGCTTATTTTAAAAGGTTACATGTTTCTAGGAATTTATCCACTTCTTCTAGGTTGTCCAATTTGTTTGCATATTATTTTTCATAATATTCTCTTACAATCTTTTGTATTCCTGATATTAGTTGATATTTCTGCTCATTTCTGATTTTGTTTATTTGAACCCTTTTTTTGTGTTCATCAATAGATGAATGGATAAAGAAGGTGTGATACACACACACACAATGGAATATTAGTCAGCCATAAAAAAGAATGAAATCTTGCTATTTGCAGTGACTTGGATGGAAGGAGTATAATCCTAAGTGAAATAAGTCAGAGAAGGACAAATACCATATGATGTCACTCATGTGTAGAATTTAAGAAACAAAACAAATGAACAAGGAAAAAAAGAGACAAACCAAAGAACAGACTCTTAACTATAGAAAACAAACTGATGGTTACCAGAGGGGAGTAGGGTGGGGGGATGGGTGAAATAAGAGAAGGGGATTAAAGAGTACATTTATCATGATGAGCACTGTGTATGTATAGAATTGTTGAATCTCTATATTGTACCCCTGAAACTAATATAACACTGTATGTTAACTATACTGGAATTAAAAAAAAAAAAGAGTGACAATTTGACAGAGTTCAGGGACTAAAACATAGCCTTAAATAAAACAGCAAAAGCTACAAATTTTCCCATTAAAAAAAAAAAAGAATTAGTGACATGATCCCACCAGAATTTACAGGGGCTGGGTGAGAGGGGAGCACATGAATATTTGGTGAGGCATTAACTATTTTTGCTATAAACACATTGCCTCCATTATGTTATTCTGTGTCCTTTATCTTCTTGTGGTAAGTATCTCATGGAATTAGCATCAGGAAAAAGTTTTCTTGTTCTAAAGAGTGGGTATACCCCCCCCCATCTCTCTGTAGTCAAGAAATTTAAATTTAATGTCTGCTGATCTCAGATTTTTGGTAGCTATCATCTATTCTGTTCCTCTGCTGGGTTTCTAAAATTATTTTATGATTTTATTTTTATTTAAAAAAAATTTTTTTTAACGTTTATTGATTTTTGAGACAGAGAGAGACAGAGCATGAACGGGGGAGGGGCAGAGAGAGAGGGAGACACAGAATCGGAAGCAGGCTCCAGGCTCTGAGCCATCAGCCCAGAGCCCGATGCGGAGCTCCAACTCACAGACTGTGAGATCGTGACCTGAGCTGAAGTCGGACGCTTAACCGACTGAGCCACCCAGGCGCCCCTATGATTTTATTTTTAATGGACATATTGTATTTGTTTTTATTTTAAGTTGTCACCTTCCTTTCTAGTTATAGCTCTTATATTGACAAGGATGTTTTTGCTGCAGCAGAAAATTCAACTAATGGTTCAAACAGTGAATGCTTTATTTAATCTTTCAAGTCTTGATTAAATTCGATGGTACAACAATATCATAGATACTTTATATGTATATCATGTATACTTTATTTTACTTCTCTGCAAATCTCACTGTTTGGTAGTGTACCCTGCCCCCCACTTGTCATGAATAGCTTAGTAGTTCTAGATGCTACATACCATGGTAGACCTTGGTCAGGCCTGGGTCTTGGGATGCAAGAAACAAATGATACTCACAAATGATATCCAGATTACTTATCATGGCATGGCTGCAATGTAGTGCCATGCATGCAGGCATGCATCATTTCTAGTTGTTGTATAATATTGTGTTATATAACCTGAGGAAAATGTTGTAAATTATGCTGGTGACAGCTTAGGAAATTGTATCTAGAGTTGGATGTTAATCCAGGAAAATGGCTTGTTAAAGTTTTTGTAGTCATGTAAAGAAATTATGTTGGTATATCAGGTGACATGTTTGGCAGGGTGGGGTGGGGTGGGGGTGGGGGTAGTATTAATAGAAATGGTGAGAAGCAGATGGATCCTGGATATAGTTAGAAGGATTTGCTAATGAACTGGAGAGAGACAGAGATGCTGAGAATGGCTCCAAGTTTTTGACCTGAACAATGGGAGGAATGGAGCTGCCATTTTCTAAGAACAATTTTTTAAATGTTTTTATTATGTTTTGAGAGGGAGAGAGAGAGAGGGAGGGAGTGCTAGCAGAGGAGGGGCAGAGAGAGAGAGGGAGGGAGAGAATTCCAAGTAGGCTCTGCACTGTCAGCACAGAGCCCGATGAGGGGCTTGAACCCATGAACCATGAGATCATGACCTGAGCTGAAATGAAAAGTCAGATGCCCAGCTGACTGAGCCACCCAGGTGTCCCTGGAGCTGCCATTTATTGAGATGGGGAATATTGGAAGAAGTTGGTGGTGTTTCATAAAATAAAATGGATTAGGTTGTTAGCAATAATTGGTGGCAGGATACTATAAGGAGTCTGGACTGGAGCTAAGATAGAATGCTGGAATCAGAGCACTGCCCCAGGTCCTAGGACTTAGACAGAAAAGATATGTGGCATAGGCAAGGACTACTGTATGCTGGAGCCCCTTCTTCGCATTCCAGACCATGTTTACCTCCAGGCATCATTGGCTACAAGTGTTAAATTTACAAAGAGCTCTGATATCCATTATTCCAGTCAGCCCTCAGGAGAGCCCTGTAATATGGTGACTTCTCTTATGTCTGTGACTGAAGACTTGAAAACAATCTCAGAAAAGTTGTTGTTCATGCATCATTTAATAAACATTTATTATGTGCTGGCTATTATGTCAGGGAAAAAACCCTAGCTCTCCTGATTCAAGGCCAATATTCTTTCCACATATCTACTTCAATATAGTGATTCTGGCTTCCCTCTTCTCTGAAATTTGCCTCCCAAATATCCCTATTCTATTATGGTTTTTAAATGTCTACAAATTCATTAATACTTCTAATTCCCCTCTTCATGAATGTGGGCTACTTCACTTCTAATGAATTAGAATGAAGCAGAAGCGATGGTGTATAAACACAGAGATCATGTGGTGAAAGAGATGGCCAACTTCCCTATGAGAAGGACCACAGAGTAAAGAACTAAAGCCTTTGGGCAAGAGACATGTCAGTGACCTTGTAGTCAGATCCCCTAGTCCCAGCCATGCCTTCAGATGAGTCTGTAGCCCCAGCCTACATCCTGACTTCAGCCTCACAGCTAGAACCATCTCAATAAGCTGACCTTGGATTTCTGATTCTCAGAAACTATGTGAGATAATAAATACTTGTTCTTTTTTTTAAATAAAATTTTTAAGGGGAAGGTTCCAAGATGGCAGAACAGCATGGAGGTTTTTTGCATCTCACATCCATGAAATACAGCAAGATCAACACTAAATCATCCTGGACATCTAGAAAACTGATTTGAGGATTAACACAACAATCTGCACAACGGCCAAGTGGGATTTATACCTGGATGCAGGGCTGGTTCAATATCCTTAAAACAATCAATGTGGTTCATCACATCAATAAAAGAAAGGACAAGAACCACATGATCCTCTCAATAGATGCAGAGAAAGCATTTGACATAATACAACATCCTTTCTTGATAAAAACCCTCAAGAAAGTAGGGATAGAGCCTCAAGATCATAAGGGCCGTATATGAAAGACCCAACGCTAATAGCATCCTCAATGGAGAAAAACTGAGAGCTTTCCCCGTAGGTCAGGAACAAGACAGGGATGTCCACTCTCGCCACTGTTATTCAACATAGTAATGGAAGTCTTAGCCTCAGCAATCAGACAACACAAAGAAATAAAAGGCATCCAAATCAGCCTGGAGGAGGTCAAACTTTCACTCTTCGCAGATGACATGACACTCTACGTAGAAAACCCAAAAGATTGCACCAAAAAAACCTGCCAGAACTGATCCATGAATTCAGCAAAGTTGCAGGATATAAAATCAATGCGCAGAAATCAGTTGCATTCGTATACACCAACAATAAAGCAACAGAAAGAGAAATCAAGGAATCGATCCCATTTACAGTTGCACCAAAAACCATAAAATACCTAGGAATAAATCTAACCAAAGAGGTGAAAAATCTATACACTGAAAACTATAGAAAGCTTATGAAAGAAATTGAAGAAGACACACACACAAAAAAATGGAAAAAGATTCCATGCTCCTGGGTAGAAAGAACAAATATTGTTAAAATGTCTATACTACCTAAAGCAATCTACATATTCAGTGCAATCCCTATCAAAATAATACCAGCATTCTTCACAGAGCTAGAACAAACAATCCTAAAATTTGTATGGAACCAGAAAAGACCCTGAGTAGCCAAAGCAATCTTGAAAAAGAAAACCAAAGCAGGAGGCATCATAATCCCAGACTTCAAGCTGTACTATAAAGCTGTAATCATTAAGACAGTATGGTACTGGCACAAAAACAGACACTCAAATCAAGGGAACAGAATAGAGAACCCAGAAATGGACCCACAAATGTATGGCCAACTAACCTTTGACAAAACAGGAAAGAATATCTGATGGAATAGACAGTCTCTTCAAGTGGTGCTGGGAAAACTGGACAGTGACATGCAGAAGAATGAACCTGGACCACTTTCTTACACCATACACAAAAATACACTCAAAAAGGATGAAAGACTTAAATGTAAGACAGGAAACCATCAAAATCCTCGAGGAGAAAGCAGGCAAAAACCTCTTTGATCTTGGCCACAGCAACTTCTTACTCAACACGTCTCCAGAGGCAAGGGAAACAAAAGCAAAAGTGAACTACTGGGATGTCATCAAGATGAAAAGCTTCTGCACAGTGAAGGAAACAGTCAGCAAAACTAAAAGGCAACCGACAGAATGGGAGAAGATATTTGCAAACTACATATCAGATCAAGGGTTAGTCTCAAAATCTACAAAGAACTTATCAAACTCAACACCCCAAAACCAAATAATCCAGTGAAGAAATGGGCCAAAGACATGAATAGACACTTCTCCAAAGAAGACATCCAGATGGGCAACTGACACATGAAAAAAATGTTCAATATCACCCATCATCAGGGAAATACAAATCAAAACCACAATGAGATACCACCTTACACCTGTCAATGTCTAACATTAACAACTCAGGCAACAACAGATGTTGGCGAGGATGTGGAGAAAGAGGATCTCTTTTGCATTGTTGGTGGGAATGCAAGCTGGTGCAGCCACTCTGGAAAACAGTATGGAGGTTCCTCAAAAAATTAAAAATAGAACTACCCTACGACCCAACAATTGCACTACTAGGCATTTATCCAAGGGATACAGGTGTGCTGTTTTGAAGAGGCACATGCACCCCCATGTTTATAGTAGCACTATCAACAATAGCCAAAGTATGGAAAGAGCCTAAATATCCACTGATGGATGAATGGATAAAGATGTGGTGTATATATACACAATGGAGTATTACTTGGCAATCAAAAAGAATGAAATCTTGCCATTTCAACTACGTAGATGGAACTAGATGGTACTATGCTAAACAAAATTAGTCGGTCAGAGAAAGACAAATATCATATGACTTCACTCATATGAGAACTTTAAGAGACAAAACAGATGAACATAACAGAAGGGAAGCCAAAATAAAAACAGGGAGGAGGACAAAACAGAAGAGACTCATAAATATGGAGAACAAACAGAGGGTTACTGGAGGGGTTGTGGGAGGAGGGATGGGCTAAATGGGTAAGGGGCATTAAGGAATCTACTCCTGAAATCACTGTTGCACTATATGCTAACTAACTTGGATGTAAATTAAAAAAATAGATTAAATAAAAATACCAAAAAATAAAAATAAATAAAATTAGATTTTTTTTAAAATTTTTTTTCAACGTTTTTAATTTATTTTTGGGACAGAGAGAGACAGAGCATGAACGGGGGAGGGGCAGAGAGAGAGGGAGACACAGAATCGGAAACAGGCTCCAGGCTCCGAGCCATCAGCCCAGAGCCTGACGCGGGGCTCAAACTCACGGACCGCGAGATCGTGACCTGGCTGAAGTCGGACGCTTAACCGACTGCGCCACCCAGGCGCCCCTAAAATTAGATTTTTAAAAAATACTGAAAAAAAGGACAATCCATAATTTCATAGAAGAGTAATATCTATTCCCAGAAAAATTCCAGTAGTATAAAAAGGAAAAATTAAAATGAAACTCTCCTTCTCCCACTCCTGATCTCTATTTCTTTTTTTCCAGTTTTATTTAGATGTGATTGGCAACTCACATTGTAGTAGTCCAAGGTGTACAATATAATGATTTGATGTATGTATAGAATTGTGATATGTTTGCCACAATAAGTTTAGTTACATCCGTGAACCCTAATCTCTAGTTCTTCATTCCAAGATCTCTTGGATCCCAAGGACCAAGTTATTCTAGAAAATTTTCATGCATATGCAGTATGTGCATAAATCCTTCTACGATGTTCACCAAAAGATCACATGACGCTCTTTTGAAAAACTTAATATATTTTGAAGATGTCTTCATATTAGTGCTTACACACCTATCTTATTCTTCTTAGTTGGTTTTCCATTTTTGAATGTACTATATTTCTTTTAATCAGTATATAGGTATTCAGGATATTTCCAATACTATTTTCTGTTATAAAATATTGTGATATTTTCATGCTTTTGTGAGCACCCTCAGGTAAATTCCTACTGTTGTAATTCTGACATCAAAGGGTATATGCATTTAAAGGTGACACTGCTCACCTGCTCCACAATCTTTGTCCCCAGTTTATATTGACAAAAGTATGAGAATGCTGTCTCCTCACAAACATGTGCATATCTTTGATATGCATTTTTTGGGCCATTTTTCTTTTTTTTGAGAATTGCTAGTGCCTAGTAGAGTGTTTATCATATAATATGGAACATAATAATAGCAATATCTAGCATTTTCTGAGCCTTCTTATACTTTACATATATTTTAATACTTACAAAGACCCAAAGAAGTAGGAACTGTTATTAGGAAGCTTATGCCTGATGGGTCACCTGGGTGGTTCAGTTGGTTAAGCGTCTGACTTTGGCTCAGGTCATGATCTCATGGTTTGGGGGTTCAAGCCCCTTATCAGGTTCTCTGCTGTCAGCACAGAGCCCACTTCAGAACCTGTCCCTCTCTCTTTGCCCCTCTCCCATTTTCACGTGCACATATGTGTATGTGTGCACACACACATGCTCACTCTCAAAAATTAAAAAAAGAAACATTTAAAAAACATGGTTATGACTGGTGAGAAAACCAAATCAGAGAGAGGTTAAATAAAGTGCTAAAGCCCAAGGGTATCTGGCTGGCTCAGTTTGCAGAGCATGTGACTCTTGATCTCAAGGTCATGAGTTCAAGCCCTACATTGGGCATAGAGTTTACTTAAAAACAAAAACAACTGGTAAAGGTCACATCAACCAGAAAGTGTGGAGCCAGGATGCAAATGATACTGAATCTAAAAAAAACAGTTATTGAATGATGAATGAATGACCCGTTTGATTCCTTTGTTCATTTTTCTACTGAGTTGTTTTTCTTTTTTATTGGTAGGCACTCTTTATATATTATGACTATTAACTCTTTTTCCATTCAATGTGTTACAAATATTGTCCCCAGTCTGTTACTTGTCTGTAATTTATTTATTTGTCACATTTTGGTATTCATTCATTAATAAAACCCCAAATCAATAGTTAAAAATATTACCCAGATAGTGTTGTTAAAATTTGTAGTGGCCATTTGAAAAAGTAGTAATAATTTAGGTATACAGAGGAACTATGATGTGGATAATATAAGGTCTCACTAAGTTAATCTAAATATGAAAAATAACCTCAAGGGAATTAGTTGCTTTGTTCACACTGAGGTACTTTAAAATTACATTTCCCCTTTAGGCATATTTATAATTGAAAAAGAAGGAGTTGGGGGTGTTCATGTATATTAGATTGACATTTGGGGAAATGAATTTTTACTTCATCTGTAACAAATGAATCCTAATCAGTTAAGTGGCTCTGGGCTAAAGGAAGTATAGTAACTTCGTCTCTTATTTTGTTTCCATTTTTTAAAGTGGCCCTTTTTGGTCCTGTGAAACTCTTCCTGTCCTGCTGGCTGAATCACATATCACTTCCCTTGAGGCCTCTAACCTTTCTTGGAGCCCCTAAAGCATTTGACTTGGAGACTCCGTGTCAGACACCTTTCTTACTGTCAGAGCCCCACATTTGTTTAGGTGTCCTCAGGGATGTGATCATGCTCTAGCTTCAGAGGTTGAAGCAGAATCGGTCAAAGCCTAAGTGCTCCCGACTTTAGCACTGGGGGGCTTGTTAAACATTGCTGATACCCATTCCCAGAGTATATGATTCAGCGGGTCTAGGGTGGGGTGTTCCTAACCCTAACGAGCTTTGAGGTAATGCTGATGGCTCAAGGACCATACTTTGAAAATCACTGACCTAAGCCAGTCATGATGATCCGAAATCCTTTGCCCATGATTGGTTTAGGTGTATTATTCTTGATTTTCTCTATTATGTCATGCGGATATCACACCTGGAAAGTGACACAAAAGTAATTTCTCAGGTGATAGCTCTCAATATGTTCTGTGTACAATATGATCACCATTTTATATGATATCTGTGCTTTTGTTTCTAAAGCTTGTGCCCATAGCATAGACCTAAGTACATAAATACACAAGATGCATAAACATGTGTTTGCAACTCTGCAGTTCAGGTTAACTACTTTTGTGGGCAAGTCTGGTACATGACCTTGGATATGAGAGCAGCTTGTGTATGAATTTTGCTTTTCCTGTGCTGTGCTAACTTCTTGAACTAGCTTAATTTCTTGGTCTTTGATTTTCTCATCTGTAAAATGGGGATAATCATTCTGAATTTATGGAGTTCTGAATATTAACAATAATGTTTGTAATGTGCCTGTCATATGGTAGACAGTCAAGATAAGGTCTGATAAGTATTATTATTGTTATATGGCCATTTCCCAAGGTTTCCAGGTTAGTAGCAACTTGGTTCTTTGGTATTAAGGCCCTACCACTAGACTTGTAGTAGTCACATTCTTAGTTAAGATTATGTGCTTACTGGGGTACCCTGGTCCCATCTGTCATTCTCATGGCACCTACCTGTGTTATGGACCAGCACTGTAAGAAGAGAGTGGATGTAGCTTTGTCCCTCACTTTCTGGGCCTCTGTGTCTCAGTGAATATTGCTACTTCTAATTGGTAAAAATATTACTAAGTGCCAGATAATCCCTGGTTCCTTTTTAGCTGATCAAAAGAAGGATATTCTCTGAATTACTTATTGAAGCCTAACCATTTAATATTACTCTAGTCGCCTGTGAAATTTATTCAAGAATGTAGGGAGATGTCAAAGCGTGGCCTTTGTAAGTTTTTCTTTTTCTTTCTCTATATAGACTCACTGAGGACTGCTGAGAATAACCCAGAAGCCAAAGGGTACAGAGTTTATTATTATTCTTCAAGCCACTTAGACTTAAACTAAATATTAAGAAAATGGAAAATTCAAAATAAGCCATGATGAAGTCACCATTTTTCCTAATGTTCTACATTTGGTACATTTAGTCAATAATGTTTTGATAATATTCATGTGATTACTTCATGCATTATTATTAGCTATTCATTTAAAATCTAATTTATTGGTAGGGCAAGGGTTTACTCTATTTTTGTGAAAACTCTGATTCTACAAGACATTGGAACTTTTCAAATGCAGATTTTCACTGCACTTACAACTACTTCAAGGTTGACTTCCAAATCTGTACTAGTGGTACTATGGAAACCTTCTAGTGTGTGCATGGGTCACATAGTTATAAATTATACTTCTTGCTCATTTCAGTGCTTTTAATAATTCTTTAACAAAACTTGAAAGGCCAGGGAAAATGCTTCACAGGGGAAAAGCAATACAGTAATTTTATTTTCTCTTTATTGAATCAATGTAATTTATTAAAAAAAAATTTTTTTTAATGTTTATTCACTTTTGAGAGACAGAGAAAGACAGAGTGTGAGTGGGGGAGGGGTAGAGGGAGAGGGAGACACAGAATCTGAAGCAGGCTCCAGGCTCTGAGCTGTCAGCCAGCACAGAACCGGTGCGGGGCTTGAACCCATGGACTGGGAGATCATGACCTGAGCCAAAGTCAGATGCTCAGCCAAATGAGCCACCCAGGTGTTCCAACTTTCACATCATTAGAAGTCACACGTATTAAACCAGTGTGAGTTTTCTGTGATCATCACTCAAACTTATTTACTAATCATTTTTCTAAATAGCAAGATAAATCTCCACTCAGTCTTTCCCTCTCCAATAGTCCCATAAGAAATCATTTTGCTATTAGCCTGGAAATGTTCCAAAAGCAGAACAGTGTGCTGCTGGCAGTCTGCAGTGTGGCCTCAAGGGGGACATCAGATGTTGGTTCAAATGTGACTTCCATGATCTTGATCCCACATCTGAAAGTAAAGATGCAGTGTGTCTCTGTAAAGGTGGTGCTGAAAAGGAGTGTTCTGTCTCTGTCAGCCCATCAGCCTCTGGGGAAGTGCAATCGAAAAGCCATCAGTGGACTCCTGGGCATTTCCTTTAATCTGGGTCTTTTTTGGGGTCTTGAAATATGGTGGGAGCAACCAATTTAAAGCAAGCAAATGCTAATCAAGCAAGCCAGCTGTAGGAGCAGCTCTCATCTGGGGATTTAAAAACACTTTGCAAAACATTAAGTCATTAATCTTCACAGAGGCTCTCTGGAGTCACAAGCATCTATCACCACCCATCTTTGCCACTAGGAAACCTGAGAATTCACAGGCACAGTGTAGGGCTGCACCCAGGGTCCCAGGTGGGTCCTGTAATACAAACTGTGATCTGATCATCAAGCTCTGGCATTGATCTTGTGAGTAAGGCAGAGTGGGCATGTGGGAAGATGTGGCTGATGTGATGAGGCCACATTTGGGTCTGTGGAAGTGCTGGCTTCATCTGGACCTCACCCAAATGAAGCTGTGTGTTATCTGAGGAAATAGTAATAGCAAAAAACTGAACTGTTATGTCTGGCTTTAGTCCTTTCCTTTCACTAATCATTTCTCTCCTTACTGTTTCCTCTCTCTCTCTCTCTCTCTCTCTCTCACACTTAAATTTATTTATCTTGAGAAAGAGAGCAGAGGGGCAGAGAGACAGAGAGGAGAGAGAGAATCCCAAGAAGGCTGACACTGTGAGTACGGGGCTCAAACTCAGGGGCTGTGAGATCATGACCTGAGCTGAAATTAAGAGTCAGACACTCAACTGACTGAGCCACCCAGGCACCCCTATAATCACTCTCCTAATTAGATTTCTCATGTCTAAACTCATAGATTCACAGCCTTTTAGAACACAAAGAAACATCAGAAATTGACTACTTAAAAAAATTTTTTTAACGTTTATTTATTATTGAAAGACAGAGAGACAGAGCATGAGCAGGGGAGGGGCAGAGAGAGAGAGGGAGACACAGAGTCTGAAGCAGGCTCTAGACTCTGAGCTGTCAGCACAGAGCCCGATGCAGGGCTTGAACCCACAAACCGCGAGATCATGACCTGAGCCGAAGTAGAATGCTTAACCGACTGAGCCATCCAAGCACCCCAAAAGTTGACCACTTTTAATCTTTACATAAAATTTTTATAATCAGGGCAGGGGTATAATGTATTGACAATGAAAGCCTAAGCATTGGGGAAGACCTCTGTTCCGATTGCTTTACATTTCCCCATGAAAGTCTGGCCCATGGGAGTTGCTTCATAAATGTATTTTGAGTGAATGTATGAATGAGTAAAACTATATTGGGGGTAAGGGTCGGAAGGAAAGGAATTGTGGCAGTGGTAATTGTTCAGATACTGTTAAGATGAGGCTCAGAGATTTACTAGCTCATCTTTACCGGTTGCTATACTAGTGGTTGGGAACCTTTAATATACTTAAGGCTCTAATTTATAAGACAAAATACTGAGGATCGCAGAGTTTAAATGACATGCCTGAAGTTTCATAATTCATATAGTAAAATTTGAGAAATCACTGGATTCTTTCCTACTTGTGTAGACCTAAAAACAATTGGCATAATGTCTTGCTAAGTGAGTTAAAGTCCTGGTCTGTCACTTGTTATCTGTGACTGGCCAAGGTCACTTAATTCTAATAACCAGTTGTTTCTTCATCTGTAAAATGCTAATGATACTAACTTTACAGGGTCCTTGTGAGGATTAATAAGATAATGGATATGAGAATAGTTAGATGGTGGAGCATTATATATTAAGAAGTAGGTACTTTATAATTCTATTTGAATATAAGGTTCTTACTGGAGTTTTTTTCTGAATTACGTATAGCAGCTAACTCATAGTGACTCATTAGACTTGTAGACACATTTGATTGTTGTTAAGCCAAAGGGTGTATTATCTAGAAAGGAAATGTCATAAATATGTCTGCTAACGTCAACCATTCCAAACAAAGAACAATTAGATATTGCATCACTGGCAGTGTTGAAATGGAAAAATTAGAAAATATGCAGGAAGTTTATTGGAGGCTGGCTGAATGGGTAGAGTTGGTATTTGTTTACTTGGTGGGCAACCCAAGCATTCACTTATTGAGTGTGAGCCTTTGATTGTACTGAGTATATTGGGTGGCTAAATCTTCTACTAACTTTTACCAACGGACAGAGCTGTACTAGGAGCTGCCATCTCCCAGGCTCTAGACTTTCTCTCCCTAGCCCCATGCTGTAGCCAGCATTCACTGCTTTTTTTTTTTTTAAATGTTTATTTATTTTGAGTGGGGGTGAGGGGCAGTGAGCTGGAGACGTAGAATCCAGAGCAGCGTGGGTACTGTCAGTGCTAAGCCAGATGCGGGGCTCGAACCCACAAACTGTGAGATCATGATCTGGGCTGAAATCAAGAGTCAGATGCTTAACCTTTGAAGCCACCCAGGTGGCCCAGCATTCGCTGCTTCTGATCCCAGAGCCCAGCAGGTCTATTGTCTTTAGCCCTTGCTTGTCACTAGATTTTCGGAGTCACAGATATGCTTATTTTACTTTTGGGTGTAAACTATACCTTTAAAATCTTAAAAATAGGTATTTACTATGCTTTTGAAAAGGAGGTAGGGGTGGGCTTAACTCTGCTCTACCCCACTGACATGCTGTGGGGCCTAGATCCCCTCTTTAGGGATGGGGCACACCCATCCACCCCGACTGCTGGGAATATGGGCTGCCAGAGGTTCATAGCTGTGTCCTTCACTGTGCTAGCTCCTCTGTTGCAGGAAACTCCTTGCCCAAGGTTATGCCTCGTCTTGGCTGATGGGGGTGTATGAAGTCCTATCGCC
Source organism: Neofelis nebulosa (assembly GCF_028018385.1). Classification (NCBI taxonomy): domain Eukaryota; kingdom Metazoa; phylum Chordata; class Mammalia; order Carnivora; family Felidae; genus Neofelis; species Neofelis nebulosa. Next base: position 139,746,383 of record NC_080784.1, read on the forward strand.
TAGCTTCAGTTCTGAGCAACTCGGAAGGGCTGTCCCAGCTCCAGAGCTCCCCGCAGGATTGGCTGAGAGCTTGGTTGCAAGTCTATTGCTGTTGGCTCCTCCCTCTGCCCAGCCCTGCCTTCTTCACGTCCTTATAAGTAAAATATCTCCTGAGAACACTGTCTGAAATCCTCCAGCACACAATGTTCTATCTAAGATTCTATTTAGGAACTCAATCTAAGACAGATTGGAAGCTCACCAGAGAAACTACTCAATGGCTTGCTGAAAAAATACATCCGTGATTTAACCGGTATGGTTGATGTCTATTACATATTTTCCTGGTAAGCCTTTGCTTTTCTGGAATTGTTTTCCATTACTTCCGGAAACTCCCCTTCCCTGCGAATCCAATTACATTGTTTGTTACAGGAACAGCCATATCCTTTTTTTTTTTTTAGTTAATTTATTTTTTAAAAAGAGAGAGAATAGGGGGAGGGGCAGAGAGAGAGAGAGAGAGGGAGGGAGGGAGGGAGGGAGGGAGAGAGGGAGAGAATCCCAAGCAGGCTCTGCATGGTGAGATCATGACCTGAGAAACCAAGAACGGGATGGACACTTAATCAACTGAGCCACCCAGGTGCCCCAGGAGGTACCATATTCTTATGTGACCCTACTTTTTATAATTATTTTTCTAGCTTAATCTAGGCCAAACGGTAATTTCTGCTTTTTGCAACCAAATGTTCTAAACTAGCTCACTAAGTTAAAGCATTATTTTATACACCAGCAAATTAATAGGTGTGATTTATTAGATTAATCTACTGCAGCCCAGCAGAGGGCAGGTTTTAAGATAGGATAGATGAATTAAAATATAAAATATGTATTATTTTTTTTCCTTAACATGAAAAGGTGTATACAACCATTGTAGAACACTTTGAAAGGAGAGAGAAAAGAAAGATCATGATCCTACTGCCTAGAAATAGCTATTATTAATTTTTATATGTTTTCTTCTAGTATTCATCTAGGGTTACATATTTATGTACATATAAATTTTCTGTTAGGACAATGGGATCACATTGTTGGCAAACTGTTTTAAAATTTTTTTTTTTTTTTGGGGCGCCTGGGTGGCGCAGTCGGTTAAGCGTCCGACTTCAGCCAGGTCACGATCTCGCGGTCCGTGAGTTCGAGCCCCGCGTCAGGCTCTGGGCCGATGGCTCGGAGCCTGGAGCCTGTTTCCGATTCTGTGTCTCCCTCTCTCTCTGCCCCTCCCCCGTTCATGCTCTGTCTCTCTCTGTCCCAAAAATAAATAAAAAACGTCGAAAAAAAAATTTTTGAAAAAAAAAAATTTTTTTTTTTTAAAGAAGATACTTTTTAAAGTATTTTTTTAATGTTTAATTTTGAGAGAGACAGAGCATGAGCAGGAGAGGGGCAAAGAGAGAGGGAGACACAGAAGCAGGCTCCAGGCTCCAAGCTGTCAGCACAGAGCACAATGCAGGACTTGAACCCACAAGCCATGAGATCATGACCTGAGCCGAAGTCGGACACTTAACAGACTGAGCCACGCAGGCACCCCTAAAATGGTTTTAATGTATTGTGAACATATTTCATATCATGAAGTATTCTTCTACTATGTACATTTAAGTAACTACATAGTATTCCAATGTATGGTTATATCATTATTTATTGAACCAAATACAAATTTAGGTTGTTTCCAAAATTATTTTTGTCACCAGTGATATAGTGACTGAGATCTTAAGGTAAATCTTTGAACACAATTCCCAGATGTGTAATTGCTGAATAAAACCTTTGTAGATTTTAAGACCTTTCATAAGAATTACTAAATTGATTTCTAAAATGATTCTATCACCCTATACTGCTGCTAGCATGCTATGAGAGTACATTTTTATAATATTGGGTTGTTTTCTTGAAAGAATTTTGTCAACTTGATAGGCAAAATGATGCTTGCTTTCTTTAATTTGCATTTAATTACCAACAAATGAAACCTGTTTTCATGTTTATTATCTCTCTCTTTATGCGTGTGTATAAAAGTGTATGTACACACATACGCACATCTAGTTGTGCCATGTGTCAGGGTGTTAGTTGCCTACTATGTCCTTTGACCAAATTTTTCTTGGCATGTTAAACTTTTTCTGTGTAATATAATGCAAATATTTCTTCTCATTTCTCATTTGCCTTTTAATTTTGTTCACTGAGTCTTTTGATGGATTCAGTGAAACTTAATAATTGTTTCTTTTGTGATTTCTGTTATGCTTGGGGAGGTCTTATCTGACGCTAGGGCAAAGGAACTTTGATGGGACGTGGGTTCATTTGGGGAGGGAGGCAAAAGGGAGCAGACAGAGAGAAAGGTTGATTAAGCCTGAGGCTAACTCCAGAATCCTGACAAAGGCTCCGGAATTGTGTCTTCCCCTCCTTAATTTTACAGATGAAGGAGCAGAGGTCCAGGGAGAATAAGAAGTAAGATTGAAGTAGTGGATTACAAAGTCTCCTAATAGCAGCATTATCCATAAAGGGATATATTGCATTTTTATAAAATATAATTAATTTAGTGTTGGTAAAAAGGAAAAAAAATTCCTTTTGTGTTCTTCCTATATGCTTATGTTGCTTACAACATTGAGCTAAAGAATTTAAAATGCCCCTGAAAGCTGATTACATCTTTACACATAGAATTGATGGTTCTAATTTCTTTTTATTGATTGTGTAGCATTTTATAAAAGCTGTATGGATGTCATGGTGCTTACCCAAAGCAAACTCACCACAGCAGTCACCATCCATCCATAATTGTTAACAGTGTCTACAAATTAAACTGGAGCTACCGGAAACCAAAGAGGAAGAACAGCCTATATAGTATTCAATATCAGGTAGTTTGTCTTGTTGGCTCAAGGACTAGAAACAAACAGCAAATGACAGAATATTCCAGAAGCAGTCCTCACATCTATGAGGTGGAATGCAGGGCTTCCAGATTTGACAAATAAAAATATAGGACACCAGGTTAAATCTGATAAACAATGAATGTTTTTACAGTACGTCCCAAGTAAAGCATAGGATGTAACTAAAAATTTATTCACCATTTGTCTGAAATTGAAATTTAATGAGGCATCCTGCATTTTATCTGGCAACCCTAGCACGCAGGACCTTTTGTTATACATATTAAAATACTAAACCCATTGCATGCGTGGATGAGCCTGGTTCTGTATCACTGCAATTACAGTGGTTGAATGAAGAAGGTACTTTGAAGGAAAAGTTCACCAAGAAGCTCACACTGATGTGAAAATTAGCAGTAAGAAGCAGAGATAGTGGGGGCACCTGGGTGGCTTAGTCAGTTGAGCATCTGACTCTTGATTTCAGCTCAGGTCATGATCTCACAGTTTGTGGGTTCAAGCCCCACATCGGGCTCTGCTCTGATAGTGCAGAGCCTGCTTGGGATTCTCTGTCTCCCTCTCTCTCTGCCTCTCCCTGTGTCTCTTTCTCTCTCAAAAATAAACATTAAAAAAAAAAAAAGAAGCAGAGATACTGTATTAGAGTTTCAGGGCTCACATTACAAAATACCACGAACAGCTGATTCAAAATAACAGAAACTTGAGTCACGGTTCTGGAGGCTGGAAGTCTAAAATCAAGATGTTGGCAGGGCCATGCTCCCCCTGAAATCTGCAAGGGCATCATAACCTGCCTCTTCCTACCTTCTGGTAGTTTGCCAGTAATTCCTGGTGCTCCTTGGTTTGCAGCTACATTACTTGAGTCTCTGCCTCTGGCATCACATGGCATTTCCTTGTGAGTCTTAGGTTTCCTATGGCACTTTCCTTTTCATAAGGACACCGGTCATATTGAGTTAGGACTCACCTTACTGACCTCATCTTAATTTGATTACATCTGTAAACACCCTATTTCCAAATAAGGTCATATTCACAGGCGCTGGGGGGTTAAGACTTCAATATGCCTTTTTGGAGGGGTACAATTTAACCTATAGCAGATAGGATTGCCTAATACCTTTAATTATATATAAAAAATAAAATTAACTGTAGTCATTTTATTATTTGCTAATTCTAAGTACAGATACTGACTGGGCAATCAGCTCCTATTCAGATATTCTCTACTGGAAAGATTTTCATTTTTAAAAGGACAAATAGAAGTTTTTATGTGAGATTCTAGAATTTAGGCTTACAGCTTTTGCCCGCAGCCCAAACCTGATGTTAGAAGGAGGAAGCTCTGGGGATTGCAGAAGTTCATATTTCCCTGAACATAAGGCAAAATGTTCTTTCAAACAAAAATAATAGTCATTGCCATGGACTCTCAGGTGTGATAGTCAAGTGGAGACTACCTCTGCAGTCCCAGAGGGACCCCTCATAGCCACTTTAGTGACTTCTGTTACAATTGTCCTAGAAGAGAGGGAGAGATGTTATAAAACCTTCAGAATCTTTTGCTTTCAAAACTTGTAAATCATTTTTAAAGTGCTTTGGAGGGGTCTTTAGACAACACAATCAGTGTAACTCCTTAGTGGCAGACAGGTTAAAAGGAGAGCCTGAACAAGTAACAGAGGTGACCACATAACACTTGGATTTAAATTATGATACCAGCAACATGATATAGTTAGTCCAAGGCTAGACCAATTCCATTTTCTAATTCAGAAGAAGTCAAGGAAAGGAGGGCATTTGAATATATTTATTCTTGGAAAGATGATATGACAGCATTAAAGAAGAATTTGAAAAAAATTTAAAAATTGCTCTGATCTCAGAAACTTTACACAAGTTTGTTCATTTCTGTAACTTTCCACTCCTTTTGTAATACAGTGACATACTGTTCTTTTTTCTTTTCAAATTTTTATTTAAATTCTAGTTAGTTAATATAGAGAGCAATATTGGTTTCAGGGGTAGAATTCAATGATTCATCACTTACATACAACAGCCAGTGCTCATCACAAGTGCCTTCCTTAATGCCCACCCATCTAGCCCATCCTCCACCCACCTCCCTCCATCAACCCTCAGTTTATTCTCTAACTTTAAGAGTCTCTTATGGTTTGTTTCCCTCTCTCTTTTTTTCATCTCTTTGTTTCTTAAATTCCACATATGAGTATAATCATATGGTATTTGTCTTTCTCTGACTTTGCTTAGCATAATACACATCATTGCAAATGGCAAGATTTCATTATTCTTGATGGCTAAGTAATATTCCATCGTGTGTGTGTGTGTGTGTGTGTGTGTGTGTGCCACATCTTCTTTATACATTCATCAGGTGATGACATTTGGGCTCTCTCCATAGTTTGGCTATTGTTGATAATGCTGCTATAAACATCGTGCTGCATGCATACCTTCAAATCTGCATTTTTGTATCCTTTGGATAAATACCTAGTAGTACAAATTACTGGATCATAGGGTAGTTCTATTTTTAACTTTTTGAGGAAGCTCCATACTATTTCCCAGAGTGGCTGCACCAGTTTGCATTCCCACCAACAGTGTAAGAGGGTTCCCCTTTCTCCACATCTCACCGACACCTGTTGTTTCTTGTGTTGTTAATTTTAGTCGTTCTGACAGGTATGAGGTGATATCATGGTTTTGATTTGTATTTCCTAGATGATGTGTGATGTTGAACATCTTTTCATGTGTCTGTTAGTCATCTGGATGTTTTCTTTGGAAAAGTATCTATCTATTCATGTCTTCTGCCCATTTCTTCACTGGATTATTTGTTTCTTGGGTGTTGAGTTTGATAAGTTCTTAATAGATTTTGGATACTAACCCTTTATCTGATATGTCATTTGCATATATCTTCTCCCATTCTGTAGGCTGCCTTTTAGTTTTGCTGATTGTTTCCTTCACTGTGCAGAAGCTTTTTATCTTGATGAGGTCCCAATAGTTCATTTTTGCTTTTGTTTCCCTTGCCTCTGGAGGCATGTCAAATAAGAAGTTGCTGTGGCTGAGGTCAAAGAGGTTGTTGCCTGTTTTCTCCTCTAGGATTTTGATGGTTTCCTGTGTCACATTTAGGTCTTTCACCCATCTTGAGTTTATTTTTGTGTATGGTGTAAGATAGTTGTCCAATTTCATTCTTCTGCATGTTGCTGAGCAACATACTGTTTTAATGTTGGTGTTTCTCTATGGTAAAGTAAAGCATATTTTTGTCATTTAAAAATATTTCCTTTGAAAATTAAGGCCATCTGACTTTAAAATACATCTCCTACTTGGGCCTATTATGTAGAAAGATTACAACAAAATTGTTCGGAAATTGTTTCACATGGTAAGTAAGGTTGATCATGACAGTGGACTTGGGTTGTTGTTGGAGAGGGTTGCAGACTGCGTGCCTTTCCCTGTATGCTTGTGATCAGGTGTACAAATGTTTTGCCCCACAAACTTAAGTCTAGATATAAGAAATTATTTCATTTCCCATGATTTTTTTGTGTTCATTTGGAGTGGGAGGAACTATTTTTTGAAATGGATTCATCTCTGATATATTTTTTCACTGTGTGTTCTTAGGCAACATCTGTTAGTCACTAACCTGGACTTTCTCTGAAAGGTTTCACTCTGTAACCAAAAGTGATGTATTTTCTTGGCAAATCCTGACTCAATAGACTTGTAGATGCTGGATATTTCCAAGATAGGAAGACCCTTAATAGGGAGTGGGTGGACTTACAGAGTGATGGGGGAACTTCATCTGCATTTGCTCTTTTGACACCTTTTAAACTTGAACCATTGGTAAGGAAGAAATAAACCTTTCACTATTTGCAGATGACATGGTACTATATAAAGAAAACCCTAAAGCCTCCACCAAAAACCTGTTAAAACTGATGAATGAATTTAGTAAAGTTACAGGATATGAAATCAATTGATAGGAATCTGTTGCATTTCTTTTTTTCCCTTTTCTCTTCTCTTCTCTTTTTTTTTTTTTAATTTTTGAGATAGAGTGTGAGTGGGGAAGAGGGGCAGAGTGGGAGAGAGAGAATCCCAAGCAGACTCTACGCCTAGCATGGAGACCGATGTGGGACTCAATCTCATGACCCTGGGATCATGACCTGAGCCGAAATCAAGAATTGGATACTCAACTGACTGAGCCACCCAGGTGCTCCTGTTGCATTTCTACACACTAATAATGAAGTAGCAGGAAGAGAAATTAAGAAAAGAATCCCATTTACAATTGCACCAAAAATGGTAAAATGTCTAGAATGAACTTAACCAAGGAGGTGAAAGACCTATACTCTAAAAACTATAAAGCATTGATGAAAGAAATTGAAGATGATACAAACAAATGGAAAGATCATGGATTTGAAGAACCAACATTATTAAAATGTCCATACTACCCAAAGCAATCTACAAATTGAATGCAGTCTCTATCAAAATACCAATAGCATTTTTCACAGAACTAGAACAAATAATACTAGAATTTGTATGGAACCACAAAAGATCCTGAATGGCCAAAGCAATCTTGATAAAGAAGGACAAAGCTGAAGGTATCAAAACCCCAGATTTCAAGATATACTACAAAGCTGTAGGAATCCAAACAGTATGGTACTGGCACAGAGATAGACACATAGAACAACAGAAAAGAGTAGACAGCCCATAAATAAACATGCTTAGGTGCTCAATTACTCCATGACAAAGGAGGCAAGAATATAAAATGGGGGAAAAGACAGACTCTTCAATAAATGGTGCTGGGAAAACTTCACAGCTACATGCAAAAGCATGAAACTAGACCATTTTCTAACTCCATACACAAAAATAAACTCAAAATGGATTAAAGACCTAAACATGAGACCTGAAACCATAAAATTCCTACAAGAAAACATAAGCAACAATTTCTTTAACATTTGCCTTAGAAACATATTTCTAGATATGTCTCCTCAGGCAAGGGCAACAAAAGTAAAATTAAACTATTGGGACTACACCAAAATAAAAAGCTTTTGTATAGCAAAAGAAACCATCAACGAAACAAAAAAAGCAATCTACTAGTTGGCAGAAGATGTTTGCAAATGATAACCAATAAGGGGTTAATATCCAAAATAGGTAAAAAAACTATAACTCAACACCAAAAAAACAAATAATCTGATTAAAAAATGGGCAGAGGACCTGAATAGGTTTTTTTGTTTTTGTTTTTGTTTTTTTTTTTTTAGAGAAGACATACAGCAGGCGAACAGACACATGAAAAGAAGTTCAACATCACTAGTCCTCAGGGAATTGCAAGTCAAAACCACAATGAAGTATCACCTTACACCTATCAGAATGGCTAGAATAAAAAAGACACGAAATATTAGGCATTGATGAAGGTGTGGACAAAAAGGAACCCTGTGTATTATTGGTGGAAATGCAAGTTGGTGAAGCTACCGTGGAAAACAGTATGGAATGTCTTCAAAAAGTTAAAAATAGAATTACTGTATAATCCAGTAATACCACTACTGGATATTTACCCAAAGAATATGGAAACTCTAATTCAAAAAGATATACACTCCTATGTTTATTGCAGCATTATTTACAATCGCCAAGATATAGAAGCAGCCCAAGTATCCATTGACAGATGTATGAATAAAGAAGATGTGGTGTAAATATACAATAGAAAATTACTCAGCCATAAGAGAGAATGAGATTTTGCCATTTGCAACAATACAGATTTACAACAATACAGGTTACAAGTGAAATAAGTCTGTCAGAGAAAGACAGATACCATATGATTTCACTCATAAGAAGTAAAACAAATGAACAAAGAAAAAAAGGAACAAATAAAAACATACTCTTAAATACAGAGAACAAACTGATGGTTGCCGGAGGGGAAGTGGGTAAGGGAATGAGTGAAATAGGTGAAGGGGATTCAGAGTACACTTACCATAATGATCACTGAATAATGTATAGAATTGTTGAATGATTATACTATATACCTGAAACTAATATAACACTGTATGTTAATTATGCTTCAATTAAAAAAAAAAAGAAAAAAACCCTAAAGTTGAACCATTGGTTAGGTCAACCCCCTCCCATCATTCACTTCCTCTGCTTCACCCTTTTTGGTGCTTGAAAGCTAGTACGACTGAAGCCTCTTGTATATTCATCCCACTGTGACCCAGTTTCAGAGTCTGTCCTCCCTGAAGCAGGACATGTGTGGTGTCAGTTCCCTCACTTTGCTTAGCACTAGTCATTTTCCTAAACCTGAGATTTGGGTACACTTGGAGGCTCCTGCCTCACTCCCTGGCCCTCTTGTGTTGTTAGTCAGGGTTTCACCCTCCAATGACTACTGGGTTCTAACACTCTCCCTGTGCTGCATCCTCTCCATCCTGTGTGTGCCAGGAATGTGTTCTGGCTGTCAGCTCTGGGCCCTGTTAACTTGTTTTGTCTTGCTCAGCTTTCTCCCATAAGCTACAGAACTGCCTCTGCTTCCAGGATAGGTAACATAGGCTCTGCTTTGCCTTGGACCAATGTTATCATGTAACTCTGGACTCCTTCTTGACCTTGGATTTACAGCTGCTATTTTCCACCCACTGCTGAGTAGCCTCCCACAGTCTTTTCTTGGACTTCCTTTGTGGATCTTTGTTTCAACCACTGACGTTCTTTCTGTTGTTCCCAGCCCATGTTCTTTTGCTGGCTGGATCTTTTCAGGCAACTGTCCTAACCTGACTCTGAGGCACATCTGTGGTATCCTAATCTGCTTCCTCACCACCTGTTCTGTGCTGCTGGGAAACACCATCGATCTGACACTGAGTTCTGAGATATAACAAGATGGGCCCACTATTTCTGAACCATTTGTGGATTTTTGTCTTGAGAGTTTTACCCATGCTGATATTGGGTCTTCTCAAGCTCCTTCTATTTTCACATTATCTATTTCAGAACTGTGGTAAAGACAACTTATAGGACATGCTCAAAAGCATTTGTTGATTAATGAGTGCACAAATGAATGAATGGAAGAAAAAAAATCCAAAGCTCAGGAAAGATATCTGGTCACTCACAATAGATAGTAGAAGAGCTTGTTCAAAACCAGTTCTGCTTGACTTCAGTGCCCATAGGAAAACACCCAAAGTGACAGCTAATAGATGGAGTGGAAGAAATACTCATAATTTTGTCCCTAGCTAGGGCGAGTTAAAGAGGAAACATTGATAGTTTTTAACCTTTTTACATGGCTTCTAGTTTTATTGATTGTGTCTTGGAATGTCGACTGTGAACTGTTGTACTGTTGCAGTGTCTGTGATTATGTTGGAGAAATGGCAGTTGTTTTGTGTGTGACCCAGGCAACATGTACTGCTCATTAACAGCAGTGAAAGTGAAGGTTCTCTTGAGAGGCCTGGGAGGAGAAAAGCACCAAATGGGGACTTGAGACTTGATTGTCATATGGTTATGTTGTAGCATGACGCAAACATGTACCCCAAACAATGGGCCTCATGCTTTTGTGATCATGTATCAGAAAAGACTTGGAATAAAGATGTTTTTTCTTATCCTGGGAAGGTCTTAGGAAGGTTTTGAAGGCTCCTACATATGTTCCAGTGTTTGAGATATTCTGTGTAGACATTCTTAATCTTTTGTGTTTTTTCTTCTTCTTTTTCTTTTTCTTTTCTTTTTTCTTTTTTTTGTGCCATGGATCCTTTTGGCAGTCAGAAGAATGTTTTTGAATGCATAAAATGAAATGTATAGGATTACAGAGAAAACAAGTTTTATTGGAATCCAGTTCATATGATATAGAGATCTAGTAACTGTTGTAATTTTGAATTGGTGATGTGTACAGATGAAATGGCAAGGAATCAGCAACAATGTGATGTGATAGAAAAATATCTGGGCTTTCTGTAGGTGACAAATTCATAGGTGCCGCTAATACCACTGTGGTTTGTGCACCATATTATAATGGAAGGAAACCTAAATTAGAGGTTTGTGGGGGAAGAAAGGTCATTCTTTTTCTAATCCAAGTTCACAATGCCCTAGGTGAAGAACCCTTTTTCTTTGGGTAGGAAGACAGACTGGTGGTAAAGCAGCCACTACAGATCTGGTCACCCAGGCCTCCTCATAGGTGGCAGCAGGATCTATAAGGCAATTACTGTGTGACAACTGAGCCCAGATTCATCACTTCACCTCTTTATGCATCACTTTCTTCTCTGTCACTGAATGAGATGTGCTGGCTCCATCTTTACCCAAAGGTTAAATGTAGTGATCTCTGTCCAATAAAATATGTCACATGCCTTCATGTCCTTAGAAGCAAAGTCAATATTTAGTAGGTGTAATTTCATCTAGACAGATGTAGGGAAAATTAAATGGGAGAGATCAGTTTTCATTATTCATGACTCTTTCTTTACCCAGTTTTTTTCTTCTTTGATGCCCTTCCTAATAAATATCATCTCTTGATAATAATTTCCAGGATCAAAATGAGAAAAACCTGGGTTAGTCCTGTTTCCTCCTTCAGTAAAATGTGGCTTGTTACCATGTCATTATTAATAATTTAATAAAATTTCTTTGTTAGTTGAAAGATACTGAGAAAAACCAAAAAAGCAAAAAAAAAAAAAAAAAAAAAGGAAAAATCACCTTAAATTCCTCAACTATTTTAGAGAGCTGCATGCAGTAAGAAATGGAAGTCATCCTGTTCTCTGCACTCCTCCCCCACAAGATAAACACAGGTAATAGTGTGGGTTTAAAATTTTTTTTCAGCTTTCCTCAGTCCGGTATCTGTGTGTGGTGTGTGTATGTATGCACACTTGTGTGTGTTTGTATACATGTGTGTTTGTTTATGTGTGCATGTGTGTATGTGTGTGTATTTTATGGATCATTGTAATCAGCTGTGGTAACTCTACTGCTTTCTATCCGGGGTGCTTTAACATACCATTTCTTTGGCCAGATCGGTATTTTTAGAGGTGGCACTTCATGTATTCCATGTGGTCCTTGGTGTTGGTCACAGAGCACTGCCCTCCCCTGACGCAGGGATGACAATTGAGACATGAGCCTGGTGGGCTATAGGGATTGGTTAGTCAGGAACAGGGATTTGTAGGATATTATCTAGGTTGACTCACTCAACAATCTTTCAGCATCTACTTCCTTTGCTCTCCTTTGCCGTGGAGTTCAGAATGTTAAATTTTCCCAGATCCTTTTGCGGTGGAGATGGACATGTGCCATTGTTCTGCCAGTAAGAAATAAACAAGTCTGCTGAGAGTTTTGGGGGAGCCTTTGCTTTCCTGATGCAGACACCACTGCTGCTTCCTTCTCACACGGTCCCCAGAGGTGTGCTAGCTGGAGCAGCAGGTGCTGCCTTCAGACCACAAGGAAGACTGACAGAACATCAGTGTCTGTGACTTGAGGCCATCAAGCTGCCTGCTTTGGGGACTCACTGTGGTTGAAACTCTTATGTGCTGAAACTAGTATTAGTTGGATTTTCTGTCATTTGCCTCTAAATGCAAACCCTCATTAATTCAGCATGTGTCTCAAGCTGGAACAATTAGTAAAAGAGAAGACAGCCTCTCTCCTCTGGCATCGCTCAGTCGGAAGGATAGGAGTCTGGGTGTTCAGGGACCTCTTCAGCCACCCTGGAAAATGGGTTTATCTGAAGAACAAAAAGTGTGACACACTCAGGAGAGGACAGCAGAGCCTGATGCTATCCTTTGAGTTCCTAAATCTAGTCATGTCTAAAGCCAGGAGCTCCGGGTTTATGATAATGTTTTCCTTCTTGCCCTGCATGTTTAGTTATGTTTCTATTTATTTTTAGTTTTGTTTCTCTCACTTGTGATCAAGAATCTACAAATGACTCATTCTCTTATACTCACATGTATGCCTCTATTCCACAGAGACATCTAGGGTTAGTAGTTTGATATATGTCCTCCAAGATACTCTCTCTCTCTGTCTCTCTCTCACACACATACACACTCAATGTGTATATACATATAGGTATTTTATATTTAAACACAAATGGCATCATACTTTATGTATTTTTATGTATCTTTTCTTAACACATTTTGTGTATCTTTCCATTTTAATATATAAAAATCTACTTCATTCTTTTAATAGGTGCATAATATATCATGGAAAGGTTTTATCAAAAAAATTTTTACTCTTATTTCTCTTGATGGGCATTTGGATTATTTTCACACGTCTCTGATTATAAACAGTAGTATAGTGAACTTTCTTGCAAGAAATCCTTGTGCAGTTGTGCAAGTATTTTCTAGGATGGTTTTCTTTTATACGTAGAACTGAGCATGTCAAAGTATTTGTATATTTTGAAATATGAATAGATGTTGGTCAATTTATTTGCACAAAATTATATTAATTTAAACTCCTACTTATCCCCAGAACAATAAATTAATTAAAAAATTTTTGTCACTGGGATGCCTTGGTGGCTCAGTCGGTTAAGCGGCTGACTTCAGCTCAGGTCATGATCCTGTGGTTTGTGCGTTCGAGCCCTGCATTGGGCACTGTGCTGACAGCTCAGAGCCTGGAGCCTGCTTTGGATTCTGTGTCTCCCTCTCTCTCTCTGCTCCTTCCCTGCTTGTGCTCTGTCTCTCTCTCTCTCTCAAAAATAAATATTTAAAAACAATGTTCTTTTAAAGAAATTTTTTTTGTGAAGCTGTCAAGTGTCAAAATATCATTGCACTGTTTTAAATAAACATTTTTCTGATTAGTAATGAAGATGAATTTATTTTAAAATATTACTGACCATTTACAGTTATTTTGTGAATTGTTTTTCATATTCTTTGCACTGTTTTTCAATGAGTCTGTCTTCCTTCATTAATTTGTATGGTCTCTTGTGTATTGAGGGCTATATTAATTTTTTAGTGACTCTGAGCATTGCAAATAATTTCTTCCAGGCATATTTTTTGGGGGGTTATCTTTTATTTTCATTTCAGATTTTGGCAAAACTAGGCTTAACATGGGATTTTATAGTTTGATAGTTGTTTTGAGCAGTTTATTAGACTAATGCCAGTGCAGATGCTCCACTTGTGTATTTCATATCAATAAATATTGGTTGATTATTTACTGTGTTCAAGAGTGTTTTTTTAGCATTAAAATTTTTAAATTATCATGGTAAAAATATACATAAACATAAAATATATCACTTTAACATTTTTTCCCGCAATTTATTAATTAAAGTTGTTTTTGAATGTTTATTTTTATTTTTTTGAGAGCAAGAGAGAGAGAGACAGAGTATGAGCAGGGAAGGGGCAGAGAGAGAGGGAGACACAGAATCCGAAGCAGGCTCCAGACTCTGAACTGTCAGCACAGAGCCGGACACAGGGCTCGATCACACAAACAGTGAGATCATGACCTGAGCCGAAGTTGAGCGAGATCATGACATGAGCCATCCAGGTGCCCCTCTGTAATTTAAATCAGAGGAAACATTTAAGCAAACTTAGTATGCATAGCAACTGGTAACAACTGGATTTCTTAGCACACAGGACTAAAGGTCATAAACATATGAGATAAAAATATCCATTGCACATAATTTTTAATAACTTTAAATGCTAAATAATTAAAGAGTTTTAATTGATTTTGAGGCAATGGGTATATGCATTTTTACTTTTCAGATAGAGATATTATAAATATAAGTCACATTGATAAAGTTTTGTGACTTTTAAAAGTTTGAACACTTGGCTTACGGAAGTAATTTTCCTGACTCAAGCATGTATCTGAAAACTGTATTTCTTTGTTTTCTTAAAAGCACAGGCTGGTTTATTTTTAGTGACAACAATAATTTTCATGAAGGAGAAAGGAGGGTAAAAGTGTATGAAAGGTCAGTTCCTCAAAATTTTAAATTTAAATGATACCACATCTCAACATATAGCATTATGACATGTTCTTTTTTTTTTAAGTTTAATTAATTAATTAATTAATTAATTAAATTAACTTGTTTTATTTATTTATTTTTAAAATTTACATCCAAATTAGTTAGCATATAGTGCAACAATGATTTCAGGAGTAGAGTCCTTAGTGCCCCTTACCCATTTAGCCCATCCGCACTCCTACAACCCCTCCAGTAACCCTCAGTTTGTTCTCCATATTTATGAGTCTCTTCTGTTTTGTCCCCCTCCCTGTTTTTGTATTCTTTTTGTTTCCCTTCCTTTATGTTCATCAGTTTTGTCTCTTAAAGTCCTCATATGAGTCAAGTCATATGAGTTTTGTCTTTCTCTGACTAATTTCGCTTAGCATAATACCCTCCAGTTCCATCCACATAGTTGCAAATGGCAAGATTTCATTCTTTTTGATTGCCGAGTAATACTCCATTGTGTATATATACCACATCTTCTTCATCCATTCATCCATCGATGGACCTTGGGCTCTTTCCATACTTTGGCTATTGTTGATAGTGCTGCTATAAACATGGGGGTTCATGTGTCCCTTCGAGACAGCACACCTGTATCCCTTGGATAAATGCCCAGTAGTGCAATTGTTGGGTTGTAGGGAAGTTCTATTTTTAATTTTTTGAGGAACCTCCATACTGTTTTCCAGAGTGGCTGCACCAGCTTGCATTCCCACCAACAATGCAAAAGAGATTCTCTTTCTCCGCTTCCTTGCCAACATCTGTTGTTGCCTGAGTTGTTAATGTTAGCCATTCTGACAGGTATAGGGTGATATCTCACTGTGGTTTTGATTTGAATTTCCCTGATGATGAGTGATGTTGAGCATTTTTTCATGTGTTGGTCGGCCATCTGGATGTCTTCTTTGGAGAAGTGTCTATTCATGTCTTTGGCCCATTTCTTCACTGGATTATTTGTTTTTTGGGTGTTGAGTTTGATAAGTTCTTTATAGATTTTGAGACTAACCCTTGATCTGATATGTAGTTTGCAAATATCTTTTCCCATTCTGTCGGTTGCCTTTTAGTTTTGCTGATTGTTTCCTTCACTGTGCAGAAGCTTTTCATCTTGATGACGTCCCAGTAGTTCATTTTTGCTTTTGTTTCCCTTGCCTCTGGAGACATATTGAGTAAGAAGTTGCTGTGGCCAAGATCAAAGAGGTTTTTGCCTGCTTTCTCCTCAAGGATTTTGATGGCTTCCTGTCTTACATTTAAGTCTTTCATCCTTTTTGAGTGTATTTTTGTGTATGGTGTAAGAAGGTGGTCCAGGTTCATTCTTCTGCATGTCACTGTCCAGTTTTCCCAGCACCACTTGCTGAAGATACTGTCTTTATTCCATTGGATATCCTTTCCTTCTTTGTGAAAGATTAGTTGGCCATACGTTTGTGGGTCCATTTCTGGGTTCTCTATTCTGTTCCCTTGATTTGAGTGTCTGTTTTTGTGCCAGTACCATACTGTCTTAATGATTACAGCTTTATAGTACAGCTTGAAATCTGGGATTGTGATGCCTCCTGCTTTGGTTTTCTTTTTCAAGATTGCTTTGGCTATTCGGGGTCTCTTCTGGTTCCATACAATTTTTAGGATTATTTGTTCTAGCTCCGTGAAGAATGCTGGTGTTATTTTGATAGGAATTGCACTGAATATGTAGATTGCTTTGGGTAGTATCGACATTTTAACAATATTTGTTCTTCCTATCCAGGAGCATGGAATCTTTTTCCATTTTTTTTTTGTTTGTGTCTTCTTCAATTTCTTTCATAAGCTTTCTATAGTTTTCAGTATATAGATTTTCTACCTCTTTGGTTAGATTTATTCCTAGGTATTATGGTTTTTGATGCAACTGTAAATGAGATTGAGCCCTTAATTTTTCTTTCTGTCACTTCATTGTTCATTAAAAATTTTTTTTAATTAAAAAAATTTTAATTTTTTTAATTAAAAAAATTTTTTATTGAGAGAGTGCACGCATGCATGTGATGAGGGGAGGGGCAGAGGGAGAGGTAAAGAGACAAAATCCTAAGTAGGCTCCTTGCCCAGCCCAGAGCCTGTAGTGGGGCTGGATCCCAGAAGTGTGAGATCATGATCTGAACCAAAATTTAGCATATTGTCTTTTTTTAAATGTTTATTTATTTTTGAGAGACAGAGTATGAATGAGGGAGGAGCAGAGAGAGGGAGACACAGAATCCAAAGCAGGCTACAGGCTCTGAGCTGTCAGCATAGAGCCAGATGGGAGGCTAGGACCCAGAAACCATGGGATCATGACCTGAGCCGAAGTTGGTTGCTTAACTGACTGAGCCACCCAGGAGCCCCAGCATCTTGTCTTTAAGTTTCATATGTGTTGTAGCATATGTCATGATTTCCTTCCTTTGTGACACTGAATAACATTTCAGTGTCTCACCACAAAAACAAAAATGTAGCAGTATGAGGTGATGGGTGTGTTAATTAAGTTGATTGTGGTAATCATTTCACAATGTATGTGTGTATCAAATCATCACATTGTATACTTTAAATATATGCGATTTTATTTGTCAATTATGTGTCAGTAAATCTGGAAAAAAAGTGCTGTTTAAAGATACATGCATAAAAAGGTTTTATTTTAGGTATGTACCTTATTTTGTTCCTCCCTTCATCTATCGATGGACACTTGAGTTGCTTCCAGCTTTTGACTACTGTGAATAATAATGCTGTAGACATTGGTGCACACATATCTGTTTGAGTCCCTGCCTTCAGTTTTTAGGTTTATACCTAGAAGTGGCATTGCTGGGTCATATGGGAATTCTAGGTCTAATTTTTTGAGGAACTGCCATACATACTATCTTCTACAGTGGATGCACCTTTTTCCATTCTCAGCAGGAATGCACATGAGCCCCAATTTCTTCATATCCTCACCAACACTTGCTGTTTTCTATGTATGTATGTTTGTATGTATGTATGTATGTATGTATGTATGTAGTAATAGCCATCATAATGGGTATGGAGTGGTATCTTATAGTGCTTTTTAAAATGTTTATTTATTTTTGAGATAGAATGAGTGGGGAAGGGGTGGGGGTGGGCAGAGCATCCGAAGCAGTCACCACGCTGACAGCAGCAAGCCCGAGGCAGGCTCGAACTTACCAAACGTGGGATTGTGACTTGAGCTGAAGTCCTACACTCAACCCAGTGAGCCACCTAGGTGCCCCTCATCATGCTTTTTAATCAGCATTTCTACATACAATGCAGAATGATCATTCGTGACATAAATTATAAGTGTTTTTTTTAATTTTTATTTTTGAGAGAGAGAGAGAGAGAGAGAATGCAAACAGAAGAGAGAGCAGAGAGAGAGAGAGAGAGGGAGAGAGATAATCTTAAGTAGTTTTCACTCTCAGCACGGAGCCTGATGAGGGGCTGAATCCCATGACCCTGGGATCATGACCTGAGCTGAGATAAAAAAAACTGGATGCTCAGGGGTGCTTGGTGGCTCAGTCGGTTAAGCAACCAACTTTGGCTCAAGTCATGATCTTGTGGTTCGTGAGTTCAAGCCCTGAGTCCGGCTCTGTGCTGACAGCTCAGAGCCTGGAGCCTGCTTCAGATTCTCTGTCTCCCTCTCTCTCTGCCCCTCCCCCCACTTGCACTGTCTCTCTCTCTCTCTCTCAAAAATAAATAAACATGAGAAAAAAATTAAAAAAAAATTGGATGCTCCACCGACTGAACCATCAAGGTACCTCATAAGTGATATTTTTTTTAAACTCAAAACTACTAATGTTCATAAATGGTTTTCTTAAAAAAAAAAACTACAATGAAGATTTACCATAATGTCTTTTTTAACATCTGCTTCATTTATTTGCATTCTAGCGTGCTTTCCTGAGTGGGACAGTAGGGTAGAAGTATATTTTCTGCACCAGGAAATTACTGTAACCTGCATGTCAGTAATCTGAGTACACCCATTTCATGTACATGTGACTATGCCAGATGTTAGTGAAGTAGATGAATAAAATAAGATCTCTCATAGTCTATGGTATGTTTATAGATATGGGGGAAATTTTTTGTTATTGATGCTGTTAATGGAATTTGATGTAATAAAATAGCCAACTATTTCCAAGATACAGCAAGACATTTATATTGGACTAAGCCTTTACACTCCTCTCAGAGGCCTTGAATCACCTCCTGGAGGAGCTGCCTTCCTCCTGACACTGCCGCCTTTGCTGGTTGCCTTGCTTACTGGAGTCTGAGGTTAGGCCCTGTATCTCTCTGGCTTCACAAACCCACATGCTGAGCCCCACTGCATGAAATTAGCTCTTTATGTCTGCACTTGGACACTCAAGCCATGGCATTTGGCCTCCTGAGTGGGTACTGGGTCACTAGATGGTGGGCCCTGAGGGACCTTGATCAAAGAGCACTAGAGATAGTAAGGAACTAGGCAAATAAACCCTCCTTTTCTCCCTTCTTTGGACTGCTCCAGGGCCATTATTTCTCGTAATCAGTTAGAGAAGCCCCACGTACCAAGGAGCGGTCCAGCTGCCTGAGTGGTTGTGTCACTCAAGAGCGTTGTGAGGCAGTCGGTGATCAGGAGGTGGCACTACATTGCATTGCTTTGCTTCTTTCCTCACCTCTCTTCTTCCTTCTCGCCTAAACTGTCTTGGACTTACAACTTCCGAATAAAGTATCAGCACTTTACTTATTTATTATTTTATTATTTTATTTTATTATTTATTAAGGTTTATTTATTTATTTTGAGGGAGAGAGAGCATGCCTGTGCGTGCTCACGAGCAGGAGAGGGGCAGAGAGAGACAATTCCAAGAGAGCTCCCTGCCCATGGGGGCAGGGGGGTTCGAACTCAGAAACCCCTGAGATCATGACCTGAGCAAAATCAAGAGTCGGTCACTTAACCAACTGAGCCACCAAGGTGTCCAAATGATAGCACTTTAATGCTCACTGTTAAGTTCTGCTTCCTAGAGGAATTAGGCAGAAACATCACCCAATGTATATTTTATGCTGAATTGTTCTTTTTTTTTTTAATTTTAACCATGTTTATTTATTTTTTAAAATTTACATCCAACTTACCATATAGTGCAACAGTGATTTCTGGAGTAGATTCCTTAATTCCCCTTACCCATTTAGCCCATCCCCCCTCCCACAACCCCTCCAGTAACCCTCTGTTTGTTCTCCATATTTATGAGTTTCTTCTGTTTTGCCCCGCTCCCTGTTTTTATATTATTTTTGCTTCCCTTCCCTTCTGTTCACCTGTTTTGTATCTTAAAGTCTTCATATGAGTGAAGTCATATGATATTTTTCTCTGACTAATTTTGTTTAGCATAATACCCTCTAGTTCCATCCATGTAGTTGCAAATGGCAAGATGTCATTCTTCTTGATGGCCAAGTAATACTCCATTTGTGTGTGTGTGTGTGTGTGTGTGTGTGTGTGTGTGTGTGTGTTTGTGTATACCACATCTTCTTTATCCATTCATCCATCGATAGACATTGAGGCTCTTTCCATTCTTTGGCTATTGTTGATAGTGCTGCTATAAACATGGGGGTGCATGTGTCCCTTCAAAACAGCACAACTGTATCCCTTGGATAAATGCCTAGTAGTGCAATTGCTGGGTCATAGGGTGGTTCTATTTTCAATTTTTTGAGGAACCTCCATACTGCTTTCCGGAGTGGCTGCACCAATTTGCATTCCTACCAGTAGTGCAAAAGAGATCCTCTTTCTCCCCATCTTCGCCAACATCTGTTGTTGCCTGAGTTGTTCATGTTAGCCATTATGATGGCTTCTTTCTCCCCCAGTTCAACTCTCTGCACCGCGTACCTGCTGAGTTCTGTGGTTCAGGTTGTGCAGATTATTGTGTTAATCCTCAAATCAGTTTTCTAGGTGTGCAAGATGATTTAGTGTTGATCTGGCTATATTTCATGGACACGAGATGCAAAAAAGACTTCCATGCTGTTCTACCATCTTGGCCCCTCCTGAATTGTTCTGAACTAGCAGAACTTATAACTCTGGATGGGTATAAGAGATCAGTGAATTCTGAGATTTTAAAAATTGCCTTTTCTCAAAGCAGTTCAAATGAAGGTCCCATTTCTCCTTGGTATTAAGTTATGATTATTGAAGTTTAGTGAAAAATTCATTAGAAAAATAAGATGACTCCTGGGGCGCCTGGGTGGCTCAGTCGGTTAAGCAACTGACTTTGGCTCAGGTCATGATCTTGCCATTCATGGGTTTGAGCCCTGCATCAGGCTCTGTGCTGACAGCTCAGAGCCTGGAGCCTTCTTCAGATTCTGTGTCTCCCTCTCTCTCTCTGTCTCTCCCCCACTTGCATTCTGTCTCTCTCTCTCTCTCTCAAAAGTAAATAAATGTTAAAAAAAAAAAAGAACAAGAAGATGACTCGTATTATCATATATTGTTATCTTTTACTGGTCATACATGTAATACATGTTCATTGCAGATATATCAGGAAATAAAATAAAGAGAAGAGATGGTCAGTAATCATAACACAGGGACCACAGTTGGTTGATATCTTTCCAGCCTATTTTCTTTCTTTTTTTTAATTTTTTTTAACGTTTATTTAGTTTTGAGACAGAGAGAGACAGAGCATGAACAGGGAGGGGCAGAGAGAGAGGGAGACACAGAATCTGAAACAGGCTCCAGGCTCTGAGCTGTCAGCACAGAGCCCGATGCGGGGCTCGAACTCACGGACCGTGAGATCATGACCTAAGCCGAAGTCAGACGCTTAACCGACCAAGCCACCCAGGCGCCCCCTTTCCAGCCTATTTTCTATGTGTGTATGTGTGTGTACAAATGCATGTATATGTATGTATGAATGTGTATATCTTTTTATAAAAACAGGACTAAACAATCCATTCTATTTTGAAACCAGCATTTTGTACTCAATATATTAGGAATATATTTCTATTCCATTAGTTCTCCAACACTGTTCTTTTGCCTGGCTGCATAGCAGTCCATTAATGTTATCATCTGCTCCAATATTTTTTTATGAATATAACTTATTGTCAAATTGGCTTATATACAACACCCAGTGCTCATCCCAACAAGTGCCCTCCTCTCACATGCTCCAATATTAAGTAGGCTCTTGTGAGAATCATATGTAGAAGAATCTTTTTAAAAGTTATTGGTGATCTCTAAACCACTATACTAACGTAAATGATAATAATTATTATTTGTTGAACTAGAAAGTTGAAGACCTCCTTTTATTTGTGGTTATGTTTTTCTGCCTCATCTCTCTAGCCTTTGTCTTTTCTGAGTCATCTGTCCAGAAGAAGTTTAAAATAATAGTAACCAAAGTTAGTGAAATTTTCCGTGCTTCAGTGCAAGGCATATGAATTCTGGTGCTCCGACGAAAACTCATGAAAAGTATTATGCGAGTTTTTAAGTCATTTCTCTTTGGAGGTCTGGTGAAGTGGATTAAAAAATGAGCTTACTCTGTGTAACTTCTTTATGCATGCTTAACTTTTTCTGTTCCTAATAAGAAACGTGTGACCACCACATACTCTGAGTGGGCAAGCGTTCAGTGTGATCTCAGACATGTCAACCCTTTCTGACACTGCCTAATGACTTTTGCTGTGTGAAGAATAATGGCACCTGGAGGGGTTGCAGTAATGAGCAATTTCTTTATCAATAATACATGGAACTAGTCAGTGCCAAGGTCCAAATTGTTAGGTAAATTGGACACAGGTCTTTAGTGGTACTAGTGTTTCTCCATGATTATCAGAGAATAGTTTCACTTACTGTATGAATGGAAAGCTGGGCAGTAATTTATGAGTATGTCCTAAGGGAGATCCTTTGCCTGGTAGTGAATGTCATCCTTTGCTTGCTAGTGGTGTCTGGTTTTGGATAGGAATTGGCAGGACGTTGGGCCTTGTGTGTTCAAATAATCTGTAGTTAAGAAATTGTTAAGCATTTGCATCTTTACATTACTCAGAAAGAAGCTAAGGCACACATACCGGCAAAATAATACAAGATACTTTCCTCTGGCAGCTGAAGACAAGATTCATTTTTTACTCAAGTCTTTGGCCATGGTGTTCATGATAATTCAAGGCGTTTTCCGACCTTGAAGATCCTTTGGGGGTTTTACCCGAGTCAGAAAAATTGCAGTAAAAGGAACAAAGCATTTCCTTCAAGTGTAAAAACTTCTGAATCGGGCCCAAAAAAATGTGGATTGGTCTGTAGCAGAGCATTCTTTTTTTCCAGGCAGGTTTAATAATGATTAATGTTTTATTTATAACATTTACCAGAGAAATAAATCCAAGGCTGTGGCTTCAGAAATCTGTCTAAGGAATCAAAGAGAATCCTTCCCCTTTCTGGGAAAGGCACTGTTCATTGTCGTAGCCAAAGAAGACTTAAGAACACCTTTGGGGTGCTTTGGGCCTACTTCACTTTTCAGGCTGCTCATGAAATGGTCTTATCTTTATTAACTCCCTCACATTAATTAGATTACAAATTGGAGAAATATATGTTTAACTGCAATTAAATGTCTAGAAATTTACTGTGTGAAAAAACATTTATAATAGTCCTCTAATCAGCCAGCAATGTGGTAATAAAGCAAGGGAATTGTGAAACTGACACAAGTTGTTTAAGTGTTTTTAATAGTACTGTTTAGAGTTTTGGATTCTATTCCTGTTGCCTGTCAAAATACAAATCTACCTCCTGTGGTGCTTATCATAATGTTTGCTTTTCTTATTTATCACTTAAGCACTTCTGCATTTACCTTATTGGAAGATTTTTTTTTTGAAGAAGAAGTGTGGAAGCTCTTTGTTTATCATTGGTTAAGGTGTTGAATTTGACTCTAGATCTACTTCCCAGAAAATGGATTCTAACTATGATTTGTGTTTATTTTTTCTGTGACATTTGACATAGTTCGCATTAGCAAAGCTGACCTTTGTTTGATTCCAGTAGCTGTTTCTTTAAAAAAATTTTTTAAATGTTTACTTATTTTTGAGAGAGAGAAAGAGAGAGAGAGTATGATTGGGGGAGGGTCAGAGAGAGAAAGAGACACAGAATCTGAAGCAGGCTCCAGGCTCTGAGCTATCAGCACGGAGCCTGATATGGGCCTTGAACCCATGAACTATGAGATCATGGCCTGAGCCGAAGTCAGATGCACCGAGTCACCCAGGAACTCCTCCAGTAGCTGTTTGTAAGTGATATCTTTATACTCCTTTTCTTTTGAGTTTTGGAGAATGCCATGTCCCTGCTGTGAGATGTCACTCAGCCATTAGCATGTGACATTGAGGAGACAGTTGTAGGAGGTGATTTAAAGGAGGAGGGCCCATGAAAACACAATATCAACTCTGCCATCATTGCCCCTCATCTTTCATCCAAGGAAACCCTCCTATTATTTCCAGAGACTTCACCACCCTTTTCTGTTACCACCTTGGCTTTCACATATTTGTCCCTTGGCTACCCTTTTTTTGCTTTAACTGTGGACAGTTGAGTAACCCCATCAACAATCTACTGTTTTTAGGACACCAAAGCAAAGACATAATTTCTCTTTTCTCTTAAGAAGTGTAGATATCCTGCTCCCATTTTGTTATTGGTTAAGGAGATGTGATGGGCCAGGATTTCCTGTCCTTCAGAGCTCCTCTTCTTTAGAGACCTAGCTCTGCTTTAATTGTGGTCAGTATCATGCCAGGCACAGGTAGTTGCTTAAAAATATTTCTTAAATTGGGGCGCCTGGGTGGCTCAGTCGGTCGAGCGGCCGACTTCGGCTCAGGTCACGATCTCGCGGTCCCTGAGTTCGAGCCCCGCGTCTGGCTCTGTGCTGACAGCTCGGAGCCTGGAGCCTGTTTCGGATTCTGTGTCTCCCTCTCTCTGACCCTCCCCCGTTCATGCTCTGTCTCTCTCTGTCTCAAAAATAAATAAACGTTAAAAAAATTAAAAAAAAATATTTCTTAAATTGTTAAAAATAACATTCAACATTTGTGGAGTAATCACTATAAGCTGGGCACTATTTTAAGTGCATTGTATGAATTAGTGCATTTAACAAATAAAAGGATGTTATGAAAGATAACAGAAGAAAATGATTCCAAGTTTGGTAGACATTAATCTGGTACATATTTTTTGTCTTTGAATTCTTTAAGGTTTATTAGAAATGGTATTTAGAAAATTACCTGTTATAGTTATTAAAAATTTTAATACTACATTTACTTAACCAAGTATCTCTGAAATACTATCACTGTAACAAGTAATCAACATAAAGGTATTAATTGTATGTTACACATTTTTATGTGAAATCTAATCTGGTAGATATTTTATTGAAATTTCTGGGTATGTTTAAACCCACGTTAGGGGTTACTAAGAAATATATACTGAATGCACTATAAACTTTTCACTCTTCTGTGCTTGAAGCAGGTGTTTAAATAATCTCACGGATCTGAGGAAACAGGAAAGAAATTTATATCTCTCTTTTCTCATATATCTCTCTTTTCTCATATGCAGTGATTGGATGTTTTGAAGTTTGGAAGTTGTTATTGTAAACCAAAATTATTGAATATTAATAGTATTTTCTTATATGTGTTTGAAAATGGATATTTTATTTATTTATTTTTTTTTTTAATTTTTTTTTTCAACTTTTATTTATTTTTGGGACAGAGAGAGACAGAGCATGAACGGGGGAGGGACAGAGAGAGAGGGAGACACAGAACGGAAACAGGCTCCAGGCTCTGAGCCATCAGCCCAGAGCCTGACGCGGGGCTCGAACTCACGGACCGTGAGATCGTGACCTGGCTGAAGTCGGACGCTTAACCGACTGCGCCACCCAGGCGCCCCATGGATATTTTAATTTTATGCCACAGAAACTTGTGTAATGATAAACTCTTAGTGGATTGTTTTCTGATGCATTATACTATTTTCCCTGAGAAGTCTTTTGAATGAAGAAAAGGTCTATCCTGAATACTGTAAAAATTGATAAATTTTTGATAAATAGCATGGCAGTGACTTTTACATCTTTGTCATAGTTCAAGACCTTTAACTTTGGATCTCAGTAAATGTTTGTTGAATACAGATAATTTGGAAAACAGGCAAAAAAATCATCCATATTTTCATCAAGAAACACATCCACCATTAGCATTTATGGGTATTTCATTCCCTATCTTTCCCCCAAGGATAATGAAAATGCTTCCATGTTATTATAATAATCTTTGTACCCATCATTTCAACTATGTTTTTTGAAAATGGAAATATCTTCATATCCCTTTTCTCATTATAATATGAAAGAAATAACAAATTCAAACCTTAAGAAATGCATTAAGTGCAAAATAAAAATTCTTTATAATTTTACTTCCCAGAGATAAGGTGTTTAATAGTTTTATCTGTCATTTGAAACACCTACTTATTATTCCATTCAGTGGGTATAATTTACTTAGGTTTTTAATTTATGTAGGTTTTTCATTATTATCGGATATTTGAGATTTTTCTTCCAATGTTAGCTATTATAAGCAATACTCTAGTGAATATTTCACACATAAAGCTTTTCCCATATTTATTTCTTTTAGATAATTTTTTTCAAAATGGAATTATTGGATCAAAACCTATGAATGAACTCAAGGCCTTTGAAAAATATTTTCAAATTGATTTCAAAATGGTAATGCCAATTTACATTTTCAATAAGGTGGAAAGGTTTTAACCTGGTATAAAAATACCAGGTTCACAATACCAGTGCCAGAGTAGAGAATTATCATTCAACAAAGAACTTGCTAATGTTATGAGAAAAACAGCACTTCTCTGTGGTTTTTTTTTTTTTTTTTTTCTTACTTCTCTGTGGTTTTATTTTGCATTTCTTTAATTTCTATTGGAACATTTCCCCAAGTTTGTTTATTAGTTGTATTTTCTTTTGTGGATTGTCTTTTTATATTATTAGGCTATCAGAGTTGTGAGTTTCCCTTTGTTGTATATATGAGCCCTACAAATTGTAACGAGAATGATCATTTATCTACTATATAACCTAATTTTTTCCCTCAGTGTATGCTTTTTAATTTTGAATTTTTTTTATTAGTTTGGAGAAATTTTCCAAGTTTTGGTTAATAAAGTTATTGATCTTTTGTTTCTTCTGTTGGTTTTAAGCTTAGGAATTCCTTCTCCCTCCAGAAGTTTTATAGCTTCTTTCTGCTATGAGTTTTTTTTTTTTTTTCTCTGCTATGAGTTTTAACTACTTAACTTTTTGATCCATCTGGACATTACTTTAGTTACAGCAAGAAAGGAAGTTCTCTATTGGTTTTTCAATTTTTAATCTCATGTTATTGACATTTATTAAATAATTCTTCCCCTCTCTGCTGTTTTATGATAACTCCAACATCATACTTTAAATTTTTTGGTACCAAAAATTGGTACCAAAAGTTAGGTAAGGTCTAAATCTGAGTTTTTTGTTATGTGGGTATGAGTGCCTTTTACATATTTGCTTATGTATTACATGATTTTAACTGCCTTAATTTTAGAGTTGATTCAGCACATATTTATCGAGAGCTCACATGTATTAAGCTCAGTAATTTATTAATAACATTTCTTTTATACCTGTTTATTTGATATTCTTACCTACTTGCTCTTTCTGATGAATTATATATATATATATATATATATATATATATATATATATATAAATTTTTTTTACATTTATTTATTTTTGAGAGAGAGAAACAGAGCACAAGTGGGGAAAGGGCAGAGAGAGAATGAGACACAGGCTGAAGTAGGCTCCAGGCTCTAAGCTGTCAGCACAGAGCCCGACATGGGGCTTGAACTCACAAACCGCGAGATCATGACCTGAGCTGAAGTTGGGTACTTAACCGACTGAGCCACCGAGGTGCCCCTCTAACCTCTTTTCTTAGTTCTACTAGTTTTGAGAATTTTCTCTTAGGATATCAAAGTAGTCATTCACCTGCAAATAATGATAATTTTGTCTTTTTCATTCCTGTATTTATAATTTTTATTTATTAATATAAATAAGGTGAAATCTTCTTTGTTTTGTGCTTAATTTCAGTATAATGCCTATAGAATTTCTTCATTAAGCATGAGAGTAATTGTTGGTTTGATATAAAAAATAGCTTCTATTTACTGGGTGTTTATCATGTACCAGGTGCTGTGCTATATATACATGAGGTCAATAGTGGTGTTATTTGCCCCTGGGTCTGTTTAACTTCAAAATTACCTTTTAAGCTGTTAATGAAATCAAGAATGGAGGTTAATTTCATCAAATACCTTTTGGCATCTGGTGATTTTTATTTGTTGATGTAATGGTGTTATAAATGTATTTTTGATACTTTATATAAATTGATATTCTTTCGTATTCCAAGAGAGAATTTCAATAACTTCCAATTATTCATATATCAGGGTGAAAAATAGTTAGGGTAAATGATTACATGGGGAATTGTCTTATGAATTTTCTTGTTTAATTTTTTATTATAGCATATTCTATTAATAAATGTCTCATGACTGGGCCTTTCTTACTTTCCCTGTTTAGTTCTATTTGGTTACCTTAGAAGATATTTTGTTAAATTCTATTTGCAAATATTTTATTTGTAATTTCACTCATACTCTTAACTGAAAATTTTCAAAATCTCCTTTCTTTTCTCCTCCCCTCCTTTTCCTCTTTTCCTTTAAAAAACATTCTGCTATTTTTGGCACCAGGGCTAAATTTGCTTTTCTAGAATTAATTAGGTTGTTTTCCATTTTTTACTTTGGAGCTGGATTTATTTGTTTGTTTATTTATTTATTTAAAATTTATTTATTTATTTTGAGAAAGAGAGCATGGGGGAGGGGAAGAGAGAGGTAGAGACAGAATCCCAAGCAGGCTCGGTGATGTCAGCATAGAGCCCGATGTGGGACTCAAACTCATGAACTGTGAGATCATGACCTGAGCCGAGATCAAGAGTCAGGCCCTTAACTGAGTGAGCCACCGAGGTGCCCCATGGGTCTATTTATTTAATATGACACTCTCTGTTCCTAAAAATTTGAAAGACTTCACTTGTAAAATAGCATGAGCTGGGAACATAAGCATTCTGGTAAATAAGACAAGAAAAAATGTGAGAAGATAGGATACATATTTTTATTCCTTGCAAATGTCTGCTTTTCTTTATAAGTTAATTTTCCTTCTCAAATAAGAATAACAAGGACCTTTGTACTTTTGAGATTAATATATATTTTAATAGGGAATTTTCCTGCTGGAATAATGACATTTGCTGTTCCATCAGTTCAGACTTGATGCTCTGTTGACATTAGTGATCCCTGAAAAGCTTCTTGATGGTTTATTATTGTATTCTTGTTCTGCCCAGGCAACAAATCCACTTATTTTCCTCTTTGTTGGCATCTTGTTTAGAGCGTTTTATTATAATGACCCCTGAGGCTCTGCAGAAGGCACGATGTCCTTCTCCTTTGGGAGAAAGCATAGTGCAGATTCTGGGAGCAAGGGCTACTTTGGAGATAGACGGATCTGACTTTCCAAGCCCATCACACCACTTATTAACTGTTGACTTTTCTAAGTCTCATTTTCCTAATTTGTGAAGTGGCAACAGAGATAAACCTCAAGCCATTGGTTTTACTAGAAAATAGTTTTAAAATGCTGAGCATCGATTCTGACGCACAGTAAACAATCAGTGGTAGCTCTTCTTATTTGATGTTTCATGTTCATTGCCTCTTTAGACCAATGGTGTCAAATGTGTTCGGAGATATAAAAAGTGCTACCTTTTTAATTTAAAAATAACTTTGTTGAAAAAAATAACTTTATTGAAGTATAATTTGTAAAGATGCAATGCTTCCATGAGTTTTGCCAAATGTATACACAGTCAAAATATAGCACATCGCCATCTGCCCGAATGGTCCCCATGTGTTCCTTCCCAACCAGTCCTATCTCCTCTTTTCAGTTCTTAGGCAACAACTGATCTACTTCTAGATTAAGTTTGTTTTCTGTTGACTTTCCTGAGAAAAGACTTATGTGGTAGGCACTCTTACATTAGATTAGTTTTTTATGTTTTATTTTCAGGATAGTGTTTTAGAGATTCAACTATGTTGTTGCATGGAACAGTTTGTTTTTTTTTTTAAACTGCATTTGGGTTGTTTTCAGTTTGGGGCTTTTATGAATAAAGCTGCTGTAAACATCCATGTAACAGTTTTTTAAAAATAAGTGTGTACATGTATTTTCTTTTGCAGGTATTTGGGAGAGGAATTCCTGAGTCACCTGGTCAGTGTGTGTTAAACTTCCTAGAAATTGTCAAAGAGTTTATCAAAGTGGCTATACTGTTTTACATTTCTACCAGCAGTGTCTGCGAATTCCAGTTGTTCCACATCCTTACTTATATTTAATATTGTCAGTTTTTAAAATTGTAGCCATGTGAGTAGGAAAGTAGTGGTATCTCATTGTGGTATTAATTGCATTTCCTTTGTGACTAAAGGTGTGGAGCATCTTTACGCATGCATTTTGGCATTCCATGCATCTCCTTTTGTGAAATTTCTGTTCAAATATTCTGCCCAGTTCAGCTGGCTTATTTGTCTTCTTGTTACTGAGTTAGAAGAGTTCTTATATATTCTGGAGATAAGTCCTTTATGTCAGATATATGAGTTTTGAATATTTTCTTCTAGAACTTTTATAGTTTGGCTTTTATATTTAGGTTTATGATCCATTTCAAATTAATTTTTGTGACCAGTAAAGATCAACGTTCACTTTTTCCCATATGGATATCCAAGCACCATTTGTTATTGAACATAGATTGACCACGTACGGATGGGTGTTTTTCTTACTCTCTATTCTGTTCCATTGATCTATATGTCCATTTTTTGCTGGCATAAAAATAGACATTTTTTATTACTATAACATTATATTAAATCTTTAAATCAGGTAGTGTGGATGTTTTGTTCTTCTTTTTCACATTTTTTTTTTGCTATTCTAAGTTCTTTATATTTCCATATACAGTTTAGAGGCAGCCTGTCAGTTTCTGCAGTGAAGTCTGCTGGGATTTTTATTGCTATTATGAAGAATCTATGGATCAATTTAGTGAGAATTGACATTTTAAGAATATTGAGTCTTCTGACCCTGAAAGTAAGTTATACATTTCTACTTATTTAGGTATTTATTTTGTCTCAGCAATGTTTTGTTGTTTTCAATGTAAGAACTCAAACACATTTTAAAATAATTGTCGACAAGTATTTAGTATTTTTGATTCTGTTATAAATGATATTGCTTTATAAAAAAATGTTTATTTATTTTTGAGAGAGAGCGAGAGACAGAGACAGAGTACAAGCAGGGGAGGGGCAGAGAGAGAGGGAGACACAGAATCTGAAGCAGGCTTCAGGCTCTGAGGTGTCAGCACAGAGCCGGACACAGGGCTTGAACCGCGAGTCGGGAGATCATGACCTGAGCTGAAGTCAGAGGTTTAACTGACTGAGCATCCAGGCCCCTCAATGATATTGCTTTTTAATTTTAATTTCTAATTGCTTATTTCTGGAATGTAGAAATACAATTGATTTTTCGGTATTGCCATTGTATCCTGCTACCATCCTAAATTCACTTATTATTTCTAGCTTTTGTCTAGATTCCTCAGGATTTTCTATGTATATGAGCATATTGTCTACTAATAACAGCAATTTTATTTCTTCTTTTCCAATCTGTATGCCTTTTATTTCCTTTTTTTTAAACGTTATTGCATTGGCTAGGACTTTTAGCAAAATGTTTAATAAGTGATAAAAGAAGGACTTCTTGTTTCTGATTTTAGAGGGAAAGCATTCAGTCTTTCACCAGTAAGTGTGTTAACTGTAGGTTTTTCTATATCAGCTAAAGACATTCTATTCTATTCCTAGCTTGCTGAGAGTTTAACATGAATGGATTTTGATTTTTCTCAAATGCTTTTCCTGCATTTTATGAGGTAGTCATATTGTATTCACTTATTTTTTTGCCGATATAGTGAATTACATTGATTGGTTTTCTGATGTTAAACCTTTAGTTTTTGGGGCAAACCAAAACCATTTCTGGGATGCTATTTGATCATGGTATTTTACTCTTTTTACATATTGTTGGGTTTAATTCTGCGGAAATACCATTTATTTCATAAAGGTGGGTGATGGTCACATAGGATTTCATGTAACATTAATTCTGTTAAAAGAGATAGTGAGATGCAAGGTATAAGGTAGAGCAAACGTTTCTCTAAAATTAAGATTGTAGCCATCAAGGATAATAAGTGGTATGTTTTGTTGTCATAGTATTAACTGACACTAAACCAAAACTTTGTTTTACAGAAAAGTCTTTAGAAATGTAGAAAATTCATAAGAATTTTCCTTCCTCATATTTTTGTTGAAGTTGTCAGTTTATATTCCTGCTAGTGTGCTATAGAAAGCTTTCCAAATGGACTTCAATTATTCTACATGCCTTGAGAGCTGACAAATACAATAGCATAGACATTTTACATGGTCTCTGCAGTCCAATATCAAGACCTTTGTTCCCAATAGAATTTAAGTAATGTAAATAAAAGGCATGCGGGAATGAAAATAAGCAGAGCAAAGTCCTTAGGAGTAAATCAGTTATGAATGGTGATCCAAGGGTTATGCTTCTGATGCTGTTGAGGATAATTCTGCATTGTATTATATCTGAAGCTATGACTGTAAATCTGTAAGGTTGTCATTAGATTTGTCACAAAGGAATCTCTCTCTCTCTCTCTGGTAAAAGATAAAGTTCTTACCAGTCATCCAGGGCAAATGTGTTGGGACCACTTAAAAATACACAATGCAAACATTGCTTAGATTTACACTGAGGTGTGAATACCCTTCTTTTGAGAGTACCATAGTCCTTTCCCAAGGACCTCCAGGTTCTTCTGGTGCCCATTTACAGAAAGGGAGAACCACTCCAAGTATTAATCCAGAAAGCAATCTTGCAATAAAAAATCAGCATGAATACTAGTTCCTTTATGTATGAGACTCAGGAGTTCTGCTCTAGTATGAGGACTTTTTGAAAGCAAGATCTGCAAACAGCTCTGGGTCTTGTATATTGTAGGGACTCAGGAAATGTTTGTTTAAAGAATATGTGGACATTTCAATGACAGAATGTGCTTTCTAATATGACCAAAAGTTCCAGTGTCAGAACTACCTATATTCCATAACAATAACAGTCTAATTCCTGGGTTATAGGTTTTTAATATCCAAGGAACACTAACTTTTTATTGATAGAAGAATATTAGGTAAATGAGGACAAGAAGAGTTTGATGCCAGAGGTTTAACCTTATAAAGAAATCACCAGAGGTGGGGACCAGCAGAATCAGCATTTCTTGATAGCTTAGAAAGGCAAATTCTCTGGCCCCCATCCTGGACCCCACTGATCAGAAACTCTGGAAGGGGGGCCCAGTCATTGTTTTAACAAGCCCTCAGGTGAGACTGATGCATGCTAAGGTTTGAGGACATTGGTGTAAGGGCATGGATTCTCAACCATGGCGGTGAAAAATAGGCTCATCTGAGGAACTTCTAAAATATACTAATTGGTGAGGCGCCTGGGTGGCTCAATCGGTTACATGTCTGACTCTTGATTTTGGCTCGGGTCATGAGCTCACAGGTCATGAGATTGAGCCCTGTGCTGTCAGCGCAGAGCCTGCTTGGGATTTTCTCTCTCCCTCTCTCTCCCTATCTCTCTGTCCCTCCCCTGCTCTCTCTTTCACTCTCTCTCTCAAAATAAATAAATAAACTTTTAAAAATATGTACTAATTGCTTGGTCCTATCCTAGATCAATTAAATCAAAGTTTCTGAGAATTGGGGTCGATGTTTGTTAAATACTCTCCAACTGAGTTTATTATTCAATCAGGGAAGAGAACCACTGACTGATATAGGGCACTGGTCTTATAAGGTTGTTTTTGGCTTTGGCATTTGTTTTTTACTTCTTTATTGAAGAAAAAACTTACATGCAGAAAAGCAGGTACATCATAAATGTGTGTTTTGATAAATCATCGCAAGGTGAACATACTTGTGTAACCAACACCTGGGCCAAGATGTAGACCATTACCTGCACCTCTTCAGTCCCCTTGAGCTCCCCCTGATCATTACCCTTGCATCCCTCTTACATTACACATGCTTTCATGTAACCACTATTTCAACTCCATACACTATTGATGAGGTTTGTAGGATGTTATTTATTTATTTTTAATCGTGGGCTGCATCACTGACATTAGAATCACCTGACATTCTTGTTAAATTACAGATTCCTCCCCGCCTCAAATCAGAACTTCTAAGTTAAAATCTCAAAAAATTTTTTTTTAACGTTTATTTATTATTGAGAGACTGAGAGAGACAGAGCATGAACAGGGGAGGGGCAGAGAGAGAGGGAGACACAGAATACAAAGCAGGCTCCAGGCTCCGAGCTGTCAGCATAGAGCCTGACATGGGGCTCAAATGCACAAACTGCGAGATCATGACCTGAGCACAAGTCAGACACTCAACCGACTGAGCCACCCAGGTGCACCACTAAGTTAAAATCTTTAGGGGTAGGAGTATGAATTTTTAATAAGTTCTATATTTGTTCTTTGCACTGAAATTTGAGAACAATTATAACAGTCATTTCTGTCACTTATTGTGAATCTTCTATGTGCCAATACTATTCTAAGTGTTCTTCATATATTCATCTCATTTAATTCTAACCTCGACACTCTGAGATAGATCCTATTACCATTCTCATTTTTCTCAGATAATTAAACTGAGGCTTATTAAGTTAAACGACTTGCCCAAGGTTATACAGCTGGTGAGAACCAGACTCAGCTTGCAGAGTCTTGTATGTGCTACCACTAGCTTATTTTGTTTGTAGTAGGGAAACTAGGTGAAGAATGCAAATGCATCAGAATAACATTGTCCCATCTCTAATCTTTTTTAAAATAAGTGATCTGGAATTAGGAGACAAAATCCAAATTTCTTTGAGGACCACTCTTGTTTATCTTCATTTCTTTTGCTTTTCTTTCTTTCTTTCTTTCTTTCTTTCTTTCTTTCTTTCTTTCTTTCTTTCTTTCTTTCTTCTCTCTCTCTCTCTCTCTCTCTCTCTCTCTCTCTCTCTTTCTTTCTTTCTTTCTTTCTTTCTTTCTTTCTTATATCATTTCAAAATTCCCACATGAAGAAAAAGTCATTTGAAAAAATAAATTATTGTTAGTTTTAGTGACTTAAGGTACTACCCCTCTAAGTGGTTTCTTAAAAAATGAATCTATTTAATGCAAAAAAAAAAAAAAAGAATCCAAGTTTTAATAGAAGAATTTTAGGCCAAAGTAGATGGGTCATTTTCAGTGTAAATGGGTATGTTTGGGGGCGTGGGGCGACAGTAGGATTCACAGACTATTTCTTCTGTAGGTGAGTGACTGTACCATACACTTCCTAGTCTGTTTAGTGTGGGTGTCTATTAGGTAGGAACTGCATTCTCATTCATATTGAAATTTATAAAGCAATGCAACAGCTGAAACTCTTGGTTTCATCTTTTTAGAACAAGGGTGGACAAATTACAGATGCTATGGCTGGTTCCAGTCCTTAAGCTATAGCGGCTTTTACCTTTTTAAATGTAAATTTGAAAAGACTGTTAACCTTTCTACTGGAACAATTGCCAAAGGATTGAGCACATTGTTTCTTGGCTCAAAAAGCCTAGAAAGGTTTCCTATCTGGACCTTTATGGAGATTTTACTGACCCCCCCCATTTGGTAGATAATTCTGACATTGCAAGTTATGCCAAAGAAAAGGAGCGCACTCATATTGTTTAGGACATACAAACTTTATTATTAAAAAAATTGTTTTTAAGGTTTATTTATTTATTTAAAAAATTTTTTTAAACATTTTAATTTATTTTTGAGAGACAGAGAGAGACGGAGCATGAGTGGGGGAGGAACAGAGAGACACACACAGAATCTGAAGAGGCTCCAGGCTCTGAGCTGTCAACACAGAGCCCGACACAGGGCTTGAACTCATAAACCGTAAGATCATGACCTGAGCCGAAGTCGGATGCCTAACCGACTGAGCCACCTAGGTGCCCCAAAAGTTTATTTATTTTTGAGAGAGAGAGAGAGAGAGAGAGAGAGAGAGAGAGAGAGACAGATAGAGTGGGAGACACAGAATCTGAAGCAGGCTCCAGGCTCTGAGCTGTCAGCACAGAGCCTGATGCAGGGCTCAAACCCATAGACTGCGAGATCATGACCTGAGCTGAAGTCAGATGCTTAACTGACTGAGCCACCCAGGTGCCCAGACGTATAAACTTTATTGAATTAAGATGTGTTTGTTGGATGAGTATTGTGTGTGTGTCGGGGGTGGGAGTGTAAGCTAAAGGTCTGGGATCCTCTGCTTAGTTGTGCTGGAGGAGTATAACCCAATATGGTAGCCCTCAGGCTCTGATGATATTCTGCTTACTGAAATCAGTAAGTATTTGATAACTATTCTTCTTATTAACCACAACCTAAGATTTAATTTAATTTCTCAGACAAGCTTGGAGCTTGTTGGGAGAAATGAACTCCTAAACCTGCTTTCCTAAACTCTATTACTGATTACTTTCTCCATGTCAGACATTAGTCTCTAAGTGGTTTACATTATTTTATTTAATCTTCCCAACTTCTCTGTGAGGAATTATCAGCTTCCTTTCACAGATGAAGAAATGTGAGACAGAGACTTTTCCAAGGGCTCTGGCTCTGATTCCTTAAAGTGAGATGTAGGGACGAGGGACCAAAGCAGGTGTAGCCGGAAACAGAGGAAAACTCCACACTGAATAATAAGCCAAGAAAGCATTATTATCCAAATGTTGAATCCATCTATAAATAGGAAATCTCTCTTTTTTTCTGGAATGTGCAAGCAAATTAAAAAACATCCTTTATGCACAGCAGGATTTCGGAACAGATGCACACATTGCTGCTTACTGCTCAGTTTTCAATTTGTTCTGCAGGCCATGGAGACAGGCCAGCTCTATATGTAGGTTGGAATAGAAAAACGCCCAAGTGCCTGAATTCTCTATAGCAACAACATGGGATTCAGGAATGTGAGGCAAAAGACTTCCTTCCTTTCTGCACTCCTTTCTGGCTACTCACTGATGCTTGAAATGCATTTAACAAGGGACAAAGGCTTTGAAAGTCATTAAGAAACACTTCACAGCAGCCACTCCTGAAGGCTCGCATACCATTCTGTATGTCTTAATCCTGGTACTTATCATACTGTATAGATAGGGACTGTGAATTATATTTTTATAATTAGCATCCAGCACAGTGTCAGGCCCTAAATAAGTTGATTATTAAATATTTGTTGAATGAATAAAAGTTACACTTGTACTTAGGTATAAATGACTCATATTAGAACCTTTCCCGACAGCTGGTTCTGCCAGGGCCTGGGTGCTGAAGGGGCCCCAGGAGAAGAGGAAAGAACCAGAGGGAGGAGGCTGAGAATACTAAAGAAACATCATCTCCTTCACAGTTTCCCTTGCAGCCAACCCTACGTTGGTTCACTGAGAACGGAGCTGCTCAAGAGACATGGGAAAAAACGTATGTGCTTGCTGTCATGCAAAATGAAAACCAGTGGATACAGTCACTATGAGCATTTCCTTTAGGAAATGCATTTCCTTTAGGCAGTGGGCTGCCTAGAGCTATAATCCTGTGCCAGGACTACTATCAGATATCTTTTGGGTATCGAGTCTAAGCATAGAACTTTGGTTTTGTTGTTGGCAGTGACTTTTTTCTTCTGTGACATGGTTTTAGGGTTTGGTGTTAGTGACTATGCACATCACTAACTTCATCTGCAGTTCCCAGGAGACACGTCATTGGATAATGCTGTCCCATACCTAGCAGGCTGGAATGAGTGACATGTCCAAAGCTGACCAGAAATGCTGGACCAGAAATGCCCAGTAACACTGTTCTGGGAGCAGTCTTCAGCTAATAGCCGGTGGGTGTTTGGGAACAAATACCCCACTGCTGCTTCTCCTGTTGGATGACCTGAGAATGTGTATTTTATACTGTTTCCCCATTTCCCCATGGTTTAGGCTGTAGTCACCCCCAACAGTAACTAGCTTGGCGTCATACCTTTGGTGACTTTTTTCCCTTCCCTCCCTCATTTCCTGCTCAGCTATTGGAGGTAAGGCAATGGGTTTTGCACATTCCAAAGTACACTCTAGTATCTTGTAGTCATCACTTAAAAACTGCTGGGTTTGACACTGAGATACCACCTCACGCCAGTCAGAGTGGCTAAAATGAACAAATCAGGAGACTATACATGCTGGCGAGGATGTGGAGAAATGGGAACCCTCTTGTACTGTTGGTGGGAATGCAAACTGGTGCAGCTGCTCTGGAAAACAGTGTGGAGGTTCCTCAAAAAATTAGAAATAGATCTACCCTATGACCCAGCAATAGCACTGCTAGGAATTTACCCAAGGGATACAGGAGTGCTGATATATAAGGGCACTTGTACCCCAGTGTTTATAGCAGCACTTTCAACAATAGCCAAATTATGGGAAGAGCCTAATGTCCATCAACTGATGAATGGATAAAGAAGATGTGGTTTATATACACAATGGAATACTACTTGGCAGTGAGAAAGAATGAAATCTGGCCATTTGTAGCAGCGTGGATGAACTGGAGAGTACTATGCTAAGTGAAATAAGTCAGGCAGAGAAAGACAGATATCATGTTTTCACTCATATGTGGATCCTGAGAAACTTAACAGAAGACCATGGGGGAGGAGAAGTGGGGGGGGGAAGTTACATAGAGATAAGGAAGCAAATCATAAGAGACTCTTAAATACTGAGAACAAATTGAGGGTTGATGGGCAGGGGGGAGGGAGGGGAAAGTGGGTGATGGGCATTGAGGAGGGCACCTGTTGGGATGAGCACTGAATGTTGTATGGAAACCAATTTGACAATAAATTATATATATATTGAAAAAGTGCTGGGTTTGTTTGAAAACATTTTTTTAATGTTTATTTTTTGAGAGAGAGATAGAGTGTGAGTGGGGGTGGGGGGGTGAGGGTAGGGGGATGGGGCAGAGAGAGAGGGAGACACAGAATCTGAAGCAGGTTCCAGGCTCTGAGCTGTCAGCCAGCACAGAGCCAGATGAGGGGCTCTAACTCACAAACCTGAGACGAAGTCGGCCGCTTAACTGACTGAGCCATCCAGGTGCCCCTGGGTTTGTTTTATTTTGTTTTGGTTTTGGTGAGGGTTGGGAGAAGTGCGGGGTGGAGGTACAGGGGTATGAAGGTATGGGTTTCTGTTGACATCGGATTTCCCTGGCTCACTGTGGACTGTTAATTCATCAGTGTTGAGGGAATGAGAGTCCTTCTTGTCTACTAGTAATTGCATCACTTGGGAAAAATCTCCTCTGCTTGAAATACAGTTTTTCACAACCAGTCTTTTCCTCAGTTTTTGCAAAGCTGATCTGATGGCCTTGCTCAAGAGCATCTCCTCAGAAAAGCCCCGATGAGGAAAGCCATTTAGCTTCCATTTCAATCAGGTACCAACACCCGCTTGCCCTTGTCCTCGTCCACTTTATTTCCCTCACCCGGGCAGTGGTGGGCACATACTGGCATGCGGTGGAGGCTTTAGGTGAGATGTAAGGGGTGACGCAGCTCTGCTCCGTGCTGTATGTCGCCCTGAGCGGCAAGTTTAGGCAGCTTGCGACGTAGTAAGATAGCGGTGTCGGAGTATTATGAACATGTCAGGATGATGAATTTACTTTAACAATATTACCATTGGCGGCACACGCAATGCACTATATCTCAATCTGTCATTTTTCATGGTCATGTATTGTGTGGAATCAAGCTACTTTTTTTTCTTTTGGTATTGAGTGACGCTCCTAATGGTGGTGGTGAGAAAAGCAGAAGTGGATAATGATTTTGGGTAGCCTTGTTTGAGTTAACCGTTGTTGCCAGGAGACAGGGAGCTAAGGGGTGTGTGTGTGTGTGTGTGTGTGTGTGTGTGTGTGTGTGTGTCAGAGAGACAGAGAGAGAGAGAGAGAGAGAGGCAGAGGGAGACACAGAGAGAAGGAAGTGTGGGAGTAGAAACAGGGAAAGGGCGAAAGAGGGTGGAAGCAAGGTTATTATTAAAGCATTTAAGCCCTGGGGTAAAGTCTTTGTTAGGTCATCCAGGAGACCTTACAACATAAGGATTTACCTGTACTGCCTTCTCAGGGTCAGCTTGCTCAAAAACAGGGTGGAAAATTGGCACCTTTTATTTGCAGCCCCTATTTGGTTATCAACTTGGAAAATGATTTAACATGTCATGCTTTTCTCCATTGTTTTCAAGTCTGCCATGAACCCCCACTCACCCTGTGGCTGCTGGTCACTTCCTGGGGCTCTCAGACACGTCTCATTGATAGACTGCTGCTTCTCTGCACCGGGACAAGCAGAGAGTTTGATATAGATGAGGCATCCTTCCCATTTCCTGCCATATTCCCTTATTCCCCTCCCAATTGCCAGCACCTCACAGAGGGGTGTATTAGTGTACTTGACTTTCTTTGCTGAACAGTTGGGGGGACAATGAAAAGAAATTAAAAGAGGGGCACCTGTATGTCTCAGTTGGTTAAGCGTTCAACTTCAGCTCAGGTCATGATCTCATGGTTTGTGAGTTCGAGCCCCACATCAGGCTTTCTGCTGTCAGTGCAGAGCCCACTTTGGACCCTCTGTCCCTCTCTCTCTGCCCCTCTCAAAAATAAATAAACATTAAAAAAGGGAAATTGAAAGGTAGGAGTTGAAAATTTATATCTGTGGGAATATACCCTTTTGGGGGATTTAAGAGGAAGAAATGCAAGAAATGAAATCCTTCACGGGAGAGTGCCTGTAGTAAGCTGAAAAACAGCTGCACAAAGATATGAGATCCTAATCCCTAGAACCTGTACATGTTCCCTTATAAAGAAAAAGTCTTTTCAGATGTAATTAGATTAAGGATCTTGACATAAGGAGATTATCCTGGATTTTCCAGGTGGGCCTTAAGTCTAGTCACAAGTGTGCTTCTAAGAGAGAGGCCAAAGGAGATTATGCACATATAGGAGAAGGGGGTGTGAAGAGGGAGGCAGAGATTGGAGGGATGTGGCTTTAAGCCAAGGGATACAGATAGCCACCAGAAGCTGGAAGAGGCAAGGAAACTGATGGGATTCTTGTATGGGTGTGTTCCTCATCTCAGAATCATTCCTATTTCATATAATTCCTTCTCACTTCCCTCCTTGAGAGTATCTCCAGGTCTTGTTTGGGAGACCCCACACCTTTCTAGGAACTATTCCTCTTCCTTCCTTCATCTGGGAGTCTGTTTCCCCAAGTCTGAGTGGTGGGGCCTAAAGTGATGGCACCCCACCATGGAAGATGTGATCGTAGATCTAAACACGATGGAACTGTCTAGATGGAGGTCAGATGAGGGTGGGGACTGTGATACCCCAAGTCTCCCACTGTGATCCAGACCGGACAGGGGTCTCCCTTTTGTGTCCTCTTTAAGATCTCACAACCAGAGTTGAGTTACTTCTATTTTGTCTCCCAAATTCACAC
The DNA here is from genome assembly GCF_028018385.1 of Neofelis nebulosa. NCBI lineage: Eukaryota > Metazoa > Chordata > Mammalia > Carnivora > Felidae > Neofelis > Neofelis nebulosa. The sequence goes on from NC_080784.1 coordinate 139,787,496, forward strand.
ACACACACACACACACACACACACACACACACACACATTCCTTTTATGGACAAACATAAATTCCCAGAGACAGTGCAGTTTAGACCCATAAGGAGAAGGAAAAAAAAATTTCTAACTGCCTCATAATTTGTAATGTGTGGTGCTACCCATCGAGTCAGTCCACTACATATTGTGCCAAGCAGTGTTGGTTCCTTTTCTCCATTCTCCCTTTTATTTGTTTATTTATTTATTTAAAAATATTTATCTTTTTTTTTTTTAAAAAGCTTATTTGTTTTGAGAGAGAGAGAGGGGAAGAGAGAGAGGGAGAGATAGCACAAGTGGGGGAGGGGCAGAGAGAGGGAGAGAGAGAATCCCAAGCAGGCTCTGCACTGTCAGGGCACAGCCTGATGTGGGGGTTAAACTCACAAACTGTGAGAACATTACCTGAGCCAAAATCAAATGTCTAACGCTTAATTGACTGAACTACCTGGGCACCCCTCATTTTCTCTTTTAAATCGTTCCCGTTAGGATCTACTGGGAACAAGTAGAGGGTCTAGTACCAGCCCATTTGGCTCTTAATGGGTCTCTTTAATCATCCAAAGGTTAGTATTCATATAATTGCCTTGCTAAGGGCTCAAAGTTTCATTCTAGTTTTTATATGACAGAAGGAAGGTAACTAATGTAACGTTGTATATCAACTATACTTCAATAAAGAAAAAGAAAGAAAAAGAATAAGGGGGGCAAGTGATTTATGTTTCCATTCACTCAGTTGACTGGAACTGTGGGAGTCAGTTCAGAGGTTCAGGGAGAGAATAATTAGTCTCATTAAAGGAACAGAAAGAGGAAGGTCTGTTACACTTAGAAGTTGTATTGACAGTTGATCATTGTTGAGATTTAAGAGTGGACTAGACTCTCTCTTACCTTCTGGTTTTCTGGAAAGCAAAATGGAGCCCTAGTTGGGCTGTCTTCTGGAGTTTTCACCTAGAAAATGTTAGCTATGCGTAAGAGTTTCTTTCTCTTGACGTATCTGCCGATATTGTTAGACTTTTTAATCTTTTGCCAGACTTCCAAATATGAAATAGTATCTTACTCTGGTTTTAATTTGCTTTTCTTTGGTTACTAGTGAGCTTAAACATCTTCTCATATGTTATTCAACCACTGGATTTTTTTCCTCTACAAATTGCTTGCTCAATAGCCATTGTTCTTTTTCTGTTTGTTCAGTTTAGGTTTCTCATGTTGATTTATGTGATTCAAGATACAAATTGATGTTGAAATATCTTAAGAGTGATGTTATTAAGATACAGATGTAGATATTCCTGGCTGTTACCCCCCCCCACCTCACAAGAAGACCAGGTAGAAGCTGTCCATAGACAAGATGAGACACCACTGTGAAGATCCTAGAATCTGGGAGTGAACCTGAAACACTCCACTGGGCAAGAGAGACTGAGACAGACCGCTTTAGAAGTGTAAGAGGAGCACTACCTTTTGACTGCATTGCCTCTCCCCTAGGCTGGCACAGCAAGAGGGTGCCCCAGGGTCAAGAGGGTGCCCCAAGCCTATGGTTTCTCTAGTGGGAAAAAGAGAGCCCAAGGTGTTCATTTAGCTCCCCAACATTACAAGATGCTTCCTGGGAGGCTCACTGGGCTTATCCTGTCCTGGACTCCTGGACTCAGAGTCCAGCCAGTAGCACAGCCTGAGGCCCTATCCAATAAGAGATTGTGGAGCATGCCCACAGCCCTGCTCGACTATGGAATCCAACCAGAGGTTGCGCTGTCAGAGAACAAAGCCTATGACTCTGCTGGCCTAGAAGAGATTGCAGAGTCCAACTGTGCCCACCCCCCAAGCCCAAGACCATAATACAGCCAGCAGATCTGCCCCCACCCAGCAGCCCCACTTGAACCATGTATGGAACCACAAAAGACCCTAAGTAGCCAAAGCAGTCTTGAGAAAGAGCAAAGCTGGAAGCATCATACTTCCTGATTTCAAGCTATCCTACAAAGTTATCAATCAAACAGCATGGTACTGGCATAAAAACAGACTCATAGAACCAATGAACCAGAATAGAGAGTCCAGAAATAAACCCACACATATAAGGTCACCTAATATTTGGCAGGGGAGCCAAGAATACTTAATGAGGTAAAGATAGTCTCTTTAATAAATGGTGTTGGGAAAATAGGATATTGACATGGAAAAGAATAAAATTCTGTTCATTCCTTATCTTTCACAACTCACAAAAATTAACTCAAAATGGATTAAAGACTTAAATGTAAGACCCCCAAATCATAAAAATAGTGGAAAACATAGGAGGTAAGTTCCTTGACATTGGTCTTGCCATTGATTTTTTTTAGATATGACACCAAAACCACAAGCAATAAAGACAAAAATAAACAAGTGAGACTGCATCAAACTAAGAAGCTTCTGCACAGCAAAAGAAATGATCAACAAGAAAAGGCAACCTATGGAATGAGAGAAAATGTTTGCAAATCATATATCTGATGGGGGGTTAATATCCAAAATATTTGCCCAATATGGCAAAACCCCAAAATAATCCAATTTAAAAAATGGACAGGGGCACCTGGGTAGCTCAGCTGGTTGGATGTCTGACTGTTGATTTAGGCTCAAGCCATGATCTCATGGTTTGTGAGATTGAGCCCCACATCAGGCTCCACGGTGGTAGCACAGAGCCTACTTGGGATTCTCTGTCTCCCTTGCTCTCTGCCCCTCCCCTGCCCCTCCTCTCAAAAATAAATTAAAAAGAAATGAAGGATCTGAATAGACATTTTTCTAAAGAAGATACACAAATGGCTAACAGGTACATGAAAAGGTGCTTGGTATCACTAATTATCACAGAAATACATATCAAAACCACAATTACATCTATTAGAATGGTTATCTTCAAAAAGACAAAAAATCACAAGTGCTAGTGAGGATGTGGGGAAAGGGAACTTGTGCACTCTTCCTGGAAATGTAAATTGGTACAGCCACTATGGAAAACAGTATGGAGGTTCTTCAAAAACTTAAAAATAGAACTACCATATGATCCAGTAAACCCACTTCTGAGTCTATATCTGAGGGAAATAAAATCGTTTTGTAGAGATATCTATACTCTCAGGTTCATTGAAACATTTACAATAGCCAAGACATGGAAACAGCCTAATTGTCCATTGAAGACTGAATGAATAAAGAAAATGTGGTGTGTGTGTGTGTGTGTGTAATATTATTTAGCCATAAATAATGCTATTTGTGACAGTATGGATGAATCTTGAGGGCATTATGCTAAGTGAAATAAGGCAGAGAAAGACAAATACTACATGATATTACTTATATGTGGAATCTAAAATATATGGATCTCCTAGAAACAGAGTAACTTGGTGGGTGCCAGGGATAGGAGTGGGGTCGGGGAAATGGGTGAAGTTGGCCAAAGAGTATAAACTTTTGGTTATAATATGAATAAATTCTGGGGATCTAATGTACAGCATGGTGGCTATAGTTAACAGTGCTATATTGTGTTCTTGAAAGTTGCTAATAGGGTAGATTTTAAAAGTTCTTAGCATACACAAAGATGATATTTATGTGAGGTATTAACTAACTTTATTGTGGTCATCATTTTTCAATGTATGTTATCAAATCATGTTGTATACCTTAAACTTATACAATATTATATGTCAATAATATGTCAATAAAACTAGGGGAAAAAGAAATGGCTTCTCTCAGTCCGTGGCTTATTTTTTCACTTTATTTATTTGTGTATTTATGTATTTATTTTTGCCAGATGGGGTTTTAACCATTAATGCAACTGAATTTATCAGTCTTTTTCTTTGTGGTTTGGCTTTTTCCATTTTATTGAAGAAATACTTTCTTGCTCTCAGATCATAATGATGTACTAGTATATCTCTCTGTGGAAGTTTTAGATTTTTAAATCATGTTTATGTCTTTTATTTTTTTTTTTTAATTTTTTTAATGTTTTTTATTTATTTTTGGGACAGAGAGAGACAGAGCATGAACGGGGGAGGGGCAGAGAGAGAGGGAGACACAGAATCGGAAACAGGCTCCAGGCTCCGAGCCATCAGCCCAGAGCCTGACGCGGGGCTCGAACTCACGGACCGCGAGATCGTGACCTGGCTGAAGTCGGACGCTTAACCGACTGCGCCACCCAGGCGCCCCTGTTTATGTCTTTTAATACATGTGGAATTTAGTTTTTATATACAGTATGAAGTAGGGATCTAAATTGTGTATACATTTACATTTGGAGTTCATTGTTTTAGCATTATTTAGTTTAATTATAATACCACCTTTGTTTACAGGCATGCTTCAGAGATGTTGTAGGTTCAGTTCCAGACCACTGTGTTGAAGCTAGTATTGCAATAAAGTGAGTCAAGTGAATTTTTTAATTTCCCAGTGCATATAAAAGTTATGTTTATACTATACTGTAGTCTACCAAGGATTCTGTGTAAAAAAAACAATGTACATACCTTAATTAAAAACACTTTATTGGTAGAAAATGCTAACCACCATCTGAGCTTTTAGTGAGTTATAGTCTTTTTGCGGTGGAAGGTTTTGCCTTAATGTTGATGACTGCTGACTGATTAGGGTGACTGACCAACCTTGCTGAAGGTTGAGGTGGCTGTGGCAATTTCTTAAAATAAGATAACAATGAAGTTTGCTGCATCAATCGCCTCTTCCTTTCATGAAACATTTCTCTGGAGCATGTGATGCTATTTGATAGCATTTTACCCACAGGAGAACTTCTTCAAAACTGGAGTCAGTCCTCTCAAACCCTGCTGCTGCTTTATCAACTAAGCTTATGTAATGCTCTAAATCTTTTATTGTCATTTCTTCACCAGGAGTAGATTCCATCTCAAGAAGTCACTTTCTTTGCTCATTCCTAACAAGCAACTCCTCATCTGTTAAAAGCTTTATCATGAGATTACAGCAATTCGGTCATCTCTTCAGGCTCCACTTCTGATTCTAGTTCTCTTGCTGTTTCCACCTCATTTGCAGTTACTTCCTCCACTGAAGTCTTGAACCCCTCAAAGTTCTCCATGAAGGTTGGAATCCCCTTCTTCCAAACTCCTGTTAATGGTGATATTTGGACCTCTTCCCATGAACCACAAGTGTTCTTAATGGCATCTAGAATGGTAAAAGATTTCCAGAAGGTTTTCAATTGGTAGTTGTGGTAACTGTGGTGGCTATAGTCTTACAAAATGTATTTCTTAAATAATAAGATTTGAAAGTCAAAATTACTGCTTGATCCATGGGCAGCAGAGTGGATGTTGTGCTAGCAGGCATGAAAATAGTGCTAATCTTGTATATCTCCATCAGAGCTCTTGAGTGGCCAAGTAAATGTCAATGAGCAGTAATGAAGGAATTTTGAGAGGAATCTTTTTTTTCTGAGTAGTAGGTCTCAATAGGGGCTCAAAAGATTCAGTAAACCATTTGGTAAGCAGATGCACTGTGATCCATGCTTTCTGGTTCCATATACAGAGCACAGGCAGAGTAGATTCAGCCTAATTACTGAGGGTGCAAAGATCTTCAGGATAGTAAATGAGCATTGGCTTCAACTTAAAGTCACCAGCTGCATTAGCCCCTAATAAGAGTCAGCCTGTCCTTTGAAGCTTTGAAGCCAGGCAATGACCTTTCCCCCCTTGCTATGAAAGTTCTGGATGGCATCTTCGTCCAATATAAAGTTGTTTTGTCTACATTAAAAATCTGTTGTTTAGTGTAGCCACCTTCATGAATGCAGGTCTTCTGGATGGCTTGCTACAGCCTCTCCATCAGAGCTTGCTGCTTCACCGTGCACTTTGGTGTTGTGGAGGCGGCTTCTTTCCTCAAGCCTCATGAACCAAACTCTGCTGGCTTGAAACTTTCTTCTGCAGTTTCCTGACCTCTCTCAGCTTTCAGAGAACTGAAGAGAATTAGGGCCGTGCTCTGGATTATGCTTTGGCTTAAGGGAATGTTGTAGTTGGTTTAATCATCTATCCAGACCAAACTTCCTCCATATCAGCTGTTTTGCTTTCTGTCATTCATGTGTTCACTGGAGTAGCACTTTTAATTTCCTTCAGTAATTTTTCCTTTGCGTTTACAACTTGGGTATCTGTTTGGCTCAAGAGGCCTAGCTTATAGCCTATCTTGGCTTTTGACATGCCTTCCTCACTAAACTTAATTATATCTAGCTTTTGACCTAAAGTTGAGAGACGACTCTTCCTTTCACCTGAACACTTAGAGGTCGTTGTAAAGTATTAGTTGGCTTGATGTCAATATTGTTGTGTCTCAGGGAATGGGGAGGCCTGGGAGAGGGTGGGTGAAGGGCAGGCGGTGGCACAGTCAGAACATTTATTAATTTATTAATTAAGCTTTCTGTCTTATATGGACATGGTTTGCCATGAGGTAGCATCAAATAGCACAGATCACAGTTCACCATAACAAATATAATAGTGGAAAAGTTTGAAATATTGAAAGAATTACCAAAACGTGACACAAAGACATGAAGTGAGCAAACACCGTTGGACAAATGGTGCCAATTAGACATGCTTGAGGCAGGATTGCCACAGACCTTTAATTTGTAAAAAATGCAGTTTCTAAGCACAATAAAATGAGATATGCCTGTGTGTGTGCATTTATATTTATAAAATACCATATATAAAGTGTCCATTGATCTATTCATATATTTCTGCTATAATACTGTTATAATAATTAGAACTTAACAATAGTAAGCCTTCATAGCTAGAAGAGTAAAATCCCCCTCCTCTACCTTCTTCAAAATTGACCCAGCTATCTTTGACTCTTTACCATATTTTTGCATGATTTAGCATAACTTAGAACATAGGTGTACAATTTCATAACCTGCCATTTTCCATTTAACTTGATAACAGAAGATTTAAAAATGTTATTAAAACTTTTACCAAATTTTAAGATTGCTCATACTATTCCCTGTGTGTTGCATCATATTTTATTTAGCCATTCCCATGTTTCTGGACATCTAATTTATTTCCATGTTTTCTCATTATAAATGCTAACACTGTTGCAAATATTTTTATGCATAAAGGGTTTTCCATCTTCAGGATGATTACATTAGAGTATATTCTCACAAATGGAATACAATTGATAATTTGATTTTCAAAAGAATTTTACATTCTCTCCAGGAAGTTTTGAGGCTTTACATGTAACCAGATCTTCACTGGCCTTAGGTAGTCTCATTTTTAAAATGACAGAAAATCTCATCCGATTTAATACTTTTGCCTCTAGCTGGTCCTGAAGAGGTAATTTTCTAGAGACACTGAGTAATATTCCTAAATAATGAAGAAGAAATGGGCTAGCAATAATTATTTGCATGGAGATGGCATTTGAAGGAGGGAGAGAAGAGGGGCTTACAGAAATTAATCCTAGGGTAGCTCGTTTTTAAAGTTTAAAAATTTTAATTTTTAAAAAATGTTTATTTCTTTATTTTGAGGGAGAGAGAGAGAGAGAGAGAGAGAGAGAACAAGCAGAGGAGGGGCAGAGAAGGAGAGAGAGAGAGAATCCCAAGCTGATAGCACAGAGACTGACATGGGGCTTGAACTCATGAACAATGAGATCATGACCTAAGTTGAGAGCACAAGTCAGATGCTTAACTGACTGAGCCACCTAAGTGCCCCTAGAGTGTCTCTTTTGGTTTGGTGTCAGGAAGAGGGTATTTCTGTTGGCTTTACTAACTATACACTGATTTCTTCCTCATGTCCCTGATTCCATATGCAGATTTTAGAATAAAGTGGCTTTTTGACAGATTATTTAAATCCTAGTGAGGTAGAACAGTATTCAGATTGTTTATAATGACTATAATCAGTGGCAAATTAGTTCAGCCTGTCTCAGTTCATTCTCTCTGACAGCTTCATGTTTATTTCACACTATAGAGGATGAAAAAGAAAACATATATAAAGGAGAATTGTTTTATTGTCATTTAATTATATGAATACTAACATAATCAAGAATGTGTTTAGGACTCTGTCCCAGCCACAAAAGGAAACTGAACCTTAAAGACCAAGCCAATTAGATCTTTTTAGGAAGTTTGGTTTACTATATTTGTTTCCTACATAATAGTTTCTTTTTGTATTGAGTTCTGTCAAACTGATATTTTTCTAGATGGAAATTTAGGAAATAGACAAGTCATGGTAACTGCAAACCATCCATGATTTCTTGACCTTTGGAATGTAGTGTATGGGATACCGTATCTTCTCGTCATGAGTTTGATGAATCATGCACTTTTACCTATTATTGCAATTAAAAAGTTAAGAATACATTAGATCTCCAGAACTTCAGTCATTGAAACATCATCACCTTTGATCAACATTTCCAATTTCCCCTTCTGGCAACCACTGTTCCACTCCCTGCTTCTATGAGTTTGACTATTTTACAAGCCTTTTTTTTTTTATAATTTTTTTTTTTTACATTTATTTATTTTTGAGACAGAGAGAGACAGAGCATGAACGGGGGAGGGTCAGAGAGAGGGAGACACAGAATCTGAAACAGGCTCCAGGCTCTGAGCTGTCAGCACAGAGCCCGACGCGGGGCTCGAACTCACGGACCGCGAGATCATGACCTGAACCGAAGTCGGCCGCTTAACTGACTGAGCCACCCAGGCGCCCCTGAGTTTGACTATTTTAGATTTGACATATAAACGAGATCATGCAATGTTTGTCTTTCTGGATCTCCTTTATTTCACTTAGCATAATGTCTTCCAGTTTCATCCATGTTGTTGCAAATGGCAGGGGTTTCTTATTTTTTTAAAATGTTTATTTTTTTAGTTTGTTTTGAGAGAGAGAGAGAGAGTGCGCATGGCAAAAGGAGAGAGAGAGAGAGAGAGAGAGAGAGAGAGAGAGAGAGAGTCCCAAGCAGGTTCCGCACTGCAGCACAGAGCCTGACATGAGGTTGGAACTCATGAACCATGAGATCATGACCTGAGCCAAAATCAAGATGTTTAACCCACTGAGCCACCCAGGCACCCCGAGGGTTTTCTTCTTTTTACAGGCTGAATAACATTTTATTGTTATTTATATATACCACATTTTCTTTTTTTTTTTAAATTTATTGTCAAATTGGTTTCCATACAACACCCAGTGCTCATCCCAACAGGTGCCCTCCTCAATACCCATCACCCACTTTCCCCTCTCCCCACCCATCAACTCTCAATTTGTTCTCAGTATTTAAGAGTCTCTTATGGTTTGCCTCCTTACCTCTATGTGACTTTTTTTCCCCCACTTCTCCTTCCCCATGGTCTTCTGTTAAGTTTCTCAGGATCCACATATGAGTGAAAACATATGATATCTGTCTTTCTCTGCCTGACTTATTTCACTTAGCATAATACTCTCCAGTTCATCCACGCTGCTACAAATGGCCAGATTTCATTCTTTCTCACTGCCAAGTAGTATTCCATTGTGTATATAAACCACAACTTCTTTATCCATTCATCAGTTGATGGACATTTAGGCTCTTCCCATAATTTGACTATTGTTGAAAGTGCTGCTATAAACATCGGGGTACAAGTGCCCCTATGCATCAGCACTCCTGTATCCCTTGGGCAAATTCCTAGCAGTGCTATTGCTGGGTCATAGGGTAGATCTATTTTTAATTTTTTGAGGAACCTTCACGCTGTTTTCCAGAGCGGCTGCACCAGTTTGCATTCCCACCAACAGTGTAAGAGGGTTCCTGTTTCTCCACATCCTCTCCAGCATGTATAGTCTCCTGATTTGTTCATTTTGGCCACTCTGACCGGCATGAGGTGGTATCTGAGTGTGGTTTTGATTTGTATTTCCCTGATGAGGAGTGACATTGAACATCTTTTCATGTGTCTGTTGGCCATCTGGATGTCTTCTTTGGAGAAGTGTCTACTCATGTTCTGCCCATTTCTTCCCTGGATTATTTGTTTTTTGGGTGTGGAGTTTGGTGAGTTCTTTATAGATTTTGGATACTAGTCCTTTATCCAATATGTCATTTGCAAGTATCTTTTCCCAATCCGTTGGTTGTCTTTTAGTTTTGTTGATTGTTTCTTTTGCAGTGCAGAAGCTTTTTATCTTCATGAGGTCCCAATAGTTCATTTTTGCTTTTAATTCTCTTGCCTTTGTAGATGTGTCGAGTAAGAAATTGCTGCGGCTGAGGTCAGAGAGGTTTTTCCTGCTTTCTCCTCTAGGGTTTTGATGGTTTCCTGTCTCACATTCAGGTCCTTTATCCATTTTGAGTTTATTTTTGTGAATGGTGTAAGAAAGTGGTCTAGTTTCATTCTTCTGCATGTTGCTGTCCAGTTCTCCCAACACCATTTGTTAAGGAGACTGTCTTTTTTCCATTGGATATTTTTTCATGCTTTGTCAAAGATTAGTTGGCCATACATTTGTGGGTCCAATTCTGGAGTCTCTATTCTATTCCATTATACCACATTTTATTTATCTATTCTTCCTTTGATGGATACTTAGGTTGTTTTCATATCTCAGGTATTGTGACTAATCCTGCAATGAACATAGAAGAATGGATATCCCTTTGAGATAGTGATATCATTTCCTTCAGGTACATATACAGAAGTGGGATTGCTGGACCATTTGGTAATTCTATTTTTAATTTTTTGGGGAACCTCCGTCTTGTCCTTGGTGGCTGCACCAGTTTGTGCAAAGTTCAACAGTGTGCAAAGGTTCCCTTTTCTCCACAGCCTCACCAACACCTGTTATCTCTTGTCTTTTTGATAATTGCCATTCTAACAGGTGTGTGGTGTTGTCTCATTGGAACAACATGGTCTGCAGTTAACATACTGTATTGTATACTTGAAGTTTGTTAAGAAGGCAGTTTCTGAAGTTTTCTCACTATATTAGTTCTCATTTAATAAAAAAAAAGAGAAGGAAAGCAGTAACTGGAGTGATGGGTATGTTAATTAGCTTGATTGTGGTGATCATTTCACAGTGTATACAATGCTTTGCTATTAAAACATCAAGTTGTACACTTTAAATACATACAATTCCTATGTGTCAATTATACCTTGATAAAGGTGAAAAATAATTTAAAACTCAAAGCAAGAAAAGGTTAAGAATAATTTTAATATACCCACATATTTGCCTCTTGATGATCTACTTGAGTACTTCTAGGAGTTATTCCAACAGATGTTTAGTTCTGGGTCTGTCTTATACCTTCTAGGTGGTGTCTCTGATTTTTTTTTTTAATGGTTTTTATTTATTTTTGGGACAGAGAGAGACAGAGCATGAACGGGGGAGGGGCAGAGAGAGAGGGAGACACAGAATCGGAAACAGGCTCCAGGCTCCGAGCCATCAGCCCAGAGCCTGACGCGGGGCTGGAACTCACGGACCGCGAGATCGTGACCTGGCTGAAGTCGGACGCTTAACCGACTGCGCCACCCAGGCGCCCCTAGGTGGTGTCTCTGATTAATGCAAAGAAATGTTGGTATTCACATAAATAGAACACAAATAGAAAGAAATATCTATTAATAGAAATTATGTACAATTTTCTTCTAAAAATCTGGTTCCACCAAGAGAATGTGGGTATCTACATTCACCAACACAGGAAAACAAACCTTTACCAAACCCATATGCACAAGGAGAATTATAGTGAAGGTCTGCCTACATCAAAGACTGTCTGTGTTTGTCACCTGGCACCACTAACATATCAGCTGTATGATCTTAATCAAGTTTCTTAACTTTATGTGCCTTGTGGTTTCCTCATCTTTAAAATGAAGTTGTAAAGATGAAATGAGTTAACATGTATAAATTGTTTGCACCTGTAAGTAGTTGGTAAATGTTGGCTATTATTACTAGTTTGTATCTGGAACCCTGGGCAAAGTCCAAAGGCAGTGAATACTTTGGGTCTCAGGGAGACTTCTTGGGCCTTTGTCTGTTCCGAAAATTCCAGAAATGCTAGTGACACAGGTTGTGCTCCCTGGAAGCAGCTTCTAAAATGGGGATTAGCATGGTAATTTGAAACTCTTCAAGAGAGCATCATCTGTGGAAGGGAATAAAGCAGAACTGGGGAGAGGTGGTTTCTGTTTTCCCTGATTAGATCTTGACTGATAAATATATACCTTTTCCCTCCTCCAATTAGCAAGAAAACTCCATGAAGTCAGGGGCTCTGTTTTTGCACCTGGATCTAGCACAGAGACTGGAAGGAATTTCAACAGCACTGTAGCCATTCTGAGTCCTGGACTCATTGGCAGCCCCTATCACCATCCAGACTTTTCTGTGAAACCTCAGATGCCAACATAACACATTCTGAAGACAATTTCAGTCTTTCTAACTCTCTCATTCCTTTACTTTCACTGCAGTTCAAAAACAGTGTAGAAAATGAAAAAGCAGAATTTATAGGTCTGTTTTTTATAGTAAGCTTTAATTGGAAGTAATATAATACTGTGTATTTCTTCTCTATTCCTTGCCCCTCTTCCTCCCTCCTTCCTTCCTTGTATCTCCCCCTCCTTCTTCTCCTCCCCCCTCCTCCTTTATTTTGCCATGGCTGCCTGGAAGCCTAGAGCCAAATCTTTCACCTGAATATGGTGGCTGTTTCAATCACCTTTTTTTTTTTTTAAAAAAAAATTAAATACCTGTTTATTTACATGGCTACTAGAGACCAGGTACTAGAGATGCCAAGAGAAGATGTGACTCCTGCCCTCCAGGAATGCTAATAGAAGAAACAGACATGTGAGTACACATGCTATAATGAAACCAAGTGTAGGAGCTCTCTTGGAATGCAGCAGAAGGCCTGACTAATTCCGTGGGGGTATAGGTAAGCTATCACAGAGGGTTTGCATCTTGAAGGATGGATAGAATTTCTTCAAGTGGACAGGGAGAGGTAAGGCATTCCCAGTAGAGGAAACAGCAAGGAGTAGGAGAGAGTTTCTGGGTCCTTAAATAGGCTGCCACAGCTCGGGCTTGGAGGGCTATGTGGATCAGGGCTGATCTCAGTGGGAAGAGTCAGCCAACCAGATCATAAGGGCCCTAAGGCTTTTGTCAAGGAGTTCAGCCATCACCCTGTGGTGATGACAAACCTCTGAAGGGTTGAAGTAGGTGAGCACCATTATGTAATTTTCATATGTACATATAATTTGTATATTTTATACAGATAGTATAAATAGATCTGAGAGGTCTAAGACCAGAGGCTCTCACAATTATTTAGGCAAGAAACAATGCCTGGCATAAGGGATAGTTTTGGGCTTGGAGATAAGGATATAGATTAACATGTGTAAGAAGGTAAGACTGATAGGAGTTGTGGGTAAGAGTGAAAATTCTGGAGCTGGGCTGCCTGGGTTTGAATCTTAGTTCCACCTCTTAGTAGCTGTGTGACCTTGTTACTACTTAAGCTTGGTGCTTCAGTTTTCTTCTCATACCCTCATCATACCCTACTGTAAGATATTACCTAATACATTAAAAAAACCACAACAATTTAGAGAGGTATTGGCATATAGGAAATTATATTGGGTGAGGCAGGGATGGAATTAGGATGACACCAGATGTTGGCTTGGATGACAAGATAATGGGAGTCTTGTTAATTGAGGAAAAAAGAAAAGAGAAGGAATAGCATGTTGGAGGCAGGGTAGCTTGAGTTTAGTTTTGGCTTTCTGCATTTGAGAGGAATCTCAACTGTAAATTGTGCACTGATCTAAGCCAGTTCAATTTGCAAAGCTATTAGGTTCTTTTTGGTTGATATAGTAAGGACCCGAAAATCTAAGATGGATGAGGGTCAGCTATTCTATAGACTGATATCAGGTCACACTGGTAGCAAGTTTTAGAGCAATTTCTTCCATGCACACAGACTTTTATATTTAAGGTGGGCATTTATTGGCAAGAAGGCACAAAATAATTAATATAAGCTGTTTTGTAAGGTTGATAGAGTCATTGTCCTCTGTCCCGTTAGCTGTCACAATGCCATCTCCATAAGAGGTTCAGCTGTGGCAGATACATGAAGCAACAAGCCCTTAGTTCCAGTGGCTGGAGAGAGGACTATTGAGGTATAAAATCTCAACCACTGTCCATAAAGATTCATACTCTAGGTTCTGCTGTCTCCTTAAACCTTACCCTTGTGAGGGAGGAGAGTGTTTTGAATGTATTTTATTCAATAAATATCAATGAAATAGTACTCATTTCTCCATCAAGAGAGCTTATTTCTGACTTCCTTTGGGCTACTCACTTAACCAGTGAAACTCATTTTTTAAATATTCATTATGCTAATTAGTGAACTCTGGTGTTGATGGAAGATAAAGATAAGAGAAGCGTGTGTAATAGTCACAGCTGGAGCTGGGCTTCATGACTGGAGCACTAGCTGACCACCCTTAGGACATGGATTCCTGGTTAGGTTAATTGGTAATACCTAAGGTGCAACTTAAATTTACCAACGTGGATATATAGGTATCTCTGTCTATGCTGGGGCATGTTAAAGTACAAATGCCATAGTTCAAATCCAATAGGCAATAAGATATATGTAAGAGTGGGGCTCAGGGGAAAAATCTGAATTGGAAACTTATTTTTGGTTGGCATATTTATTCCTCCCCCTTATTTTTAAAGATTTTTTTTTTCAACGTTTTTTATTTATTTTTGGGACAGAGAGAGACAGAGCATGAACGGGGGAGGGGCAGAGAGAGAGGGAGACACAGAATCGGAAACAGGCTCCAGGCTCCGAGCCATCAGCCCAGAGCCTGACGCGGGGCTCGAACTCACGGACCGCGAGATCGTGACCTGGCTGAAGTCGGACGCTTAACCGACTGCGCCACCCAGGCGCCCCAATCCCCCTTATTTTTTATAACACCGCTTTCCTCTTTTCATTCTTTTTGTTGTTGTTGCTGCTTAAGATGAGTTTTTATTTTTTATTTATTTATTTTTGAATTTCTTTCTTTTTTTTTTTTTTTTAAATTTATGTCCAGGGGTGCCTGGGTGGCTCAGTCGGTTAAGCGGCCGACTTCGGCTCAGGTCATGATCTTGCGGTTCGTGAGTTTGAGCCCCGCGTCGGGCTCTGTGCTGACAGCTCAGAGCCTGAAGCCTGTTTCAGATTCTGTGTCTCCCTCTCTCTGACCCTCCCCTGTTCATGCTCTGTCTCTCTCTGTCTCAAAAATAAATAAAGGTTAAAAAAAAATTTTAATTTATGTCCAAATTAGTTAGTATATAGTGCAACAATGGTTTCAGGAGTAGATTCCTCAGTGCCCCTCCTCTTTTCATTCTTATTTCATGAACCATTTCTTATGTATCTTTATTCTTCTCTGTAAGTCACTTTAAATCCTTTTTGGACATTGGAGTGTATAAATATCAATAAATAAGACTTCCCCTTCCATATCACTCGTTTTAAATTTCTACTAAGAACGATTTCTTCTGCAACTGACTTTTAAAACCATGTGCAAGATATTTATTGTCCCTTTTATTTTTGTCACTTTCTTTAAATTACTTCAAATTTTAGGTCAATTTCAGATTTGGACATATACACACACCTTTTTTGTTGTTGTTTCGAACCTTTTTTTATTTTGTTTCTCCTATCAGAAACACCTCACAATAATGAAACTGATGCATTTTGCCATTCAGTTGAGAAAAGCAAGGTTTTATTCTTCATACTTTTAGGCAAGGATATAAACCTTAAATTTTCCATTACTGCTTCCTTCACATAAGTGACTCTCCCCAATTGCTAGTCCTCAATTTAAATGTCACTGCTAGTTACATGGTGATGATATTTTTATATTACATACTGAAAGGAGCAATAACTATTTTGATTTAGTGATATTTTAGGGATATTTTCTTTTATAGGCTTGGAAAAAATTTTATTTTATATAACAAACATGAAAGTGACAAAATCCTAAATATTTGGTCCCCCAAACTATCACAAAGTTAACACACGTGTATTTCTTACCCTGGTCAAAAAATAGAACATCACCAGTACCTCTACATCCCCCTTTATATCTCCTCCATATCAACAGCTCCCCTTTCTACTAGAAACATTTGTGTACAAGCATTGGTATGAACATATGTTTTCATTTCTCTTTGGTAAATGCCTAGGAGTAGAATGGCTGGGCTCTATTTTAGGTGTATGTTTAACTTTAAGTAAGTGACCAACTGTTTTCCAACAGTTGTACCATTTTGCATTCCCACCAGCAGTATATGAGAATTCCAGTTGTTCTACATATTCTCCAACACTTGTGTTTTGGGTTCCTGGACCCAATGTCAACATGAGTTGGGGAGTTTCCACCAAGCAATTCTTGCACTCTAGCACTCTAACTGCAACCTATGATTCAACTTAATTCTGACCCTGTTTACCTGGAGATAGTGTCAGATTCCACAGGTTCAGTCCTAGAAGACTGCCTCTCCCCAACTTCACATGCCAATCACAAGCCCCAGGTTGTTACCTGTGCTTCTGACCCACTAGCTACGGATTGGGGGGTTTCAACAACTTCCTCCTTGGGTTTGATTAATTTGCTACAGTGGCTCCTAGAATTCAGATAATTCTCTTCTCTTCTCTTCTCTTCTCTTCTCTTCTCTTCTCTTCTCTTCTCTTCTCTTCCCTTCCCTTCCCTTCCCTTCCCTTCCCTTCCCTTCCCTTCCCTTCCCTTCCCTTCCCTTCCCTTCCCTTCCCTTCCCTTCCCTTCCCTTCCCTTCCCTTCCCTTCCCTTCCCTTCCCTTCCCTTCCCTTCTCTTCTCTTCTCTTCTCTTCTCTTCTCTTCTAAATATGAAATTTATTGTCAAATTGTTTTTCATACAACAACCAGTGCTCATCCCAATAGGTGCCCTCCCCAACACCCATCACCCTCCCACCCCCCATCAACCCTCAGATTTTTCTCAGTTTCTAAGAGTCTCTTATGTTTTGGCTCCCTCTCTCTCTAACCTTTCTTTCTTCTTCTTCTTTTTTTTTTCCCTTCCCCTCCCCATGGTCTTCTGGTAAGTTTCTCAGGATCCACATATGAGTGAAAAAATATGGTATCTGTCTTTCTCTGTATGACTTATTTCACTTAGCATAACACTCTCCAGTTCCATCCACGTTGCTACAAATGGCCAGATTTGATTCTTTCTCATTGCCACGTAGTATTCCATTGTGCATATAAACCACAATTTCTTTATCCATTCATCAGTTGATGGACATTTAGGCTCTTTCCATAGTTTGGCTATTGTTGAAAGTGCTGTTATAAACATTGGGGTACAACTGCCCTATGCATCAGCATTCCTGTATACCTTGGGTAAATTCCTAGCAGTGCTATTGCTGGATCATAGGGTAGGTCTATTTTTAATTTTTTGAGGAACCTCCACACTGTTTTCCAGAGTGGCTGCACCAGTTTGCATTCCCACCAACAGTGCAAGAGGGTTCCCGTTTCTCCACATCCTCGCCAGCATCTATAGTCTCCTGATTTGTTCATTTTGGCCACTCTGACTGGCGTGAGGTGGTATCTGAGTGTGGTTTTGATTTGTATTTCCCTGATGAGGAGCGATGTTGAGCATCTTTTCATGTGCTTGTTGGCCATCTGGATGTCTTCCTTAGAGAAGTGTCTATTCATGTTTTCTGCCCATTTCTTCACTGGATTATTTGTTTTTCAGTTGTGGGGTTTGGTGAGCTCTTTATAGATTTTGGATACTAGCCCTTTGTCCGATATGTCATTTGCAAATATTTTTTCCCATTCTGTTGGTTGCCTTTCAGATAATTATTTTCTTACTAGATTACTGGTTTATCATAAAAGGAAATAATTCAGAAACAGCCAGATGGGAGAGATGCATGGGGCAAGGTGTGAGGAAAGGGACACAGAGCTTCCATGCCTTTCCAGGTGCACTGCTCTCCCTGCATCTCCACATTCACCAATCTGGAAACTCTCTGAACCCTGTCTTTGGGGTTTGTATGGAAGCTTCATTGCATAGGCATGGTTGAGTAAATCATTGATTATTGGCAATTGATTCAGTCTCCAGACTCTCTCCCCACTACCTCCCATCAGGAGGGTGGGACTGTAAGTTCCAATTCTCTAATTACATAGATGGTTGTCCTGACAAGCAGCCCCCATCTCTAGGTCCAAAAATCACCTCATTAACATAATGAAAGACATCTTGATTACTTTCATTACTTAGAAATTCTAAGGGTTTTAGAAGCTCTGTGCTAGAACAGGGGACAAAGACCAAATATATATTTCTTATTATAAATCATGGTATCACAATGTTAGTAAGGGCATTCTTAAGTTTTTTACATTCTAGTGTATGTGTAGTGGTATCTCAATGTGGTTTGAATCTCATTGTGGTATCTTGTCAGAGCTGTCAGCTAAGGACCTAGCTTGGGAACAAATCTTGTAGAGTTTGGGTGCTGGCCTCCTGGGTATTGTATATACACAAAATCAACAGCTGATTAGCATAATGACTCCAAATGATGGATTGGTCTTTTTATTTTTATTTTTTTTGCCATCAGTTCCAGTGACCAGTTTGTGGGATTTGTGCATCTTATTCCTACAGCCTTAGGCTCTGCCACATTAGGGGTATTATTCCAAGGTCTGATTCAGGGTTGGTAACACTTTTGCCAGAGATAGAGTATGGGTTCCACTAAATTTTGCAGAACCACAAAATGGGGTCCTTTGCCAGTAGGATAAGAGCTGCATTAGTAGGGAAAGCCTGGTGGAAGCTTTTGAGATTGTCCCCTTTCCCATGGCCAACATAGTAAATTAAAAGTCGTTTCACATCCTGGGCATCAGGGAAGAAACTAATGCCACCATTAAAAACCTTAAAGGTAAAAGGGTGATAGTTCCCATCATATTTCTATTTAATTAATCAGTTTTTCTCCACAAAAACGAGACAGATCCTGATGATGATAATAGGCAAACTACCACAAATTAACCAAGTTGCATCTGTAGTTGCAGCTGCTGTGCCAGATATGGCACCTTTTCTGGAGTAGGTTAACAAAGCTTTATGTAGTTAATATTTGATGACCAGTGATCTGGCAAATATTCTTTCAGTTTTTCTCAGGAAGAATCAGTAGTAATTTGCAGGCATATGGGATAGACATCAGAATGGTCTTGACCCAGAAAGATGTTAGTTCTCTCATGTTTAGTCATAATATAATCCAAAGAGCTCTGGTCCACCTGGGTACTCTTCAGAACATTATATTGATCTACTGTATCAGTGACATTGATTAATTTTGCTGGATGAGCCATAAGTGACAAGAATGTTGGAAACCTTTGTAAGATACATACACTCCAGAGGATGGGGGATAAACTTGATGGAGAGTCAGACATCTGTCACATCAGTAAAGTTTTAGAAAAAGTATTATGATCTGGGTCATGCCAGGGAATTCTCTCTGAAGTAAAAGACATGTTATTACAACCTCTACCTTCAATCATGAAGCAGCAACTTAGGTCTTTATGTTGTCGAGGCAGAATATTCTTCATTGAGGAATACTGCTTTGACCCATTTGTTGAGTAACACAGAAGAAGGCCTCCAGTTTTGAGTGTGGCCCAGGGCAGGAAAGAGTCTCACACTTGATAGATTACTGATGAGTCTACTCAACTCATGACTTGGATTTGACAGATCTAGGTCCAGGATGGGCAACTCAGGCTTCATGCTCACATGATAAAGATGAAACCTCTGACTGTGGTGCACCATGTGACCATGAAGTATGAACTCAGTGAGAGGTACCAGTGCAACAGTGGTGGATGACATGGATGTTGGGCCACCTGCTCATGTAGCTTATTTGTGCCCTTGGCCCTGTTCATGCCTGATTCCAGATGTAGCACTACATCTTTGGACTGGATTACAGTTGGTCCTGATTGACCCAGCTTGTACTTCATGGAGAATTCATTATGATTAGCTGATGAAGAAGGAAAGAGGCTGAATTTGTTCCATAGATGGTTTAGTTCAGGATGTGAGTGTAAACCAAAAATGGACTGCAGCTATATCATATCCTCACTTGGAGTGGGAAAGATAGCAGTGAGAAGAAATCATCCTAATTGGCAAAGCTTTTGTCATTGTCCCTGATTATTCAATTTGTCTGGAAAGAAAAGTGGCCGGAGGTAAGCCTAAAGACTCACAGGCAATGGAGAATGCCTTGGATGATTGGTCAGGTGCCTAGAGGAGATAACAGAAGACAAGACACAAGGATCTCTGGAAAAGAGGCATATAAATGGATCAATGGGACTGGGTGTAAAGTGCTGCATATATTCATGCCTGTCAGAAAGCATCCTCAGTGATGAGACACTCAATAGCCATATAAAATCAGTTGACATCTACCAATTTCTGCCATTGATGATCACAGTGTTGGTACGATTGGGATCATGAGCAGAGTAGCCAGTTAAACAGGGATGGAGATTATGTATGGGCCCAAATGCATGGACGCCCGCTTAACAAAGGAGACTTAATTACTGCCACTGATGAATGTCTACTCTTCCAGCAGCAGAGAGAATATTGATTACCCAGTACAGCACCATCCCTTGAGGAAGGCAACCAGCTATTTGGTGAAGAATTGATTCCATTGGGCGTCTTCCATTTTGACCAAAATTGACATATATTTCAGACATGGATTTGTCTTTCATATATTCAGGTCTTCAGCCAGCACCACCATCTGAGGGCTGAGGAACCTACTCTACAGAACGGAAGGTAAGACAATGGCCACATGACCATTAGATCTATTGGTCCTGTTAAATATTGCATTATTCAGAAGCTGCCTGCCACACAGTGGGATGAAATGGTCTTTTGAAGGTGCATATGATGCACCAGCATGGAGATGATATCCTATGAGGATGGAGCAGACTCTTTTGAGTTTTCTATGCACACAATATATAAATTAGAATCTTCCATGAAATATTGAACAGAATTGGTAATATTTGGCATTTCTTCTCTTTCCTAATTTCTTTCCTACTGTTCAATAGTGTCAAATTTTGTTTGTATAGATAAAGGCCATGTTATTGGGGACATAAATTTAGAGTTGCTATAATTTCCTGGGCAATTAAAACTTTTATCATTATGGTTCTGTGTCCTTTGTCTCTGCCTTTTTTGTCTTAAAGTCTACTTTATCTGTATTAAGATGGCTACATTGATTTCTTTGATTTGTATGTGCATATTGTATCTTTTTCTATTTTTTACTTACACATTTTTGTATCTTAAAATTTTTTTTAGTGTTTATTTATTTTTGAGACAGAGAGAGACAGAGCATGAGCCAGGGAGGGGCAGAGAGAGAGGGAGACACAGAATCTGAAGCAGGCTCTAGGCTCTGAGCTGTCAGCACAGAGCCAACGCAGGCTCAAACTCACAAATGGCGAGATTATGACCTAAGCTGAAGTCACACGCTTAAACTACTGAGCCACCCAGTCGCCCCTTGTATCTCTACTTTAAAAAAGTGTTTCTCTTTAAAACAGCATACAATGTGGTTTTTGATTTTTTAAAACCCAGTCTCATAATCTTTGTCTCTTAATTGGAACATTGAGTGTTTTTATGTTTAATGTAATTACTGATATATAAATCTACCATTTTCCTTTTTCTTTCTCCTTCTGGTCTTTTTTTGAATTAAGTATTTTTATTATTTATTTTTCTGTATTAATAGATTAATTATAAGATATTTTACTATGCTTTTAATGGCTATTCTTGATTGTAGATTACAATCTGCATCCCTGATTTATCAAAGTTTAACATAAATTAGTACTTAAAAATTTTTTTATGTTTATTTTTTGAGAGACAGAGTGCAAGTGGGGAAGGGGCAGAGACAGGGAGACACAGAATCCAAAGCAGGCTCCAGGCTCCGAGATGTCAGCACAGAGCCTGACGCAGGGCTTGAACCTGCGAGATCAGGATCTGAGCCCAAGTTAGACGTTCAACTGACTGAGCCACTCTGGAGCCCTATAAATTAGTACTTTTACCTTTTCCCAGAAAATTCAAAAACCTTAGAATACTTTAATTCCATTTGTACTTATCCTGATCTATTATTGCTGTTTATTTAATTTTCTCTGTATTTTAAGACCTGCAGGATTTAGTGTTATTGCTTTATACAATCACTATTTGTTTACTTCCCATTTTTTCTCTCTTCATTCCTTTATTTCTTACATCTTTAGTATTTTACCTATGATTACTTTTCTTTTGCCTGAAGGAAACTTTCAATATATTTTTTATATAGGTCTAGAAGTGGCTCTCAGGTTTTGTTTGTTTGTTTGCCTGCCTGCAAATGTTCTTATTTTACCAGCATTCTTAAGGGATATTTTTGTTGGGTATAGTTTGGCAGCTTTTTTCCCCTTTGATGCACTTTGAAAAAAATATACATTGTCTTTTGATTTCCTTTGTCCCTGTTGAAAAGTGATATTTTCTGTTGTGAAGGCATTATTTCTTTTTGTAACGGGGAGTGCTTTCAAGATTTTTCTCTTTGCCTTTCTCTTTCAGAAGTTTTGCTATGGTTTGCACAAGTGTGTTTTACTTTGCATTCATCTTGCTTGGGGTCATAGTGTATTTTGGAGCTGTGACACAGTATCTTTCACCAATTTGGGAAAATTCTCGGTCATTATTTACCCATTCTTTCTATTCTCTTCCTTTTAGATTATACTTACCCTTTCACTGTATCTCCTGTGTGTATTACTCACTTTTTTTTTCCAGTTTATTTATTTTGAGAGAGACAGAAACAGCATGAGTGGGAGAGGGGCAGAGAGAGGGAGAGAGAGAATCCCAAGGAGGCTTCACGCTGTCGCTGTGAGATCATGACCTGAGCCAAAACCAAGAGTCAGATGCTTAATTCACTGAGCCACCCAGGTGCCCAGTCTTACTCAATTTTTATCCTGTCAGTCCTCTTGTTTCTTTCTTTCTTTTCTTTTCTTTTCTTGTTTTTTTAATTTTTTGACTATAGTTGACTACAATGTTACAGCACTTTCAGGTGAACAACATATTCACCTGATTCAACAACTCTGTTATGCTGTGTTCACAAGTGTAGCTACCACCTGTCACCGTACAGCACTATTACAGTACCATTAACTATATGTGGTACCTTTCATCTCTATGACTTATCCACTCCATAACTGGAAACCTA
The DNA here is from genome assembly GCF_028018385.1 of Neofelis nebulosa. Lineage (NCBI taxonomy): Eukaryota > Metazoa > Chordata > Mammalia > Carnivora > Felidae > Neofelis > Neofelis nebulosa. Next base: position 139,810,428 of record NC_080784.1, read on the forward strand.
TATCTCCCACTCCCCTTCACCCATTTTGCCCATCATCCCACTCCCCTTCCCTCTGATAGCCATCATTTGTTCTCTGTATTTATAAGTCTGATTCTGCTTTCTGTGTGTTTATTCATTTGTTATGTTTTTTAGATTCCATGTATAAGTGAAATGGTTTTATGGTATTTGTCTTTCTCTGTCTAACTTATTTCACTTAGCATAATACCATCTAGGTCCATCCATGTTGTTGTAAATGGCAAAATCTCATCCTTTCTTATGGCCAAGTAATATTCTATTGTGTATACAGACACACACACACACACACACACACACACACACACACACACACACACCCCATTCCTTCTTTAACCATTAATTATCAGTGGACACTTGGGTTGCTTCCATATCTTAGCTATTGTAAATAATGGGGCAATAAACATAGGGGTGCATATTCGAAAACATATATCTTTTTGAATTAGTGTTTTGTTTTCTTTGGGTAAGTACCTGGTAGTGTAATTATTGGATCCTATGGTATTTCTATTTTTAATTTTTTTGAGAAACTTCCATACTCTTTTCCATAGTGTCTGCACCAATTTACATTTCCACCAATAATACACAAGGGTTTCTTTTCCTCCACATCCTCACCAACACTTGTTTCTTGTCTTTTTGATTCTGGCCATTCTGACAGGTGTAAGGTAATATCTGATGGTGGTTTTGCTTTGCATTTCCTTGAGGATTAGTGATGTTGAACATCTTGTCATGTGTCTGTTGACCATTGGTATGTCTTCTTTGGAGAAATGTCTATTCAGGTCTCTGCCCATTTTTAAATCAGATTATTCAGTTTTTGGTTGCTGGGTTGCATTAGTCCACATATTTTGGATATTAACCCCTTATTGGATATATCATTTACAAATGTCTTCTGCCATCCAGTAGGCTGCCTCTTTGTTTTGTTGATGATTTCCTTAGCTGTGCAGAAGCTTTTAATTTTTATGTAGTCCCAGTAATTTATTTTTGCTTTTGTTTCTTTTGCCTTAGGAGACATATCTAGAAAGATGTTTCTATGGCTTATGTCAAAGGAATTACTACTATGTTATCTTCTAGGAGTTTTATGGTTTCAGGTCTCACATTTAGGTCTTTAATCTAAGACCTAAATGTAAGAAAGTGGCCAGTTTCACTCTTTTGCATGTAGCTGTCCAGTTTTCCCAGCACCGTTTATTAAAGAGACTGGCTTTTCTCCATTGTATATTCTTGCCTCTTTTGTCGTAGATTAATTGATCACATCAGTGTGGATTTATAGTTTGAGCAATTTTTGACTTATCTTCCAATTCATTAATTCTCTTTTTGACTATGTCTTGAATGTTGTTTAACACATAAAAGCTTTTTTTTTTAAGTTTGCCTTTTATTTTTATTTAATTTCAGTAGAATTAATGTACAGTACCATATACAGTGTTTCAGGTGTACAATATAGTGATTCAACAATTCTATACATAACTTAGTGCTCATCACAGTAAGTGTACCCTTGGGTTCCTAGGGGGCTCAGTTGGTTAAGCGTCTAACTCTTGACTTCTGCTCAGGTTATGATCTCACAGTTTGTGAGATTGAGTCCTGCATCTGTCTCCGAGCTGACAGTGCAGAGCCTGCCTAGGATTCTCTCTCTCTCTCTCTCTCTCTCTCTCTCTCAAAATAAATAAATAAACTTAAAAAAAAAAACAGCACAAAACAAAACAAGTATACTCTTAATCCCCTTCACCTATTTTATCCATCCCCCCCACGTCCTTTCTGATAACCACCAGTTTGTTCTCTATATTTAAGAGTCTGTTTTTTCATGTGTCTCTTTTTTTCTTTGTTCATTTGCTTTGTTTCTTAAATTCCACATATAACACATAAAATCTTGAATTTTAATTATTTTATTTAAAAACTTTGTAATTCTCCTTTGGTTCTCTGTCACAATTTCTGGTTCTCTTCCCAAATTAAGAATCTTGTCTTTTATAGCCTTGAACATATTAAGTATAGTTATATTAAAGTCTGTGCCTATTAACTCTGTGGGGAGTCTGGAGACCCTCTCTAGTAGGTCTGTATTTGATTGCTGTTTACTTTTGTCTTTAGTCATATTGTCTTGTCATCTGAGGTCCCTTAGCTATTTTGATTAAGTGCTGAAGATTATGAAAAACTAGAGATAATTTGCAGCTCTGGATATTACCTTCCCCTCAGGGAGAATTTATATTTGCATTTATGTAGGCTAGGTATGCTGGAAATCCCATATCTTCCTAATCCAGTCAGCATTTGAAATGCAAAGAAGTTGAGCTTCAACCTCTATAGGGGCTGATCTGTTTTCAGTTTACCCTTAGTCATAGTGGGTAGGTCCTCAAGGATCTCAAATTGTATGTTTAGAGGGTTGGGGGAGGCTTTATCAGCCACTACTCATTTCCCAGTTGGCCCTGAATTCCAATTTTTGTCCTCCTAGCCCTGTGAGTCTGTTAAAAGCTCTTAATTGGGGCCACCTGACTGGATGGCTCAGTCAGTTGAGTATCCGACTTCGGCTCAGGTCATGATGTCATAGTTCATGAGTTCACGCCCTGCATCAGGCTTGTTGCTGTCAGTGTGGAACCCACTTTGGATCACCTGTCCCCATCTCTCTCTGCCATCCCCCCATACTCTCTCTCTCTTTTTCTCTCAAAAATAAAATAAGCCTTGCCAACAAAACAAAACAAAACCAAACCAAACCACCTCTGATCAGCTTCTCAGCCTCTCAGCTGCTACTAGTGGAACATTGGCACAATTCTCTGGTAGAAAAGTGGCTTCAAATTCCGGGCTTTCTTCTTGGGTTTCCTTATTTTTCTGGGCCAAGATTGTGTAATTGTTTACTGTCTTACTATCTGTGCCTTCAAACATTCAAAAAATATTTGATCAATTTTTCAAGTCATTCTCAGCAATAAGTTTGGTCTAAATCATCCAATCTGTATTAATGAAAGTAAAAGCCTTTTTAAATATGCCTTTAATACTCAAAGAATTGTATTCTTACCACTCAAGAATTTCTGTAGAAACACAAGTGAATGCTTTAAATTAAGGTGAGATTATTACTTTAAATTTGCTTGAGTTTGATTAAAAGGATATGCCTATCTATAAAATAATGAATTTTCATGATTGAACTATATATCACCTTTTTAGATCCCCATTTCCCTTTCAAATTTGTGCCAATCATAGGCAAAATAACCCCAAATTCTTTTTGGTAGTCCTTTCTAACACATCTGAGATTGGATGTTAAATGAAACAGGGCTTATGAACTGAATAAGCTGGGGATCAGGACACTATGCTTTGTAAGTTTAAATCTTGTATTTTTTCATCTCATTTGGAAATTAGCTCAAACTTCTTTGATCTGGGGATGAATGAAATGGATTTTGGTTTTATATATACTCGAGTCAGAATATCGAAGAGGGAAGAGTATTGCCCTGAGAGTCGGAATGTTGACAGCAAGGTAGAATTGGAGTAAGAGACTCAGCAAGAGGTAGATGAAACTGAAGAGGAAATAAACAGACTACTTACATACCTACCACTGCTCACTCAGAAATTTTCCTTCCAGAGCTTATTTTTTTTTAAAGTTTATTTACCTATTTTGAGAGAGACAGCGACAGTGTGAGTGGGGGAGGGGCAGAGAGAGAGGAAGAGAGAATCCAGTGCACAGAGCTTGAACTCACGAAACTGTGAGGTCATGAGCTGAGCTGAAACCAAGTTAGATGCTTAACTGACTAAGCCACCCAGGTGCCCCCAGAGCTTAATTTTTCTCCCTCATTGGAAAGGTTGTTCATTTTCATGCAATTTCTCTCATTTAGTAGACAGAGCTCACTGTGGATCAGAAAATCATTACTTATCATTGTTTTATCATATTACTATATTATTATCACTTACCACAGTGTGATACCAACCCAAGGGAAATTGAGCTGATTTTATTTTTCCTGACTTTCTGGACCTAGCGCACTTGGGCTTTCATTTTTTTTTTTGACTAGGAAAATAGTAAAATTTATGTGTAGACAGCGTCAATTCTCTGGAGATATATGAAGAACCCAGAGTCAATTTTTTTTTCCACATACATAACTAGACTGACAGATGACTCGGTAAGTGACAGTAAAGTAAAATAAAATTTTCGAAGTGGACTCCAGTAGAAGAATTTTTAATGTCACAGCTTATCACAATATGGATATATCAACTATGATATTTGGACAAATATGGTTAGAAAGAAAAACACCACGATTTCTTATTTTATGGGGCAGAAAATGCACTCAGTGTTTTTTTTTTTTTTTCTTCCATTTAGTGATATCTGTGGTTTCTTTCCTAGGATGTATTTCTGTATTAATAATGTGTGTATATATGTGCATACAGACTTACACATTACTTCTGATTACACTGGTTACTTATGACTTTTCATATGTGGGTTATTATCATTTTGTAGTTTATATATGCACATTATATTGAATATTTCTTTAGTGTCGATGAGAAAATAAACCATTGGTATGAGAAAACACTGGCATTACAAGGTATTCATCTGGAATTATTCAACCTTTCAGAAGCAAATGAGAAAGATTATAGGATTAGACCAAATCCAGGATTTCTTTTCCTCTCTGCCCATCTGTATTCATTATAGTTGAAAGATAGACAAATGAAACTATTGGTAGCTCAGTCTTTAAAGCTTTATTACAATTTAAAAGCATTAAAAAAGAGAGAAAATGGAAAAATCTTATCAAAGGCTAGAAATGATCATCATACTGAATAGTTGAATTTTCCAGCTTAATGACAATGAAGAATGAAGATAGGTGTTGTAAAGATATGACTTCATTATTGGTATCACTCAGTATTCTCAATTGCAAAAATTGAGTATAGACTTTTAAAAGCCTCTGTCAGCATACAGAACTGACAGTTTGGCACATTACTGGAGGAAATGGAATGGGTCAGTGATTTTCAATTCTATGTAAACTGCAAGCCCACAGCCTCGGCTACAACACCAGAATCCAAGACTTCTCTGGACTCTTGCTGTGGTTATTGTTATGCTTCTTGGACCCAGGAATTTTGATCAAGAAAAAGGAAAGACCAGAGAGCACTAAGCTGCTACATGAATGCAGAGGATATTGTCAGTTTTCTCTCAGAAAAAAAAAAAAAAAATCTATTTTTCTTCCCTTTCCCCAAAGTAACTTCCTTATAATCTAGGAATCCACCTTTGCCAACATGGCTCATGGACTCTGGTGGCAGATGGGCCCATGTTCAGTTCCAGGGGGTTCTGATTGGTGTAAGGGTAATTCTTTTTTTTTTTTTTTTTTTTCAACGTTTTTTATTTATTTTTGGACAGAGAGAGACAGAGCATGAACGGGGGAGGGGCAGAGAGAGAGGGAGACACAGAATCGGAAACAGGCTCCAGGCTCCGAGCCATCAGCCCAGAGCCTGACGCGGGGCTCGAACTCACGGACCGCGAGATCGTGACCTGGCTGAAGTCGGACGCTTAACCGACTGCGCCACCCAGGCGCCCCAGTGTAAGGGTAATTCTGTCCTTACTGTCATAGTGATTGGTTCTGGAATAGACATGTGTCATAATAACAGATGCTTGCTGGGCACCTTGGGTATTTTCTTTAGCTTTAAGAGTGGGCACCAGACATCTCTTCCTCTGGGCACATTTACGATGTTAGTCCTGGAACTACTACAGCCAACTTGAAGCAGAGACATGGAAAGAGAATAGAGAGAATCAAAGAGAAACGAACCAGGACCCTGACCCAGTCATCTCTGATCACTGCTTGGAGAGCTGTGAAGTAAAAATTGCCTTAATTGTTCATGAAATTTAAGTGAGCCATTTCTTGCAGCCAAGATTATTCCTACTGATAGAGAAATGAGGTCCACTTCAAGCCCCAGTGGTTCCTAATCCAGAGGACCACTCACAGGGTCTGCTTCAGGTATCCCTTGGCCAATTTGATCTAACAAGGAGGGTCACAGAGATGCTCTCCTCTGCTCCAGACCCATTTTCAAATTTTTCATGTCGTGGTCATGCTCTCCAAACTTCTCTGGTTTGTAAGCCTAGAGCCCTCCTACAAAGGCCACCTTTGCTGGGGTAGATCTTCTGGATGCAGTCTGATCCAGATCCCTCATCTTTGGCACACAAGTGCCTGCCACGGTCACTCCAGGCTGTGGAGAAATTTCAAAAGATTCTTCTCTCTGGTAGTCCACCAGCTCCAACAAAAATGTCTAATGAAAATATTTGTCTGTGGGAAATTCATTCTCATGCCTGGCTTCTCTAATTTACAAATGCAAATTTAGTTTTTAAACTAATTTTGGTCCAGGCACACAATCAGTTTTGGGAAGACCTATTGAATGCTTGTCAACTAAAAGTAGAAGCTACTGTGATAGAGGTAATTTGACAATAGAAAGGCTTTGTCAGGTGTGAAAATAAAACTGGAATCCTAGATGATCTCTAAGCCCAGTAAGAATAGCTGGCTTGCATTCCTGGGGTAAAATATCTATTGTGGGGGCTACTCTATAATACAAACTTACAGTGAAGCATCTTTGATGTGCATGGTGTAGAATATTGTGAGCCTGCAATCAGATAAGTTTTATACTTTTGTTTAAATAGAACTGTCAAATCAAGACCAGGAGAAAGTGGGCAGGAGCTGGTGACCCCCCCAGTCAGGAATGATGGGGTAGGGATCACTGTCCTGAGTAAGAGATTTACCTATTGAGGTAGCTTCTGGTTTTATTTATTTACTTTTATTTTTTTTTTAGAGAGTGAGAGAGAGAGCAGGGGAGAGGGTCAGAGTTGGTGGTGGAGGGTGGGGTGGGGGGAGAGGGAGAGAGAGAATCCAATGCAGGCTTCTCGCTGACTCTGGGCTTGATCCCATGACCCTGGGATCGTGACCTGAGCCAAAATCAAGATTTAGACACTCGACTGAGCCACCCAGGCACTCCAGCTTCTAATTTAGAAGCCAGTGGTTCTGTGAAATTGTCTTTCTCTCTGTATATACATATTTAATACATGTATTGCAGGTCACTACACATAAAGGGCCACTGTGTCATATAGTAAGCTTAGGGTGACTACAAAGAATGGCATTTTATTCTTTGGAGGGTCTAAGTGAAAGTGACATAAATCCCCACCACGTTCATATCTGTACTCATAAAATTTTGTTGAGAATTCCTGTGAGAGAGAATGTCTCAGTATTGAGTCAGTTTTGTGGCCTTGAGCTAAGACAGTTGACAAGACATCTTATAATAAGAATAAGAGGGCAAGATGCCCTAAGGGCTTCACATACATTTATATCAAAATGCTGTGAAGGAAAATCAATGTTTTGCTTCTAGCAGTGAAAAATCCAAACCTCACCAAATTACTAGGGATGAACACTTTATTTTCAAACACCAGAGAGGGGGATAACCTCCCCCACCAAGCTGAACAAATCCTTTACCATGACTCTGGGTATAGCAGTGTGGTAGGCTTGGCAGTGACCTTAGTTTGGAACCACAATGACCTCATTCCTCCTTCCATCCAAGCCTTTTTTCTGTTAAGTTTATTTATTTATTTTGGGAGAGAGAGAGAGAGAGAGAGAGAGAGAGAAAGCAGGGCAGGGGCAGAGAGAAAGAGAAAGAGAAAATCCCAATGTGGAGCTTGAACTCACAAACCGTGAGAGATCATGACCTGAGCCAAAATCAAGCGTCAGAAGCTGAACTGAATCACCCAGGCTCCCCATCCTAGTCTTTTTTTTTTTTTAATTTTTTTTTTTTTTAACATTTTATTATTTACTTTTGAGACAGAGAGAGACAGAGCATGAATGGGGGACGGTCAGAGAGAGAGGGAGACACAGAATCCGAATCGGGCTCCAGGCTCTGAGCTGTCAGCACAGAGCCCGACGCGGGGCACGAACCCACATACCACGAGATCGTGACCTGAGCCGAATAGGACACCCAACCGACTGAGCCACCCAGGCGCCCCCCTAGTCTTTTTTTTAAAATGACCTCAGGGAAGCCTTTCCTGATCACTCCATCTAATATTTCGCATCCTCTTTCTCTGCATCATGTTTCTGTAACACTCGTCTTGCCCAGAAGTAGCATCTTAGAGAAGGATTCGAGTGCAAGTAGTTGGCATGGGGGTGATCCCCAGAAGGCCAGTGGCGTGTGGAAGACTGAAACAGGAGTGGGTAGGGAGCCAGTTCAGGGTGCGGCAGTCAGCAGTTTACTGCTGTGGGCAGCTGGGACTCAGTTCTGCCAGGGCCTCTGGGAAACTGCACGGACATGCCTTGGAGGATGTCTGAAGCATCAGGAAGTTGGCGTGTTTATCCATCAGTTCTCATCAGTGGATGTTGAGAGCTGCTGTGGGGGCTGGGGTTGCTGGTGGTGGTTGCGACTTTAACTTCCCAGTGGTTCCTGTCTCTGAGCTTGGACAGGTGTCCTCCAGCTGCCAGAGAAAGCCCTCTGCTTTGCAGAGGCTCCCAATAGGAGGTGGGAACAGAGTCCAAGGGAATCTGAGAGGGCACTGATCGTATCTGCTAGAGGATTTGTTACTCTCTAGTGGACTGTATATTTGTTTATTTTTATTGTCTATTTCCTACTATAATGTAAACTTCATGAAGACGGGGATTTTTCTGTTTTGTTCACTGAATGGCACTGGAAGCATGGTCTCTGAATTATTCACTCAACATTTAACAACACCATTTAGTGTCTACCTGAACCCTGTACCGCTCTCACACTCTCTGACACTATGGTCTCCAAGGGGCTGTGTCGATTCCCATGGTCTTTATACCTAATCCTTAGCCTGTACCTAGTCAAGATGAAGAATTACAAGGGGGAAGATGATAATTAGACAAACACTGTTGTTGTAATGCATATTATTGTAACTAAATGAATAACTATGATGGCATGAACTGCTAGGTCAGAGAAAGATCACTTGGGAGTGGAAGAGAAAATGAAAGCAGCAGATTACAGTGCTTACTCCATCCCCAGCTTCCACAGACAGCCTCCTTGCTAACTCAGTCTGGACATGTGGAGCCCCAAATCCAAAGCGTGTCTCTGGCTGACGACAGGGTTCAGGTCTCATAACCAAGAAAGATGCTTTTGCTTTGGACTCCATGCTTCAGTCAATGCAGACTTAGATCTGCCAAATGGCACAGATGACTCATTGGGTGTGTAATTAGCAGCTATTCCAGAGCATTTTAAAAACATGTACGACTGTTAAATTACATCACACCTGCCCTGGATTTTTTCCTGTCACACTAAGTCCAAGTTTAGAATATTTATCTCAAAATATTTGGCTTATCTTTGCAGCCCATCACTGGGCTCTCTCTGAATCCCAGTTTTATCCCTGGTACCTTCCTGGTATTTCTCAATTTTACAAGTCAATGTTTTTTCTGTTTATTTTTATTTATTTTGAGAGAGAGGTAGCAAGTCAGGGAGGGGCAGAGAGAGGGAGACAGAGAATACCAAACAGGCTTCACACTGTCAGTGCAGAGCTTGATGTGGGGCTGGATCTCATGAACCGTGAGATCATGGCCTGAGCCGAAGTCAAGAGTGGGTTGCTTAACTGACTGAGCCACCCAGGTGCCCCATTTACAAGCCAATGTCTAGCTCTCACTTACCTGCCCTGTCCTTTCACTCTCCTCCATCGAATGCTCACTCCCACCCACCCCTGCCCTTTCCAACACAGGATAGATGTGATTACTATTCTTGAAAACTGAGTCGTAGGGCATCTTAGAACTTCAGTCAATAGGAAATATAAATGATTTTTTTTGTATATAGCCACACCTCTTTCCCTTATATTAGTGGTATTCCTCAAGGATTGAAGGTTGAAACCCCTTTCAAGTTGCATTTACACAGTTTCTAACTTTGAAGTGTTCCTCTGCAGTCGAAACTGCAGGCAGCCAAACGTCTGGATACCCAGTGCAAAGTATCAATTGTTCTTGTTAACATTTTGTAGTGTGGTTTCTGGTTGGAGACTTTTCTCTACCCAACAGAGGAGTATACACTGTTTTCAAATAATTCGTGGGAACCTCTAGAGTATATCCCCAATGTTGGAGAGGAAATTTATTTCTAAATGCAAATCCAAATAGTTTTTAAGTGTAACTATAGAGAGGAAAATTCAGGGACGTGTGTTTATGCAGGCCCATCTGGCTTGGAAGTAAAAACCTCAAGAAGAGGTAGCTTTTGCTAAATAAGGTCATCATCAAAATAACATTTCTGAATATTATTTATCCTGTGTTATTATGCTGGGCACTGCACAGAGCAAAGTGGTCATATCCAAGCGCCCGGGAGAATTAAAATGTGGTCGGGAGGTCCTGTACCCCAACTTATCAAGGTTTACAAAGGGGGCCAGTGAGTAGAGGAATGAGTACTAGTGGGACCCTTCTGTCCCAAAGATGCTATGTGGACAGAGCAAATCTGCCGCATTATAAGGTCACATCTACCAGAGCCACATGGGTGTTGCCTAAGACCTCGGTTTTCCATCTCCAGAAGTAACAACAGGGGCACAAACAAGCAAATGAACAAACCACGTGGTTGTGCAAACACTACAAAAGTAGACAGAGAAAAAGCCTTTACATTATGTTAAAAAAATTAGGGCCAACAAAATGTACATTTTTATCTCTGAGCTCCCTTGGTGTTCCATAAAGGTTTTCTCCCAAGTAAAACAATGAGCTTGCTGGTGTGATGAATTCACAGACGCCTCCTTTGGCGTGAAGTATTCCTGTGTTGCAAATCACTGATTTTATTAGATGGCACCTCTAGCAGCAGTCTAATGCTGCCTCATGAAAAATCCATAACAATTCAATCTAATTTTAATGATTCTGGAAAATAATAGTACGTATTTGAGAACGGGCCACTTGCTCATATTCCTACTTTCCTGTCATGTCTGTTAAAGTGAATGTGATTCATGGACTTTTGTGGCTATTTTTTTTTTTTAAACAGTGTATCAACCCAACTCAGTTTATATCTTTATCTTCACATATCCTCGCTTCTCTGTGTATTTCTCACATCTTGCATATGTTTACAGCTTGTTTACTTATTCATTTGGTTTCTAAGCTCATTGGAGGAAGATCAAAACTAACTCAGTTGAACATTTAAACCCATTATGACCCTTCTTCACAGAAAAATGCATATAATGGCTTTCTTTTTTGTTTTAGAGTGTAGCTGAAAATAACTATACCTGACGATTCTCTTCAGGCATATAATTAGACAGCAGGAGGAGTTTCTAAGATAAACAGAAAATTGACGAAAGCCAATCTTAGAGTAGATTGTAACTCTGTCCTATTTGCCTTTTAATTCCTTTTGTTTACTTATGTGTAAATCTCTATTCATGTGACACCTTCATTGTGTGAAAGTCATGCTATTTTCCTGTCAGGGTAAACCCTCTGGGAATACACAAGAACTTGATGTGTGGTCTCAAATAGGTCACTATCTTTTTTTTTTTTTAATATGGTTACAATAATTCATCTTCTAGAAGCCTAATACTGGAAGAGAACAGGATACTACTGTATTTTTGTATGATCTAATTCTTATGTATTAGCATTACCATCCATCACTAATTAGAATGTACACAACCTTCAATATCTCAGGGTAAGAGAATACGTTACTTCTTGAGTTCCATAGTTGTTCACATTCCTTTTCTAGATATACATAGTTATTAGATTATGTTCATTGCGTGATTTTTCCTGTCAGGATCATCATTTACCAACAGCAAATATGTAGTTTGCTAATAAAATATTAGCCTATACCTATGTTTCTATTCCTGTTTTCTGGTACATATGCTTTTAGTGTGATGTATTTTTATTGGTGTACAATTTTAGCAAGATGAAGACTGTTGGTATTATTCCTTTGTTTTATTACATTTTAATGGTTTTAACCACCATTTGTTGTCTGCTGCTATTAAGAAATCTAATCTTGGGGTGCCTGGGTGGCTCAGTCGGTTAAGCATCCAACTTCGGCTCAGGTCATGATCTCACTACTTGTGAGTTTGAGCCCCGCATCAGGCTCTGCGCTGACAGTTCAGAGCCTGGAGCCTACTTTGGGTTCTGTGTCTCCCTCTCTTTCTGCCCATCTCTCATTTATGCTCTCTGTCTCTCAAAAATAAATAAAGATTAAACAATTAAAAAAAAGAAATCTATCCTTGAATAGATAATATAACACTTTGAAAATAAGTGGAAACAAGGATTTCCTAAAAGAAAATCAGGGTACTGAAATAATGGTAGAAGTCTGTTCAGTTGCCTCAGTTTTCCTAGTTAGAACAGAGTAGTCTGGAGAGATACAATTGAAATAAATGCAAGGTTTGTTGACTTTGCTATGTGCGTATGCACACCTATATAGGAGTGTTTGCCCAAATCACCATCTGTGGAGGTCAGGGAGGTCACAGTCTGCTATATGACATATTACATAAACAGTACTTCTGAGAACATTGGCGATCACCCCTAGAGGGGTGTGTCGTTTCATGGGTCAGATTCCATCTATATTTCTAAGTCCTGCCTTCCTGAACTTTAAAGCCAAATATACTTGTCTCATCCTATTGTCCCTCAGGTTAGTAAAAGATTTATTAACATACAAAAAGGTAAGAGAACCTAGTCCAGACAGCCTGTTTATCTAGAAAACTACTGATTTGGATCATACCATGTAAAATCTACTTTCAAAAATCCAAAGGAGAAATAAGTAACTTAATATATGAATTTTGGCTGATTTTTCTTGTGGCGGATGGAAATGTCAATGAACCATTCATACATTCTCTAGGGAATTACAGAATATTTGTCTTTAAGTGGGTTTTTGTTAAGTATGAAAATCTCTTACTGCAGTCTTTTTTTTCCTCCAGAGAGATCTGCTAGTGGGTAGGCTGTGGAATAGTTGATGCTTTCTCTTTTTCAGACCATGTCAGTATTTGTATTCTAGAACTTCCAACATATAGGTTTGGTCTCTCTAATTCCTAAGATAATCCTTGATTGATCTTGAACACGGTGGGCTTTATTATGGTAGACTTGGCCTCAGGAATTGGTGGGCATAGAATTACTGGTGCAGTGCTATGTTCTGTATCCAGGGTGCTTGGAATAATGCTAGGGTTGTCAGGCAGAGGTACTTTGGGCATATTCATGCTTCAATATACATATGATGCCTTATCAAGATGATTATTTCTTTTGCATGATGACTCATCCTAATACTACCATATTGAATTGTCCTCTTCTTGACCACTTTTCTGAATGTTCTCCCTTGGCCTTCCAGCCCTACTTTCAAGACACTTAAGTTGCTGGGACATAAAAATAAGATAGAAGAAATCCAATTGTCTAGAAAGTAGTAAAGAACATCTCTAGAGCATCTGGGGAAATTTTTCTGGTGTAGCCTAACTCCTGTCCACTCACTCTGGATTCTGGCAGTTTTCCTTATAACTCTTATGGCTCCTAGACAATGAGAAGCCTGACTGGGGAGAGAGTTTGCACCTTGCATTCACTGTCTCTTTTTTTCATAACTTTTCCTCAGCTCCTGAAGTTTTCCACAGTATCAGAGTAATGGATCTATGATGCTGTAGGTGGTTGGTGCAGCAGTATGGGGAGAACGTTTAACATTGTTCCAAGGGATATATAAAAACCACAAAATAAATGTGGTACAGTTCCCCAAAGGTCAAAGTATTTTTTCTTAAAGCTGTACAATTTAGGTTGGGCTCACCGGGGTGATTCTGATGCTCTGCATGTGACTGCTTGAACTAGAATATTTAAGGTGGCTTCTTTACTCACATGTTTGGTGCCTCAGGTGTGAGGGCTGTAAGAAGTGGGGTTAGCCAGCCAGGCAGCTCTCCCTCTTTCCACATGGTCTCTCCATTCGGGGAGTGAGACCTTTTATATGGTGACCCAAGGCCAAACTGTGAAATCACTTATCAAGTTTCTGCTTGCATCATAGTTGCTAATGTCCCATTGACCAAAGTAAGTCACGTGACCCAGCCTAGAATCAGTGTGGAGAGGGATTGAAGTCTAAAGGCATGATTCATTGGGGGTTGCCTACCACATGGAGGAATTACCTGAATTTTAGCAATGAAACAGGTAATTTCAAGATTTCAAGATTGTCTTTATGGTGGGCCAAGACTCATGTACTCTGGATAATGCATTTACTCTTCTCTATTGCTGAGAACTGACCCAGGCCAGTTTGGCATGCCCATCTATTAGGTTCTTTTGGTATATCCTCAGAGATATTAATGGTTAGAGGTAAAGAGGGTCAACTGCTCTTTTATAACTTTGTATCAGGTTATGAGGGAAAGCAAGTCTCAGATCAAATTCTGCCATTCACATAGACATTTCTATAGGCAGGCATAAAATAATCCTAAATTATTTAGGGATCTCACCCAGGGCTCCATTCCTAAGGACAAAGATTCCAGGGCTCCCAAGAGTCTTACCTTCCTTTACTTTTTTTTTTTCAGTCATAGATAGTGTCTATAAAATATTGTAGCCAATTTGTATTTCTCCACTGCCACTGACTTCCCAAATGAAAGCCTCATTTGTATCAACTAACAAGCCACTAATTCCACCAATGAAAATCCACTTCTAACATTATTCTGACTAGGAAAGCTCTGGTAGTGGAGGGAGAAAACAATGTCTGAAGGCTTTTTAGTCATTACCTCTAGTGTATGACTTTTCTAATAAAATTTAGCTAATCATCTCCAGACTGTGGATTTCTGACCAGGGCAACATCTTATCCCAACAGTGTAATTGTAACTGACACACACTATCTATACTAGGGAATATTAAAGAATAGGTACTGTAGCGTGTACCTTAAAGGGTGCTTGCTTTGGTGGAAAAAATTGAGAAGCCTTCAGCAGTGTATAGGAAATTGGGACCTTGAGGATTATGCTTTGTGGATTCATTGCTTTTGGAAACAGCAACATCCTAGTTCTCAGGTAACTTGTTTCTAAAAACATTTTTTTTAAATGTTTATTTATTTTTGAGAGAGAGAGAGAGAGAGAGAGAGAGAGAGAGAGAGAGAGAGAGATTGGGGGAGGGGCACAGAGAGAGGGAGACACAGAATCTGAAGCAGGCTCCAGGCTCTGAGCTGTCAGCACATAGCCTGACGTGGGGCTCGAACCCACAAACTGTGAGATCATGACCTGAGCTGAAGGCAGATGCTTAACCAACTGAGCCACTCAGGTGCTCCGGTAACTGTTTCTAAAACTGAGTTTTGTGCACATATGAAAATTCCATGATATGTGAAAATTTTATGAAAGTATTTTACTTATTATTATTAACTATTTTAAACATATACAAGTGTAGAAGCTGTACCCATCACCTAGCTTCCATGACTATCAATATATGACCAAACTGTTTAATCTCTTCTTTATTCTCCCTGCTTTCCACCCAGCTGCCTGATTTTAGAGTAAGTCCCAGGTATCATGTCATGTCATCTGTAAATACTTCAGTGTATTTTTCTAAAAGCAGATAAGAATTCTTATTAACATAAGCATAATACTATTAATTCATCTAAAAAATGAACAGTTCCTCGATATTTAGTGTTCAAATTTCTCTGAATCATAAATGTCTATAATTGGCTTGTTTGATTCTGGATTCAAACAAGGCCCAGAGATTACATTTGATTGATATGCACCTTGGGTCCCGAACAGAGTTTCCAAATGTCAACGCTATTGACACTGGACTGGATAGTTATTTGCAATAGGGGACAGTCCCATGCATTACAGGATACTTAGTAGCATCCTTCACCTCTGGCTTCCAAATGCCAATAGCACCGGCCCTCAATGCGTCAACCAGAAATGTCTCTAAATATTGCCCAATGTCCTGTAGGAGTAAAATTGCCTTAGTTGAGAGCCACTGATCTAGCATTCATGTTTAAATTTCTGGCGAAAATAGTTCACAGTTGGTATTGTATATTTGTTGTTGCATCATATCACAAAGCATAAAATAGTTGTTTATCTCTTTTTGATTAATGATTTCATGTGTTGTCTACCTGATTTATCCATGCTAAAGTTTCTCATTTGTTTTTCACCCAAGAATTTTAATAGCCATTGATGATTGTTTTATTAGGGATTGCAAAATGGGGATTTTACAGTTTTATCATTCTTTCTACATTTATCAGCTGGGATTCTAGTATAAAGAAAAATGTTTCCTTATCAATGATTTGATTACACTGTAAATGAAGAAACACTATTCCTCTACTCACAACATATCTGACACTAACTATGTGGATTTTTCACCAAGTAATCTTCTACCTGCAGGTTAAGGGTTCAGTCTCACAAGATTGCCCCCTACTTCTGATGCCAGTTGCAAGTCCCAGATTGTTACCTATACTTTGGACCAATCAGCTATAAATTGGGGGGTCTTATGACCCCCTCCTTGGGTTCAGTAACTTGCTAGAGAAGTGCACAGAACTCAGGGAAACACTTTACTTACTAGATCACCAGTTTATTATAAAGGGTACACTCAGGAATAGCCAAATGGAAGAGACACATAGGGCAAGGTATTGGGAAGGGGCACAGAGCTTCCATACTCTCTGGGCATGCCACTGTCCCAAGATGTGTTCACCTATCTGGGAGCTCTCTGAACCCTGTTGTTCAGGGTTTTTATGGAAGTTCCATTGTATCAATTAAATCATTGGGTATTCGTGATTGAGCTCAACCCCTAGCCCCTCTCCCCTTGGAGGTTGTTGGTTGGGCTGAAAATTCCAGTCCTTAATCACATGGTTGGTTCATCAGCCAACCAGCCCCCGCCCTCCAAGAGTCACTGTTAGCATAAAATCAGGTGTGGTTAAAAGGGGTTTATCATGAATAACAAAAGATGCTCTTTCCACTCTTTATCACTGACAAAATTGTAAGGGTTTTAGATGTATGTTCTGTGCCAGGAATTGAGGATAAAAGCCAATTATATATTTCATTTTTTTACAAGATCATGCTCCATCCCCTGGCCTTTGGACACAGATGCCTTACAGCAAACTGCTCGTACAAGTCAAAAGATACTAGCACATTACTAGAATCCATTTAATCATTATCCAGTCCATCATCATATTGTATGAAAATGTCTCCCAGAGAGACACCACTCAGGTTTGCAGGCTTTCATCAATCTTGTCAGGTTCCAAAAGGAGGAGAGGGGTGGGGGGGGGTCTCAGCAATATATGTTCTTCATTTGCTTTTTTCACTTAACAATATATCTTGAAGAATACTCTATAGCAGGGTTTATCAATAGCAGCACTATGGACCAGATGATTCTTTGTTGTAGGGAACTGTTCTGTATATTGAAGGATATGTAACATCCCTGGCTTCCACCCACCTGATACCAGGATCACCTCTATCTGCCATTAGACAATCAGTAATGTCTCTAGACATTGCCAAATATCTCTTGGGGTGGGGGGAGCCAAAACCATCCGTAGCTGAGAACCAGTGCTTTGTAACAATGTTGAGAGCTTTCTCATTCCTTTTTAAGACAGCACTATACTCCATTTTGTGACTGTACCATAGTTTATTAAGTAACAACCTATGGATGAGCATTTAGGTTGTTAACAGTGTTTCACTATTACAAAATGTACTACAGTGAATGGTGTTATGCCTACATCATTTTATGTTTTCACTAGTGTATTTGTGATAGGATTCCGAGAAGTAGGATTGCTAGGTCAATGGGTAAACATGTGTGTGTGATCTATCTCGAATTCCCCACCTTGGGGGTTGTACTATTTTTCATTCCCTACAGCAAGGTATGGGAGTGCATGTTTTTCTATAGCCTCACCATAGAGCATGTTACATATTTGGAATTTTGTTCATATGTTTAAGAGACATTGGCTTTAGACTTTAAGTCAAAGAAAGTTTTCTCCATTTTCATATTATAAAAGAATGACCTATGTTTTCTCCTACTACTTACATATGTCTAGGTTTAACATTTAGATCCGTTTGGAATTTATTCTGGTTTATGGTATGAGGAATAGTTTCAATTTTATATTTTTCTATATAGCTAACCAGCCACCCATTAGATAGACAGTTTCTTCCATACTGATTTGAGATTGTGCCTTTATAACATCCTAAATTTCCATATTCAATTTGACATAGTTTTGGATTTTCATTTCTTTTTCTATTAGTCTATCAAGGCATGTGCCTATACCAAAGGCTTTATAATATGTGCCTGGTAGGGCTATCTTTCCTGCCCCACTATTTGTTGTTGTTGTTGTTGTTGTTGTTGTTGTTGTTGTTGTTGTTGTTAAATTCACAAAACAACTTAGGGAGAACTGACATTTTCATAATGCTGAGTTTTTCTATCCAAAATTATGACATGTCTGTCCATTTATTCAAGCCCTCTTCTATGTCTTGCAGGAGTGTTTTTTTTTTTTTAATTTTTTTTAACATTTATTTATTTTTGAGATGGAGAGAGACAGAGCATGAACAGGGGAGGGGCAGAGAGAGAGGGAGACACAGAATCTGAAGCAGGCTCCAGGCTCTGAGCTGTCAGCACAGAGCCTGACGCGGGGCTCGAACTCACGGAGTGTGAGATCATGACCTGAGCTGAAGTCAGACGCTTAACCGACCGAGCCACCCAGGCGCCCCAGCAGGAGTGTTTTATAGTCTGTAAACATTTTGGTCATCATACAACTCAAAGAGGAAGGCCCTCCTTCTCCCATTTCACTCACAGGGCACACACATTTTGAGACTCATCTTTTCATTTTTGTTGTCATGATCATTGAAACCTGATTCTACCTTTCTGGAAACTTGGGAGGTAGGGAGATGAATTGCATATAGAAGGAATATGGGCTTTGGAGTTAGGCTGCCTTTGGTTTCAATTTGGTTCTATCATTTATCAGCTCTGTAATTGTGAGCAAGTCCTTCTTGGAAATTTAGAGATTTTTACCTTTTACTGTAATAAAGATGGAAAGAGATAACATATGTAAAGCAGCTAGCACAGTGCCTGACATGAATAAGAGCTCAGTTTCCATGGTAGCTGATACTAGGTGGAGTCACTTAATTTTCCCAGTAAGTATCCTGGTTGTGAACAATTTTCCAGTATGGAATTAAAAACCCTATCACCGGCCTTCTGTGTGTTTGAAACATAGGTATCTCCTACATCACATATCTGTCTAAAAAAAGAAATCCATCCACCTTCTATCCATGTTAATTTCATCCATGCTTGGCAATACCATGCTGCTTTGTGCTTTTTCTCTGTTTCCATGAGTTGGCATTTTTTTAGACTTTACATTTTGTCTCATTTTGACAAAATGCTGGAATAACCTGCACGTCGTGGTAGAAGTTTCACTCATCTGAACAGTGATGGATCATCTTTTCTAGGAAGCCATCAATCAACAGCAGCTAACAAGAATATGGAGTGGGGCAGGAGTGGGAGGGGGCTTGAAGGTCACTTTACTTGGTTCACTGACTACTTGCCATGAACCCTTTTGATTGATGTTGTGGAAATTTCTGCTGATAGCATCACTATTTCAGGACAGCATTGACTTGCTTTCCCTGAGTGGATTTCTGATTTTAGTTGAGAATCAGCATTCTAAACTTTTGAAATTTCATGCAGACAGCAGCATTAACTGAGCACCCACTGAATACTGAGCACTGTGCAACGGAGTTAAAAGTCAGTAGAAGGCCCAGTGGTGGCCTGTCCCAGGCTAGGTGTCTGGGTTAGGCCCGGCTACACTCTGGGGACATGGGCCTGACTGGTCCACTTAGAGAGCCAAGGAAGGTGGGCTGGTCAGTGCTCAACTACTAAGGAGCGTTGGTTCACTGAGGGAAGAGTCATTACGGGGAAACCGAGATAGGGAGCAGGAGTGAAGTTGGGATTCTCTTTTGGAGAACAGAGAATGAAATTTGGTGCTGTGGCCAACAGAGCAAGAAGAGGCAGTCCTGTAGTCCTAAAGCCTTGGTTGAAAGCTGTAGAGGCTGAGCAGATGGTGGGGCAGGAGTTAGGCCAAGGTCAGAGGCAAATAGCCAGCATTTCTCTTGAGAGATGGGTTGTGCTGACAGAGTGCGGGGTATAGTGCACATTTTTCAAAGAGCAGTCCTAGACATCTCCAGGAGTCAACCACTGAGCAGTGGCCCCTCATCTTAAAGGGACCCTATCCTCAGGTCAAAGAGATTCTGTGCCTGTAGCTAATAGGCTCAGCACTCTATAAGCAAAACTGCTGTACAAGGCAGGGACAGAATTATACATATATATATATATATATATATATATATATATATATATATATATACCCACACACAGCAGGGACAGATATATATGTATGATTCTGTCCCTGCTGTGTACAGCAGTATATATATATATATATATATATATATATATATAGAGAGAGAGAGAGAGAGAGAGAGAGAGAGAGAGAGAGAATGAAAATGAGCAGAGGAGGAGGGGCAGAGAGAGGGAGAGAAAGAATCCCAGTCAGGCTCTGCATTGTCAGTGCAGAGCCCAATGCAGGGCTCGAACCCATGAACTGTGAGATCATGACCTGAGCCGAAATCAAGACTCACTTAATCTACTAAGGCACCCAGGCGCCCTGGAGGACAGAATCATATTAATAATTGCATCTATATTTAATGCTTCACAGTGTTATCTCTTGTTTTACCACACAAGTATAAACGCTGTCCTTTTCCTATGAAGAGGATTCTAATGGCTTCCCATTAACTCTTGTCCTTGGCATTGTTTTCCCTAAAGTGTTTATGGACTTGGGTTGATTAGACCCACTTCTGAGGAGTCAGGAGTTAGAATTGTCAGAGTGAAACCATGTATTGTCTACATACACACTTCTGTGGTATGAACACACACTCACTTATTCAACGGAACATTCTTATTGTGCATCCATTAGGTAGCAGGCACTGCTTTGGTGCTATAGATGTACAAATATTTCTATGTAAAGGATATATCTATATGTTTATTATGCCATACTATCACCTCTTATCCAGAGGTCAGACTGGTGGCAGCCTCAACCATTCAGAATGTAAGTTGGAAAAAGGCAACAAGAGAGGCTTGAAGCTGCAAACTGCTGAGGACTTGATTCCTTAGGAAAGACAGAATTGCCCTCAGGCAGTGGCTCAGAACAACTACGTGTGTAAGGCAGCAGATGATAGCGGCAGGACTCACTGACCTCCTGAGAAATGATAGCTGACAGCAGCGGCAGGAGACGGAAGAACTCTCGAGAGCAGAAACATTTCTTTTGAATTCTCCCTTGTTCTTCGGCACAGTGGTCCGAGGCCATTAGGAGTAAGCAACCACAAGGA
This sequence comes from Neofelis nebulosa, assembly GCF_028018385.1. NCBI lineage: Eukaryota > Metazoa > Chordata > Mammalia > Carnivora > Felidae > Neofelis > Neofelis nebulosa. The sequence goes on from NC_080784.1 coordinate 139,831,579, forward strand.
CCACAAGAAACTTTTGAGCGCAGTACTGCATTAAATAGCCCCACACTTGATGTTCGTAATGGTACTAGTTCATATTTGCGTAGCTTTTTTTTTTTTTTTAACACTATTCTTTACATTACATGGTCTTATTGAGTCAAAGGCAACCCCCCCTATGGCAGCATGTATGAGAATCACCCAGAGGGTTTGGTAGAATAGGTTGCTAGAGCCCAGCCCTAGAGTTTCTGATTCAGTAGGTCTGGGGTGGGGCCCCCAAATCTGCCTAACAAATTCCCGTATGTTGATGATATTGCTGGTTCAGGGCCATCACCCTATGGGGGGGTATGTTTGGCCTCTTGTATTACTATTGTCTCTATTTTCCAAGGAGAGGAAATAGGGTTTCAGAGAAGTCAAGTACTTAACCAAGGCCACAAAGGTGGCAGAGTTTAATTTAAGTGTTCTGAGAATAAGTGTTTTTTGAACTATGTGCTGTTGTCTCAGATTTTTTTCCTTAAGAATTAAGAGAAGGTTTAGTACGTTTTAGATTTTCATCAAAATGCTTAGAATTAAAAACATTGCTATTCTGGCTATTATCAAAAAGACAAGAATAGGTACTGGTGAATATGTGGAGAAAAGAGAACCTTGGTGCCCTGTTGGTAGGGATGTAAATTAGTACAGCCATTGTGGAAAACTGTGGAAGTTCCTCAAAAGATTTAAAATAGAACTACTTGGTGATCCAGCAGTCCCACTTCTGGGTATGTACCCAAAGGAAATAAAATCAGGATCTCCAAGATATATCTACACCCCCATATTCATTGCAGCACTATTCACAATAGCCAAGCGATGGAAACAATCTAAGTGTCTATCATTGAATTAATGGATAAAGAAGATGTGAGATGTGAGATTATGTATTTACATATATATTACATTTATACTGTATTATATGAGAGGAGATCTTAAATGTTCTCAACACACACGCACCCATACACACACAGATAATTGTGTGAGATGATGGATGTGTTAACTAACATTATTGTGGTAAGCATTTCACAATATATAAGGATCAAATCATCATGTTGTGTACCTTAATCTATATAATGTTATGTGCTAGTTATATCTCAATAAAGCTGGGGGAAACATTGCCATTGTAGTTTATCATAAAGTTTATGTATTATGGCATATATTCTTCCTTGACAGTGTTACATGGGCTTTTTGGTATGTCCAGCCTCCATTCCACTTAGGACATTTTAAGCTTTGTTTATTTATTTTTGAGAGACAGAGAAACAGAGAGAGAGGGAAAGAGAGAATTCCAATCAGGCTCTGAGCTATCAGTGCAGAGCCTGATGCGGGGCTTGATCTCATGAACCGTGAGATGATGACCTGAGCCGAAATCAAGAATCTGATGCTCAACCAACTGAGCCACCCAGGTGCCCTACATTTAGAATATTTAAATAAATGCTAAGAAATTAGGATGAATGGATAAAAAAGGAATACAAGGAAGTGGGTTTTTGGATTGACTGGGGCAGGTGCAAATCCTTTGGAAAAGAACCATGAAAGAGTGGGAAAGCATGAGATTTCATAGATGAGAAGGAAGCTGGTATTTTGGGAACATTTCCCTGTGAAATTAATCTGCATTGCTTGTATTGACTTTGACTTGATGTTGCTTTTCTCTGCAATGGTCTCTTCTAACTGAACAAGCATTCTACTTCCAGGCTTGGAATGTCTAAGAAAAATCTATTCTGTTCATATATATGTGCCCATTTTCCGTCTCCGTAAGTGATTTTCTGTGAGCCTCTTTGTCCTAGCGCCTTACTGAATCAATTACAGAATTATGATGAAGCCTCCTAAGAAAGAATGTCTAAAGCCATCTAAGGTAAAATTCTGGGATTCCCCCATGTCCTTTCATTTCAAGACTATAATGCATAGAAATGACATTAGTTTCTTAGGCTATAACCAGGTTGTATCAGCCGGATTCAGTCAGGAAAACAAAGCCACTGTAGGTATTTAAAACATTACTACAGAGATTTAGAAGAGATTTAATACATGATGGTGCTTATGAAGCCATGGGAAAAGCTGGAGGAGTGGGAATCGTGGATACTACCACCAGCTCCAGGTTTACTGCCACGAGGAAGTGTAGAGCCACTTCCGCCCAGAATCACTCCCACCCACTTCAGAAAAGGTGGCCCCACAGCTTCTCTCAGCAGTGAGTGGCTAAAATGACAGGAAAGCAAAGAGGCTGTTGGAAAGGCATATCCGGGAAACTCACACATCCATCTGCCAATGCTGCCAGAGAAGGAGGATTGTCTGCGTCCTCTCTTCCACCTTTCGAATCTTGCAGAGGCGCAATCTCTTCAGATTTAACTTGTTTAACAGGATCCACTTTGGAAAGTAAGGTTTGTGTCACACACAGATGTGGCTGTGGTCTCTTCCTCAAATTACCAACTAGGGGTGGATCCATGGAGTCTCTCTGGAAGTATAAGTCCTCACATCTCATTACCAAACCTCTAAGCCGTGAAGTCTCACTACATTCACAGGGTCTGGATTTGATTTTGCCTGACAGGTATTAATGACTTATTATTGATTACATTTTTATTTATAGTAAAACCTTAATTCATGGGAATCTTGCTAAAGCACAAACTTCCATTAATTATATTTTTCTCTCTCTGCATGATTAGGAAAGAAGTTTTACCACTAGAAAAGCTTCAATGAAAAGTTTTTATTTTTATCCAAAAAATTAAAAAACATACCTAATTAATACATAACCATTGTATAAAACAGGGAACAATATAATATTTTAAAATATATAAGTAAGTATATATTTGTTTAATATCTTTTTATTAGAAATTTAGTAGGTTCCAGTTTTTGTTTTTGACTTTAATTACCAATGGTGATATAAATACTCTGATACATGCATCCTACAACAAGCAATATCCTTGGATAAATTGCTAGAAGTAGATATTTTAGTACCTAAAATAATGTACTTTTTGGAGATACTTGAAGTTATAAATTAACTTTCATAAAGATTAGGACACTTTTAATCTCTTACCAGATGTGAATGGCAGTTCCCAATTTTCTGAACCCTCACCAACATTGGTTCTTATCATATTTAGAAAAGCTGTGCTGGGGTACCTGGGTGACTCAGTTGGTTGAGTGACCGACTCTTGGTTTCAGCTCCCATCATGATCCCAGCATCATGGAATCGAGCCCTGTGTCTGGCTCTGAGCTGAGTGTGGAGCCTGCTTAAGATTCTCTCTCTCACCCTCTGCCCTTCTTCCCTGCTCACGCTCTCTCTTTCTAAAAAAAAAAAAAAAAAAAATTTCTAAAAATGCTAACTTGATAGTTAAAAATTGTATTTAATTGTCTTAATTTAATTTTCCATGATGACTTAGAGAGGTTGAACCTTTGTTCATATGTTGTCAACTATTTACACATACTCTCCTGATGAAGTCACACCTTTAGCCTATTTTCTTTTCTGTTGGGTTGTTAGACTTTAAAAGTTGATTTGCAGTAGCTCTTTATATATTAAGGGTAAAATCACTTCTCTCTTATATATGTCAGAAATATTTGTCTCAAACTGCTGTTTGCCTTTTTGTTTTTCATCTTTTATAAAGCCTAAAGAGTTTAAAATTTTTATTTCATCAAAATTTCAATCCTTTTTAAAATGTTGTTTGCTCTTGAGGGCATGCTTAGAAAGTCTTTCATCTAATATTATATAAATATTCCATTATTTTTTCCCACACTTTTATTTTATTTAAAAAATTTTTTTTCAATGTTTATTTTTGAGAGACAGAAACAGAGCTTGAGTAGGGAAGGAACAGAGAGAGAGAGGGAGACACAGAAGCCAGCTTCAGGCTCTGAGCTGTCAGCACAGAGCCCAATGTGGGGCTCAAACCCACAAACCGTGAGATCATGACCTGAGCTGAAGTCAACAGACTGAGCCACCCAGGCACTCCAATTTTCCCGCGCTTTTAAAGTTTCATTTTAAGTGTTTACACTTTAGTTCCATTAGGAATTTCATTTTGTGGAAAGATGAAACCTGGAGTGATATTCAAAATATTTAACAATGAGCATGCTATGGGTGCTGACCAACCCGAGTGAATGCCAGCCTTAAAAACTGAGTATAGCCACATTGGTTATTCTTGTTGAATATTGGACCTGGATGAAATAGATTTTTTTTCCTCATATGGTCAGATTACCCTGACATATATCATATCTTTTCCTCATTGATTTAAAATGCCTTCTTTATCCTAAATTTGGACTCTTTCTGAACTTCACTATGGACTTCCAATGAAATGACTGCCTAATTCTACCTATTCCTAGTAAGGGAGTAAATTCAACACTGTTTTGATTACTGTAGCTTCAGAAAACATTTGGCTATCTCATAGAACAATTCTTTAAAAATCTTTTCAAATCACTGTGACTGACAAGTAGGGAAAGGTGTCACCACACTGACACCTGATCACCAGGAGACAATAGGGCTGCTGTTACTCAGTGGAGGCAAGGAAGGATGTTTCACTCTCAAGTGTTCCATTGGGACATCTTTTGATGCTCTTATCCCCAATTAAAAAAAAAAAATTATACTAAAGAAAAAACATGTATGGGGAAATCTAAAATGTATATTGTAGTAAAAATAGATCAGATTTACCTAGTTTCAGACCAGAGTGCTATGCCAGTCTCCTCAAAGCAGAGGCATATGAGGGAATAATTCAGAAATGCTGGAAAAATTAGAATTATTTGAGAAAATAGCGTTAGGAGAAATTCCATAAGATTTCTAGTTTTGAGTTGTAGCTCTTATGTAATTTTCTTTAGGAGATTATTTCTAATATTTCAATCATTCTTAATATTGGGAACGTTTTGTTGGTTTTCCATTTTCCTCTTTTGGGTTACTGCTATTTTTCTTGATTCATTTCCCTTTTAATTATATTAAATAATTTCACTTATTTCCTTTTAAAAGTTATTTTGTTTTCTCCATTTCTTAGATACTACCTAGTTATTTCCTGAGTGTATGTGTGCTTCATGCCTACATGTTTTTATATGTGCTGCGTTAGTAACGATAGTACTGCTTGTCATTTTCTTGAAATGTCTCATTACTTTCTTTGGTCAGTAAAGCTTAATGCACATGTGAGATTAGTTATTGAAGTAATAATTAAGAACTAATGTGATTGTTATTTCTGTGATGAATGTAAATAATATGTATCTCAGCTTGGATGTAATGTTATGTAACTTTTGTTTGATAAAATATAATCTCTGGGGGCACCTGGGTGGCTCAGTCGGTTAAGCGTCCGACTTCTGCTTAGGTCATGATCTCACGGTTTGAGAGTTTAAGTCCTGCATCAGGCTGTCTGCTGGCAGTACAGAACCCGCTTCAGGTCCTCTGTCTCCCTCTATCTCTGTTCCTTCACTACTTGTGCTCTCTCTCTCAAAAATAAGTAAATATTAATATATATATATAGATATAATGTCTGTAATACATTATTGTTCACATATTTCATTGATGGGCATTCAGTAATTTTTCAAGTTAATTTTGACAGGGTCACATTTCACATATTATTGAATAATCTATATAATGAGCTTCTTTATTTGGAGAAGACAACATTATTTTACAGTTTTATGGAAAATATTATGATGAGACTTAGCAGCAGTTCAATTATATTAACAAATATTACTGAAGTTGGTACTTCTGGGTTGTGGGAAGTTTTGTTTATCTGTGTTTGCTTACCTGTGTTTAAAAATTTATTTTTTAATAACCACCTACTGCCTTGTTTAAAAAAATAACATTTTAAACATTGTGTTTTTTTTTTCAACAGAGCTCAGAGGGTGCCCACAATAAAAGAGATAGTGTGGAGTGCAAGATTTTAGTTTGCAGTTTGCAATTCTGCTCCTTCCCTGATTCTTAAGGGAGCTGAGCAAAAGTAATTTTTATGTTCTTCACATTTTCTAGGAATGCATTATTTAAGCAAGTGAATAATATTTAAATTTTTAATATTTATGACCTTATATATGAAAAAGAAATGTGAGTGCTGGAGACTTTCTACTTGCAAAAAGTCTTTTCGGTTTTTCCATTTATGTTTGCAATCTGAAATGAATATACTAAGCATCCATATAAGTTTGCTAGAGTTGCCAGAATGAATACACAGACCAGAGGGTTCAAACAACAAATTTATCTTCTCACAGTTCTGGAGGCTACAAGTCAGAGATCACGGTTGTGATCAGCAGAGTTGTATCCTTCTGAAGACCATCTTTCTGTGTCTTCACATGTTTTTCCCTTTGTCCAAATGTCCTCTTCTCAGAAGGACACTAGTCATATTGGATTAGGGCCCACCCTAAGGAATCATTTTAACTGAATTGCCTTTGTAACGGTCCTCTCAATATGAAGTCACGTTCTGCGATACAGAGGGTTCTTCAACATATTAGTTTTTGCGGGGGACACAATTCAGTCCATAAGGACAAAAATGTGCCTATCTATTCAGATGCTCTTTGGTCCTATAACCACACAGTGGCTCATGTCAATGGTATTTAACTTTTGAGTTTTTTTTTTTTTTTTTAACTTCTCTGAGTTAAGGACTCCTTTGAGAATGAAAACCAGGGCCCCTCTACCCAGAGAAATGCATATACACACTCAATTTCACATCAACTACCTCCTCACCCTACCTATGGACCCCTAGGTCCAGATGCTATTAAAACCATGAAGCCAGGGAATTCAGTGATCAAATCCATCAGACGAGTTGTCTGAAGGTCACAAAACTTAGGAAGGTTCACCAGTACTAATTACAATTTTAGATCTTTCACCTAAATGTTTATAGTCCGTTGGCTATAAACTTGACAATTCAGGGAACTGAAAGTAGCTCCATAAAATCCTCACTGTAGCAAAATCAGCTCCCAAGTGCACGCTGAGAGGTCTCCTGAGTAACTGGGGCAGTTCTCTTCATTTCCAAAGAGGTCTCCTGATACCAGATTTTAAGCGCAGATCCTCAGTAAGGGAAGCCAGGCCTGCTTTTAAGCAGTCCCTAGGTGTGGGCTCCCCTGCCTCCGTGGGGTGCTTCCTGCAGAGGTATGGTCTAGTTTTGGCTAATCAGTGGATAGGAGGATCGTAGACTTATTGGGTTGATTTTCTCCTTGGGGACTTTTCCCATCTAGAACCTGAACTCCTCTGGAACTCGAGACTCTAAAGGAACTTAATATTACTCGAGGCTGAGTCAGAAGTCCAAGAGCTAGGTCTCTAACCAGTCCCTAAAAATGACAAGGATTATGTACCTTTGGTAGTGTTATCATTTGTGAATAAAGAACAGGGAAAAAACCAAGCCAGCATTTATAGAAATGAGTTCTATGCCAGGTGTATAGAGCTTTCTATAGAATGCATGGACTTGAATAAATGCTTAGACCCCTTGCAGAGAATATTTTAACAATCCTGTTTTTTTCTGGTACATTATATAAATGTATCAGTCTGAGGCCAGTTACTAGCTTTTATGTTGTTAGCATGGCACTTTGTCATGGTTTGTGTCAGGAAGGAAATTGGTATTTGGGTTCATTCTGTTTCTGAAACATTAAGTAGTTCTTTCTAGCTTTTGTTTTGCAGTTCATTTAAATTTGATTTAAGTCCATTATCAAAACAAAATTCAAAATGCTTATTCAAGAATACTGTGAAAGTGAGAATCACATAAAATTCCATATTATATAGCTACACTAAAAGTCTGTACACAAGCCAAAAATATAGTGAAGGAAAAAAACTTACTTATCTACCAAAAATTCTTTAATTATAAAATTTTAATGTTTCTCTAGTTTCTCATAAGTGCATTTTATTTTCTTTGTCCTTTTGTTCATTTGCAAAATTATGCAGTTTTGAAACTATATTGTTACAAATATATTTTTATTGGAAATTAACTGACATACTAAAGATTGTTAACAAAATCTAATTTTGCTTAAAATACTGATTCAGTAATATGAAATAAACCTATGAATATATAAAACAAACTTGTATATTTATTATTTATATATTTATATATTTATATATTTATTGATTTATTGATTTATTGATTTATTGATTTTTGAGAGAGGAGAGAGAGAGAGAGAGAGAGAAAACCTGCATGGGCAGGTAGGGGCAGAGGGAGACAGAGAGAGAGAATCTTAAGCAGGCTCCATGCTCAGCACAGAGCCCTGATGTAGGGCTTGATGTCATGACCCTGAGATCATACCCTGAGTGGAAATCAAAAGCTGGACGCCTAACTGACTGAGCCACCCAGGCACTTCCTATTTATTATTTTTTTAAAAAACAAACTTGTTTAAGAAGGAAATTTAGAGATCCTGTATTTGGATGAATTAAAACAATATCAGTATTAATATTTTAATTTCCTTTCCCAAATATGAAAACTCTTTTGATGTACCATTTAGTTTTATGTCACTTTATTGACCTTTAGTTGTCTGTACTACATAAGTAAGAAAAATCATGAATATACAAAACTAATGTTTTTTTTTTTTCAAAAAGACTCAAGGAAAGGTTTATGGGTTAGATATTATTTGAAATAAATCTCAAAACAGATACTCAAAAATGGTTCAAATTACTTGTAAACAATGATCAACTTTTAACCTTAGTAATGGTGATAGTATTTACAGTTTTGGCTACAGATGGCAAGAATTCCTTATAAATACCTTTTTTTTTTTCCCCAACTCAGATTTTATTCAGATTTCATCAGCTTTTTCACACATGTTCTTTTTTTGTTGTTGTTCCAGGAGCCAGTTCAAGATACCATATTGTATTCATTTTATTGTATCAAATGATTTCTGTTGTTCCTATATTTTATAATAATTTCTGAAGAGTAGAAATTCTGTGTGTATGTGTTTATGTATTTTTCTTGTCCTCTGTGGCAGAATGGCAGAAGCAATCTTATGTGATTTGGAATCAAATTGACCTGAGTTTTAGTCCTAATTTCCTACTTAATTCTGGGGCATTGGTGGAGTCACCTAAACTCTCTAAATTTCATCCATAAAATAGAAATAATAATAACAATAATACCTGTCTCAGTGAGCTGGTGAGACTAAATGTGAATATACAATGAACTATAGCAGCAATTGTTGGTAGTATTATTACTTACTGTCTAATAAAGATACTAAAGAAAGAATTATCTGGAGAGCAGATGGTCAAAGATGATTTTTAAAGATGCGAGGAGGGGGAGTGGCACAGAAAATCACAACTTGACAAAGTCTGAAATAATCAGCAATCAATTGTTCAGTAGAATTAAGAAGCTTTCCTATTTCTTGCCAGCATATTTATATCAAATGTGTAACAGGGGGCCAGTTTTATTACTTGGCATGTTCCTGGCCATTTGTAAGGAAAATGTTCAGCAGCTGTTGATCTGGGAGGCAGATGGATGGATGACATTTATGAATTATAGTTTTTAGATGGAGAAACTGAGGCACCAAGTGGTTAATTGTTTTCCCCAACCTTCCACATCTATGAAACATCAAATCTGAAAGTATGGTTCATGAATATCTCCTGCCTTCCAGCTATGTGCTGCAGAAAGAAATTGCCAATGGATGAGATGGTAAAAATGGGGGGCTTTCTCTCAGGGAGGCCAGCTGAAGAGTCGTGCTTTTGTGTCTGGTACAGATGGCCAACTGGTAGTGCTTACCAGGGCTTCCCTCCCCTGCAGCCACCCACCCTCAAGTGACAGCTTTTTGCATCTTCTTGTCTAATTAAACCACCAACAGAGAATGCCAGTTATCTGCTTGCATGACACTTCTGAATATTAAGTAGCTTTTGTAATTAATTATTTTTTGAAAGGCTTGATCCTCTATAATTAAATAAATCTTTGCAAATTAATAATAGGGTAGCATGGTATATGGACTGAAAACACCGTGAGCAACAACTTGGCAGTGAGGGAAGAACTTTGCATCTAATACGGTGTGTCTATTGATCAATCCTTGATAATCTGAATGCTCCTGGACTAACATCATGGTGTGTTTCTTCTTTTCTCCATATTCTCGTGCACCCAAGTGGAACCAATTGTTTCTGCACAGGGTAAGATATAAAAATGCAGATTCGCTTAAATAACTTATTGCCCAACAAGGCAGTCTGTGTTGTACACGAAAATATGCCGCAAGCAGCTGTCTGCCTCATATCGCCCTCTGGGTTATGAGTGTGGAGCTGTTTAGTAACTTTTGTGTCTTTTTGTGCTGGTGGCAACATTGAGACCTGATAACGGATGCTGGCAAGATCTTGAAAGCCAAGGCATGGAAAGAATGCTTTTAATCAGACGGTCATATTCTTCCATGATGAGCTTGTGGGGTGTGACAGAGCTGGCCCACCCCAATGGACAATCCAATATGCCACGCTGTCTAGATGGGGACAATCCAATATGCCCCCACTGCTATTTTGCCCTGGAGAGGCTGGGCAGCTGGGGAAGCAGGAGACCCATTGCTGGGATGTATCCTGCCTCCAGGGCCTGGCATCACGATTTTGCTTATTTGGTGGAGGCTGTTTAAGTCTGTGGGGGTCTAGGTTGTTGGCTGCCAAAGCTGGATTGGACAGGTGTTTAGCCAGGAGCGGTAGAGGGGGAGGATGATGGGTGGAGTCAGGTGAGCAAAAATGGTCCTGCTCTTTCCTTTCACTGCATCCCATTCCCTTTCCTTCCTCCTCCTTTCCCTATCTCTGTCTTTCCCATTGTCCCCTTGTCTGCTTGTGCATTTTTGTTGTAGTTGTTGGTGTGAGTATTGCCTTGCTTAGATTGCAGCTGTGAGAGTAACAGGATCATGCCTCAGCATTATAACATTTCAGATCTGGGAGGTTGTCTTCGGGGTTCTGGACCAGCCACAGAGAGTCGTGAATCTTAAAGATTCTGGAAGGATTTCAGGGTTTCTCCTAGGGGCTTGACTTTTTGTTACATGAATCTAGGAGTGCTATATGGCTTAGATGTAAGGGTGATGGTTCTAATGATAATTATTATCATAATAATTAATATGCATTGTATAATGCATACTCCGTATACCTTGTCTTTTGACATTTTAGTTAATTTTTTAATAGGTAACATGTCTTCATGATTCACAATGAAAAAATTAAAAGAGATACTTAGTAAAAATGTACACTCTCCCCTCCACTGAGTTATCACCTGCCAAAGAAATAAATATTATCCATTTATTATATATCCTCTCTGAGGTTTTTATGCATAAGAAGGAAAATAGGAACACATATATTTCCCCCCATTTCATGGCACAAGCAGTGACACATTATACATTGTTCTGTACTTCATGTGTTGTTTTTATTCAATCCTCACAGCAGTCCTATGTGGAATGAGCTGGTTGTTATTACCTGATTTTACAATTAGAATTCAGCTGTAGCTGCGTAACTTGCTTAGGGGCAACATAGCAGGGTGGTGGAGCCAGGATAACCCTGACTGTCCAGCTTGATCAGCTGTGATCTTGATCGTTAGGCTGCCCTGCCCTGCTGCTGTGGACTCCCCACACTTCCTGCTGATTTGCACAGGCTTCCTGGGGGCTCAGTGTGGTGCTGCCTCCGACCCACAGACTCCAGGCAACAGTTAGGGAACTTACTCAGCTCTGCATCCATTGGCATTTCTTTTTCTTTTTTTTTTTTTTTCATGAAGTAATGATTTCTAAAAAATTGCATTCAAATATATATAATGCATAAATATATCATCTTAACTATTTCTGAGTATATACGTCGGTGACGTTAAGTACATTGACATTATAGTGAAGCCAGTCTCCAGAATTTTAAGCTGAAGCTTTACCTCTTAAACCATAACTGCCTATCCCTGCTTCCCCAGTTCCTAGTAACCTCTATTCTACTTTCTGTCTCTATGAGTTTGACTACTCTAGGTAGTTAATATAAGTGGAAGGGTACTATTTCTCTTTCTGTGATTGGCTTGTTTCGTGTAGCATAGTGTCATTAAAGTTCATCCATGTTGTTGTATGTATTTGAATTTCATTACTTTTTAAGGCTGAATAACATTGTTATGTGTATACCATATCATGTTTATTCATTCATCTGCTGGGAGGCACTTGGGTTGTTTCTATCTTTGGTTATTGTGAAAATAATGCTGCTATGAACATAGGTGCACTAATACCTGTTTATATGTCTACTTTCAATTGTTTTTGGTATATACCCCAAAGTGGAATTGCTTGATCATATGTAGTTCTATTTTTAATTTTTTCTCAAAAAAATTTTTTAATGTTTATTTTTGAGAGCGAGAAAGAGAGAGAGAGAGAGAGAGAGAGAGAGAGAGAGAGAGAGAGAGAGCAAGCGGGGGAGGGGCATAGAGAGAGGTAGACACAGCATCTGAAGCAGGCTCCAGGCTCTGAGCTGTCCGCACAGATATGGGACTTGAACCCACAAACCATGAGATCATAACCTGGGCCAAAGTCAGATGCTTAATTGACTGAGCCACACAGGTGCCCATAATTTTAATTTGTTGAGGAACTGTCATACTGTTTTCCATAATGCCTATACCATTTTACATTCCTACCAGCAGTGTACAAGGGTTCAATTTCTCTATATCCTCCTCAACATTTGTTATTTTGTTTGTTTTTAACAGTAACCATCCTAATGGGTGTGAGGTGGCATTTCTTTTATAACATTCCATTAAACACATTTCTTAATTCTTGGGTGGGGCCCACCTGCCTCTTCTTACCTCAGGTCCCTCTTGCAGGGGGGGGAAAGGAGCAACCAGCCTGGAGGCTGAGTGAAGCCGGTGGCTCAGCTCAGTATACCTGCTCAGACCTCTCCACCCACCTGGGTCCTTGGTGACTTCCCTCTGTGCTTTAGAGTGGCCACATCTTCTTGTTGGTTATCAAGAGAGATTTTCTTGACCTTTGCAAAAAAGACAGGACAGGATCCTGGAATGCAGAGAAACCTTTCCCATCTTGTAGGTTTCACACATACTTTGTTCTTGGATGGCTGCTTGTTTTGTTAAAGTGGGAGACTTTTTAAACCCAGTAACATTTTCTTTTTAAAAAAAAAATTTTTTTTTTAATGTTTATTTATTTTTGAGACAGAGAGAGACAGAGCATGAATGGGGGAGGGTCACAGAGAGAGGGAGACACAGAATAGGAAACAGGCTCCAGGCTCCGAGCTTTCAGCACAAAGCCCGACGCGGGGCTTGAACCACGGACCGTGAGATCATGACCTGAGCCGAAGTCGGACGCTTAACCGACCGAGCCACCCAGGCGCCCCTAAACCCAGTAACATTTTCATTCAATAAATCAAGTCATTTTAAGACAAGCCCTCCTTTCACATTTACACCAGCCTTTGTTTTATCCTCCCTGGGAAGAAGATGTAAATGTTTCCACCACAGTGGAATATTGCAGGAGACATTCTGTACTGTGTAGACTCTCCAGGTAGTGATTCAGTTAGGCACTTAGGTGAGCCATTTTTTCCCATCTTTCATCTTTATTCCATCTTTCAGTCTTGGGCTCTCTGGAGGTATTTCTTGGGAATGATTAGGCAGCTTTAATCACTCAGGACCCAGGCGTGGCCTCAGAGTTGTACCCGAGTGAGGCATTTGTCTGGGTTCCCACTGTAACCCTGACCTCTAATGCAAGGCTTAGCTGCCACTGGGAAGGAAGGAGGTGGAACACTTTTGTTTGGTGCTGTAATCCATTCTCAAACTATCTTCTCTGTGTCCCTGAACATAGCCATTTAAAAAAAGTGGTACTCTTTTTTTTTTTTTTTAATGTTTATGTATTTTTGAGAGAGAGAGAGAGAGAGACAGCATGAATGGGGGTGGGGCAGAGAGAGAGGGAGATACAGAATCTGAAGCAGGCTCCAGGCTCCAGGCTCTGAGCTGTTAGAATAGAGTCCAACGTGGGGCTGAAACCCACAAACTGTGAGACCATGACCTGAGCTGAAGTCGGATGCGTAACTGACTGAGCCACCCAGGTACTCCAAAAGTGGTATTCTTTTTAATAATAAAAGCAAATACATGCTCAAAGCAGAGAACTTGGAAAGTGAAGAAAAACACACTACTATAAACATTGTAGTGCATGGGATTATAACACAGATACTGTTTTACAGTCTACTCATTGGCTTAAAAGATTGTGTAATTGTCCTATACTACTAAATATTGTTTCACTGTGTAACTTTCAATAATAATATTCATGGCATAATATGGATATACTATATTTCATTAAAAAATTCCTTTATTGTTGAAAATGTAGACACTTTCCTTTCTGGCTATTGTGAACTTTTATGAACATCTCAGTACATATATATGTGAAAATGATGCTATTTTTAAATGTTATTTTTGAAAAGATGTATAAGAAGGTCTGTTTTATCACAGGTGGCCCTGACACCACAGGGAAGTGAGTTGACAACATAGAGACAAATTTTGATAAAAGGGAGTGTAAAGAGAGCACCTTCCCTTTGAATTAAGTTGAAGCGTAAATGGGCACTCACAATGACATCAGCGAACTCAGAACAAACTCAACAGCACTATTGCCAATTTCATTTGCCAGGGTTCTAAGATGTTCAGGATACTCTTTTTTTCTCTCTCTGTTCATGGTCCCGATTAGTGGAACCGTTGGCAATATCTCTCTAACAAACAACCATACTCTCAAAATGTACATCTAATGCCATTGTTTATTTGTTTTGTGAGCTGTTAGATGATCAGAACAGTACATTTTCTGAAATAGTCTGTATTTCCTCAGGACATTTCTTTATTTCTTATTTTATGAACATTTCTTCACTTCTTATTGTAGGGACAAAAGCATTACAGTATGTTATGATATTTTTAAAAATCCTATTTTCTAATGAGGATAACACCACAACTGGAAGCCTACATATTCTGACCAGTTAACTTGGAATCAAACAAATCATAAGTATGGTAAATAATATGTCATTAGAAAAAGAAAATTCTTTCTATAAATTTTCTAAATTTTTCTTAGAGCAACCAGAGATATTCAAAAAGTGTTTCCACAGGGCTGCCTGGGTGGCTCAGTTAGTTAAGCGTCTGACTTCGGCTCAGGTCATAATCTCATGGTTCGTGAGTTTGATTCCCACACTGGGCTCTGTGCTGATGGCTCAGAGCCTGGAGCCTGCTTCAGATTCTGTGTTTCCCTCTCTCTCTGCCCCTCCTCTGCTCACACTCTGTCTCACTCTCTCTCAAGAATAAAATAAACATTAAAAAAAAATCAAAAAGTGTTTCCACAAATTCAAGTCATATAAAGTGAGCATGAAAGCATGGCATGTATTATTTATTCAAAGGGCCCCACATGAACATAGAAAATATACAGATAGACTATAAAAGCACAGTTCTAGGGGGTGCGTGGGTGGCTCAGTCTGTTAAGCTTCCTACTCTTGGTTTTGCCTCAGGTCATGATCTCACGGTTTGTGAGTTCCAGCCCTATGTCGGGCTCTGCTATGCAGAGCCTGTTTGGGATTCTCTGTCTACCCCTCTCTCTGCCCCTCTCCTGCTCTCTCTTTCTCAAAATAAATAAATAAACATTAAAAAAAAAACCCACGGTTCTACAATGTAATAAATTTGGCCCACATCTAGATCTTCAGGGCTGAAGAAACTAGAGAAAGTCCTATCCCACCTCATTTGAGAGGTAAGGAAAATGAGTCCCACAGTATTCAGTGATTTGCTAAAGGGCACTGTGCTTACATTAATTTAACATGTAATTATGAAGTTTTGCTTCTCTTTTTAAAACTCAGATACAGTAAGCAGATAGTGTGGTGGGCTTATCAGGACCCCACTTGAGGGCAGAAACACTTGTTACCCCAAATACTAGGAATGTTGGCGGCAGGTAGCTCCCAGCTGGGTCCCCCTACGGGGACTTGTCCTTGGTGGCAGAAATTATTTTTCCCAAAGGTCACAGTCTTGTTTCAAGGGGCAGCTTGCATCTGAATCTTGGGCTGTCTGGTTGATGAGGAGGTATAAAGGCCTGGCCCCCTCAACCCCAACAGAGACAACTCTAAAGAACCAGGAGGATCAGCTGAAACCTTTGTGGCCCAAGTTCTCCCTCTGCACAATGCTGCTTTCTTCCCACCTCCTACTAAATGTCCTGCAAGCAAATTTCAGTTCAGAGTTTGCTTCTTAGGGAACTGAACTGCGACATTAGACAAATCACTGGGGGATATTTTGCATCATTGAGTCTTTATTTATTTAATTTTTAATTTTAGAGAGAGTGTACACAAGTAAGGGAGAGGGGCAGAGGGAGAGAGAGAGAGAGAGAGAGAGAGAGAGAGAGAGAGAGAGAGAATTTCAAATAGGTTCCATACTCTGCATGGAGCCCAATGTGAACCCTGGATCATGACATGAGCTTAAATCAAGAATCAGTTGCTCAACTGACTGAGCCACCCAGGGACCCCTGGATCATTGAGTCTTTAAAAAAATATTATATCATGAATTTTATGTTGATGTCTTAATTTTTTTTAATACTCTTTATATATTTTCTTAGAGAGTAAACAGAGGTATTCAAAGTGGTTCTGTTAGCTCAAGCTTGAATATATATGTATACAAATAATTATGTATTGTATACAGTGTACATAATATGAAAACACATGCATTTCTGGTAATTTTGCAGCATCTCAATAAGGACTTAAATATGGATGGGGTGCCTGGGTGGCTCAGTCAGTTAAGTGTTCGACTTTGGCTCAGGTCATGATCTCACAGTTCATGAGCTTGAGCCCCACGTCGGGCTCTGTGCTGACAGCTCAGAGCCTGGAGCCTGTTTCAGATTCTGTGTCTCCCTCTCTGTCTGCCCCTCCCTGACTTGCATTCTGTCTATCTCTCTCAAAAGTAAATAAACATTAAAATTTTTTTTAAAAAATTTTGGAAAAAGATGTACCTCATTTATTAATTTTTTTTTCATTCCTTCCTTTCACATCCAACATATCCAACATAGTCACAGTCATGATTAAAGGGAAAAGAAAATTTCCCAGGTTTTGTTTTTGGGAAAAAGGGAGGGATGATTGGTGGAAATGAAAGATATTTGTGAGCTAATCTTATGGAAATTAAATCTGAGGATTTAAAAGTAAAAGAAAACATACAGAAATAAAATAAATGGCCAGGGCGCCTGGGTGGCTCAGTCGGTTAAGCGTCTGACTTCAGCTCAGGTCATGATCTCGCCATCCTTGAGTTCAAGCCCCGCATCGGGTTCTGTGCTGACAGTTCGGAGCCTGGAGCCTGCTTTGGATTCTGTGTCTCCCTCTCTCTGACCCTCCCCTGTTCATGCTCTTTCTCTGTCTCAAAAATAAATAAAAATTAAAAACAAACAAATGGACATGTATCTATTACCCTGAATTCATATTTGTTAACAAATTATTATATTTAATCTTTTGAAATATGAAATAAAATGCTACAGATACAACAATGAAGATTTCTCTCTCAAAAAAAATTTTTTAATGTTTATTTATTTTTTAGAGAGAGCATGGGGGAGGGGTGGGGGGTGGGGACAGAAGATCCAAAGCAGGCTTCATGCTGACAGCAATGCGCCTGATGCTGGGCTTGAACTCATGAACTATGAGATCATGACCTGAGCTGAAGTAAGACCTTAACTGACTGAGCCACCCAGGCACCCTAGTGACCTGGGGATTTCTCTTAACAACATGGTACGGCCCCTGGTCCTCCCTGTTCTTGGTGCTTGTTTGAGTCACCAGTCACAGCGGCCAATCTTTGATCTCAGCAACACCAAAAGGGTGAACGTAGACAGGAGCCATGTGGAAGTGTCACTGGGTACCACCTGTGTGTGGATAGGGACCCTAATGGAGTCAGGAAGGTACAAATTGAATTGCAGAGGATAAAACTTCAGTGAACAAACCCTTTGGGAAAATCGCTTCTCCTATAAGACAGAAGCATTTAAAATTCTTCATTAAAAAAAGTGTAGATTGAATGGCTTGTGTAAAGGGTTTGGAATTCATGGTGAATTCATAAAAACTCCTGATATTCCCAAACATGTTTCTCCTCCACCTTCCCTGTTCCAGTAAATCTGCTGAGTCACATGAGTCAGAAGCCTGGAAATCTCCTTGAATTCTCCTTACCTGACACACACAATTGATTTAACCTTCTAAAGGATTGTTCAAATCCATTCCTTCCTCTTTATGCTTGTTTCTGTCTGATTTGGAATCTCATCAGTTCTGGGTTGGATTACTATACAAGTTGACCAGCTCGTCTTGATACCCTTAATCTTGCTCCCCTGCCATTACTCTATCCCACCTCCCATGCAGGATTTGCATCGCCAGCAGTGTGGGTCTTCCTAAAATGCAAATCTGGCATATCTTTCTTTCTTTTTTTTAACTTTTTAAAATGTTCGTTTGTGTATGTATGTATGTATGTATGTATGTATGTATGTATGTATTTTCAGAAGTGAGAGAGAGGGTCAGAGAGAGAGGGGGACAGAGGATCCAAAGCAGGCTCCAAAGCAGGCTCCAGGCTCAGGTTTCAACTGAGAGCCCCATGCAGGGCTCGAACTCATGAACCCTGGGATCATGACTGAGTAGAAATGGGACGCTTAAATGACTGAGCCACCCATGTGCCTGCTCCCCTGCCTTTAAAAACATTTTTTTTGTTTATTAATTTTTGAGAGAGAGAGGGGAAGAAGGCAAGCAAGGGAGGGGCAGAGAGAGAGAGAGGGAGACACAGAATCTGAAGCAGGCTCCAGGCTCTGAGCTGTCAGCACAGAGCCTGAAGTGGGGCTCAAACCCACGAGCTGTGAGATCATGACCTGAGCTGAAGTTGAAGGCCCAACTGACTGAGCCACTCAGTTGTCTTTTTTAAATATTTATTTTATTTAGAGACAGAGGGAGAGAGCCTCCCTTCCCTTTTTAAAATATTTATTTTATTTATTTTGAGAGAGAGAGAGCGAGAGAGAGAGAGAGAGAGAGAGAGAGAGAGAGAATTCCAAGCAGGCTCCATGCTGTTATCACAGAGTTCCATGCGGGGCTTAAGATCATGACCTGAGCAAAATCAGGAGTTGGACACTTAACGGACTGAGCCACCCCGATGTCCCAGGCATACCTTTCCTTCTTAAAAACAACAAAAAACCCCAACTCATTGGCAGTTCCCCACTGCTCATAAAACAAATTCAAGCACCTCCGTGAGGCATTAAACCTCTCACCATCCTGGCCTCTGGCTTTTGGCTTCATGAAGCACCTCTCCAGGCTTCATGATTCATATTCCAGTAATGCCAAACTGACTGTATATCCCCGCACCAGTATTTCCTACCTCCGTGCCTTCGATCATACCTCTTGAGATATGATCCTTGTTCCTACCACTTCATTTGGCTAACTCCTACTCATACTTCAAGATTCCACATTCCTGTTTTCTCCTTGAGGAAATCTTGACACTTTCTTTCAGCACAGCTATCTGTTTTTACGTCTGTCCCTCCTATTCTGGTGTGAACTCCAAATCCTATTAAACTCTGCATTCTAACATCACACATAGTACCTGTACTTAGTCAATGCTTACAAATTTTGGTTGAGTATGAGATCAGTTTAGCTGGGAAAGAGGTTGACATACTATTCAGAACACCAGGTGGGTGACCAGACCTAAGCAGTGTGTGGACCACATAGAGCTTGATAGAACATCAGTGATACTAGCTGGGGCATCTCGAACACAGGCACGTCACCTGAAGTGGTCTTCTCTTTAAGAAAGAGGCAGAGGGCTGGGCACCAGGTGTGTTTTGAGTCTTTGTTGAACCTTTGAGAGCCTCATGGGCTCACACAAGTGAGATCACTGGAGTTGGGAAAGAGTGTGGACTTCATGTCATTGGGCAAGTGGAAGGGAAAAGTGGATATGGTAGATGGGACAAGATGTCACTGAGTATTGTAGGAATGCACAAAAGCAATAGGAAATTTTGCATGGAAGGGACTGATCAGAAGACATCTTCCTCCTCCTCTTCTTCCTTTTTCTTTTCCATTCTTTTCTCTCATTCACTTCTCTTTTTACTTCTCATTCTGCTTCTTCTGCCTCTTTCCTTTAGTTTTGGCAGACATATTATATTTTATGTCCCAAATGACCTTTCAAAAGTAGTAGCACACAAAGAGAAAAAAGGTAGAGAAAAATCTGTGGAAGTATAAAATAAATTTGGGCTCAAAAGGAGGGTTGAAATTAAAGAGATGACAAGTAAAGTGGCTCATTCATTAAGCTGGGCATCACCAGCTTAAAATCAGTTGTAAATCAAGTACTTGCGTTATGCAAGGCATGTGGCCTTGGTGCATAAATCTTGTAACGTTATTGCTGCTAAAATAAAGTGCAAGCTCAAAATGCTGGGTTAAGGACCAAAATAGGAAAATATATAGTGTTAGGTGATATGGCACAAAGCTTAATCTCCCTCAGGCCTGTCAATCATGCATAAGATATTGAATATTTTTGGTCATTTGTGGGTCAGAATTTGCATACAATATTTACAACTTCTTATGAATAGTTTGAGAAGCTCAGGATGAATACTGTGCATGTGAGTATTTATATCACAGGTAAAAGCCACCAGTGTTAGGATAAGACCATAGCAGAACTTCTATGCTCTTGGATTTATGGTGTTTTTGCTTGAAGGAGTTGTTTTCTGTGCTTAGTTCAAAATATGTGCGCAGGTCAGGACATCATTTCAGCCTCTCTACTAGTTGTTCCTCACAGTGTGGGCCTTTGACCTGTATTAGAATAAGCAACTGAGGTGCTTGTTTTGGTCCAGATTCCTGGACTCCCCCTCAGGTTGACAAGGGCAGAATACCAGGGAGTGGGTGCTAGGGCTCTGCAGTTTGGTGAGAAGACATTAGTGCCCACTGTCTGCAGCATGCTGTGTTCTGAAAGTGATGTTCATACCCAAGCAGCATGGACTGAAGAGACTGAAACATCATGTAAGCTCACAGTTACATTGGATGGAAGATGTGGTTAGCTGTCAGAGATTGCACTGGGGTCAGAAACTGTAGGCCATACCATTCATGTTTCACACATGGCAAAGCTGGTGAGTTTTGAGGGGCTGACTTAATGGTGGTCAAGGGCTCCCGGGTGGCAATGGGAGACCCTTTCCTGGTGAGACGACAAAGCAGTGGTTGGAGCAGTGCCCATGACCTTGGAGGGGGCCCTGCCGGGGGGTATTAACCACAGTTGTGTTTGGCTGCCTGACTCATGCATGGGAGGTTTTTCGGAGGGTGTGATCCTGACCTTGAGCAAAACCGCACAGGGAAGTGGTATGTTTTTGTAGGCTGTGAATTGCATCCAAGCCACCGCCAAATTCATCTGCTGCTCTGTACAGCTCCCGAGCCTTCAGCCAGCCAGCCCTTCTGCCACTGTGGCAAAGCAGGCCTGCAGGAAAGCTTCAGGGCCAGATGCATGGGCAGCGGGTCCACTGTATCTTAGTGCATGGAACAGAAAGTCGTATCATGATCCTTCTTAATGGCTTTCAACCCATTTGATGATAGCCCAGAAATTTAAACATATTTTCCTGCCTTGATCCACTCCCACTCTGATAACCTAGAATATTGCTATGTCTGTTATATTATTTCTGTCTCTAGCAATATAATTCCTAATAAAGAATGTCATTGAAAATGCACCCTCTATTTTATTTAATAGAAGCATTAGTGTCTGTGATATACTCACATGACATCTTAGAAAAGGATATTGGATTTGTTCCAAGAATTTTTCAGGTTACTCCAGCATCTGGAGTATGTGAACATTCACTACTAATTCTAAAAGATGCTGCTTCTCTATTATACCATCCAGATTCATCATTATCAGACTGAGGGGTTATGGCTCACTTGTTTTGGGTCTGAATGTTCCTGTTGGGCTACAAGCTACAACATTTGCAGTGCCCCTAAGGACTTGAAAATGTTACCATTCTGACCTCACAGAGAGCCTCACAGCTCTGCCCCTGCATCTGTCTAAGTTAGAACCTCCCTATAGACCTCAGGACTGTCATGCTTATAACACATTTCTATGGATGCCAGCAGGGGTGCCCACACTTAGCTGAGAGAGAGGAGAAAGAAAGACAGCAAAGATCCTCTAACTCAGAGTTTTTGATAGTCTTACCCATTGGTTCCTGGGTTCTTTTTTGTTTGTTTATTCATTTTTTTTTAGGTTCCACTTATGAGTGAATCATACGGTATTTGTCTTTCTCAGTCTGACTTATTTTACTTAGCATCATACCCATATTGTCGCAAATGACATGATCTCATACTTTTTATGGCTGCATAATATTCCAGTATGTATTTGCCACATTTTCATTATCCATTTGTCTGTTTATGGACGCCTAGTTTGCTTCCATATCTTGGCTATTGTAAGCAGCGCCACAGTAAATATAGAGATGCATAGATCTTTACAAATTAGTGTTTTCATTTTCTTTGGGTAAATACTGGGAGGGAGGAGAAAGAAAGGCAGAGAGTAAAGGTCTTCTAACTCAGAGTTTCTGATAGTCATACCCATTTATTCCTGGCTTCTTGCTCTAATCTCTGACCTTCCAGATTCCGGGTCTTGTGAGTCTAGAGCTATCACACCTACCGGTGGTTCCCTGCCTTAGCTGACCTCTCTGGGATGCACCCCTTGTAAGACTAATTCTTGTAGCCTACTTTTGCCTCTCTCACCAGCAGTAGCTGTCAGATCCCACCAGGCAAAGCAGGCCCGGAGTAACGACTCTGCCTGGCTCTTTGGATTCTGTTTCCACCAGAATCTAGAACTTAGCCAGACCTGGACCTAAGCTCTGTGTGGGCAGGTACTATGTTGATCTGCTCACTCTTACATTTCCTGTGTAGCTGGTACTCAATAAATGCTGGCCAAATGTTGAATGAAGCTGTGAATAGACTTGGCACTTGAAATAGTAAATATATGTTATAGGATTGGGAACATAGAAGGAAAATTATTTGAATAGAAGAACATAAAAACTGTGATTCTCTTTCTCATGTTTACAATAATTCCTGTAGTTCCCTCTGTTATCAAGAGATCTTTCCTGTATTCTTCTCAGTTCTCAGCAATAACAGGCAAAAATTGCTTTGCCATTCCAAAATACTGACCTAATAGGATTTCCCCTCTGTAATCTGAACTGTACACAGTACAGAGAAGAAGGCAAAAAAACTTCTCCAAGTCAGGGACTTAAACTGAATAGTTCTGGGGCCTAAAATCTAAGAGAGACCACTGTAATTAATGTTCCTGACCCTGAAACAAACATTTTTCTTCTCCCTCCATGTTAAACTCAAATAGCATATGAGCCAACTTTTCTGCCAAAAAATGCTTTTTTAAAAATTGAGGTACAATTGGCATATAACATTATATTAGTTTTAAGTGTATGCCATAATGATTCAGTGTTTGTATAGATTGTGATATGGTCACCACAATAAGTCTAGTTAAAATCCATTGCCAATATAGTTACACAAATTTTTTTCTTGTAGTGAGAACTTTTAAGATTACCATCTTCTCAATGTGCAAATATGCAATACAGTGTTCTAAACTATAGTCACCATGCTGTACAGTATATCCCTAGGACTTATTTATTTTATATTTGGAAGTTTGTACCTTTTGACCCCCCTTTGACCACCCCAAATCCCTATCCCTACCCTTACAACCATCAGCCTGTTCCCTGTATCTATGAGTTTGTTTTTAAATTTTTTTTTAACGTTTATTTATTTTTGACACAGAGAGAGACAGAGCATGAATGGGGGAGGGGCAGAGAGAGAGGGAGACACAGAATCGGAAGCAGGCTCCAGGCTCTGAGCCATCAGCCCAGAGCCCGACACGGGGCTTAAACTCACGGACCGCAAGATCGTGACCTGAGCTGAAGTCGGACGCCCAACCGACAGAGCCACCCAGGTGCCCCATGTTTGTTTTTAGATTCCACATATAAGTGATCTCATATGGTATTGTCTTAGTATAATGCCCGCACGGTCCATCCACATTGTTGCAAATGGCAAGCCTTCCTTTTTTTTTTTTTTTTTTAAATTGCTGAATAATATTCCATTGTGTATATATATGCCATATTTTCTTTATCTGTTCATCCATCGATGGACACTGTTTGTTTCCATATCTTGGCTATTACAAATATGCTGCAGTGACCATGGGGGTGCATATATATTTCTGAGTTAGCTTTTTTGTTTTCTTTGGATAAATACCCAGAAGTAGAATTGCTGTGTCATATCCAAAAATTCTTAATAAATGGTATTGAACCAGAATGGAATAAATGCATTTTTTCTCGTCCCAACTTTTATTTGTTGTAAAATAAGAATTGGCATATTAGTGTCTTCTCTGAATTAAAGCCTGAGATGAACCAGCATGTTTCTAATTCATCCTTTTATTTATTTTTTTAAACTCTGACTTGGCTTGTCTTCTTGGCAATCATTGCAGTTTGTCAAATGACCTCCTGGGGCTGATATCACTATGAAAAGTTTGCACTGACCATTCCCTTAGAAAATTGTATTTTTCCTAAATGAAAGAACTAGAAAAAACAAACAGACCCTTGAGGCAAAGCCAAACTCTGGATAAGAACATATGTTTTTGCATAAATTTTAAAAGAGCAGAATGTACCTCAAGATGTGAAGAGCCCAGTGAACTCTTAAATTGGTCCATGGTGTGTGTGTGAAGGGGAAAGATGGACAGAAAGGGGTTTCTAATATCTGACCTAAGGACAGCACCAAGGGATCAACAGCATCGTGGTGATTAGTATGGGTACAGAGCTATAGGTTTTCAAGTGTTTCCTCCTCTGAATCTCTCAGCAGTCTTACAATGTAGTTGGGTAGGCAAGATCATTCACTAACCTCCTCTTCTACATAAGAAATAGATGTTGTCTTCAATAAAAATTAAGGAAAAAAATAAATGGATGTACAGAATGTTGCTAAACCTCATTCAGCAAGTAAGTGGCAGAGTTGAGGATCAAACCTAGGTCTTTTGACCATGATTCTTGCTCCTTTCCAACATCATCTCCTGGAATAGTGACTACTGTATGTTCTTCAGGAGCTAACAACAGGTCAACTAGTCTACTCTGTTGCGCATTGCCTGGACTGGGGTTGATGTGAGATACTTGCTTTTCACATAGCTTTGGTTTTGGTTTCTTCAGAATATTTATTTATTTCGGATGATTTTCTTTCTTTGTTTCTTTGTTTCTTTGTTTCTTTGTTTCTTTCTTTCTTTCTTTCTTTCTTTCTTTCTTTCTTTCTTTCTTTCTTCATTCCTTCCTTCCTTCCTTCTTTCTTTCTTTCTTTCTTTCTTTCTTTCTTTCTTTCTTTCTTTCTTTCTTTCTTTCTTTCTTTCTTTCTTTCTTTCTTTCTTTCTTTCTTTCTTTCTTTCTTTCTTTCTTTCTTTCTTTCTTTCTTCAAAATGCTTTCCCCAGCATACTATTGCTGATTAGGTCCAAATTCCTCAATAAATATTGGAATTTTACCTACCTGGAGTTTGTTCAAATACACTAATATTTTTGATATAAACATAAGTCAAAGGTATCATAAAGAGAAATTTGAAGCATGTTCATAGGGTTTGGTTTTCATTCTTTGGTTGCTTTTAGACCTAGGTTGTTGGGTTTAAATAGTGCCATAAATTGTGTTGTCTCTGACAGAGTGTAGAGTGGAAACCTCATGGCATTACCAAAATGTTTGGTTTCCTTCTAAATTTCTCACTGGTTGTTAGTTTTGATTCTTTTCTGTGGAAGGAAAAGACATTAAAACAGATTTATCCCATAGCTGATTCTTGATTATACCCATCTGCAATCCATTATCTGAAATTCTGAATTATAAAAAACTTTGAAAATCCTATTTTTTTAAATAAGTTATGCAAACTTATTTGGTGAAAATACCCAGATTTTAACTGACAGAAGTTTAGGCCTTATTTATTCCATTTAATGTGGATATTTATGTGTTTGCTTCAGGAATAGTAATATAAGGAGCTCCCCAGATCCCATATAGTGTATTCCTAATAGTGGTTGCATAAAATCTGAAAAATTCTGAATTCTGAAATGCATCTAGCCCCAAGGGTTTTAGGTAAGGGGTTGTAAACTTCTTCTAAAGAAGAGAAGAGAGGCATTCTGTGAATAACATAGAATAATGGAGAAACACAAGCAGTGAGTACAGTACTTTTCATTCACATTAGTGGCCTCCCTGATGGAAGATTGTACATCTTCATACCGTTAAATTCATGCACACCCATATGATTGATTGATTTTCTTTGGCAAATGAAATGTGAGCAGAATAGATGAGTCATTTTCAGGCAAAGCTTTAAGAGGCAACGGGTAGCTCTCCCATTTTCTCTTTCTTCTGCCATGAGCTCAGCAGTGTTCCAGATGAAGGCTTAGGTCCATCATCTTGTGTTCCCGGTGAAGCCTGGCATGGAGCTGTGGCAGGAGATGCCATATGGAGACATAATGTGAATGAGGAAAAAACCTTCATTGTTGAAGCCTCTGCAGTACAACCTAGTCTATCTCCACTGACATGCAAAATCAGTGTCTCTGGGATGGAGCCATCCATTAATGTAACATCTGTGGGCACCGACAATTAATGACCAACAGTCAGTATCCTGTAGCTGTTCCCAGCTCAGCTATATGAATGAACGGTTAAGAAAGAGATACCAAGTCAGGCCTGGACTGCTGTACTGCTATGCTTCCCCCCAACCCCCAACACTCAGTGTTGGTTTCCATATGTAGACCCAAGGCCAAGTATCTGCTGACTTCAGGTATCCAAAAAATACTTGGACATTAACACATTTTTTACTTTACCTGATGTAACAAATTGCATCAGTAACTCATGCTTATTATAAGAAGTCAACACAAAATAAAGAATACAAAGAAAATGTTTATTCTCTTTTTCTCTCCTAGTGGGTATATCTTTCCATACCCTTTTCAATGCTTGGCAAATATATATAGATATATAGTGTCACTTTTTAATGTTATCCTACCATGAACATTACTCTGACATGAATATCCATTCAATTCAGTTATTAGCTCCAACTAGACGAATGATTCTTTTAATATTAGCTTCTTTTATTATTAGCATCTTTTATTGAGTGCTTACTATGTCCAAATAACTCTTACAAATACTTTAGTTGATCCCTTTGTCAACCCTGGGAAGGTAGGTGCTGTTATCATAAGCATTTTCCATACGAGAAAGTGGAGGCCTAGATAAACTGAGTAATTTGTGAGAGTCACACAGATTAAGAAGTGGCAGAATGAGAAACCCAGGTGGTCTGAGTCTACACTCTATGCTCCTAAACTGTGCTGTATCGCTTCTCTCATTGCAAAATAGTTCAGAATGAATGGGCAATAATTTACTCAATCATCTCCCTATAGATGGAGATTTGAAGGGATTTCCTTTTGTTCCTCTTCTTATTTTGCTACTTCCAACAATGTTGAAATAAACAACACTGAAATATACATACTGATACTCTTCTTATCTGTTAAAAAGAACCCCATGTAAATTTCTTCCTGTGCGAATTTGGGAGAACCCTACCAACCCTGGGAGTCTTGGTCCTGGTTCCAGTGACCAGGTAGGAATTCCTGCTTCATCAGTTCCTCTGAACTCTCCACATATCTCTCTAGCTCAGAGCAGACTGCAGAGGCCTGTTTAAGTCAACGCAACTTGCATTTAGAAACAAGAGGAAGTGAACTGTAAGGGATTATCCTCTCCTAGATGTGTCAGATGCAATCACACGGCATGGATTTATGAAGCGGAGTGAAATATTTGTTTTGATTGTTCACTGATTAAGAATACACTCTAATGCACAATCTTGACAGACATCTAGGGCAACTACCCTTACTTTAAGAATCTGGGTCAGGTTTGCCCAACTTCTTCTAATTCAGCAGTCTCATTTCATTAAAGGATTATGCAAAGAAACCTCAGCTGGGTCCACACAATTGGCTGCTTCATCTTTGGTATTTAATATTGCAGGACCCCAGCAGTCACCAATGTTATTGTCCATTGATTTGTAATGTCTTCTTCCTCACTGTTTAGTATAGAGTTAGAAAAGCAGTTAGCTGGGGAGCTTATGAAAAATGGACATACTCTATGAAAAGTGGACATATAATTTAATAATTTAAAATAATTCATTAAGATATTTGAGGTGAGGTATTGGACTAACCCCATATGTTGGAGGTGCTTAAAAAGGGGGTTTGCAAAATTATTTAAATGGAAATGTTTAAAAATCTCAAGAGGAATGTTTAAAAAATTTAATCTAGAAGCACTGCAGGGCAGGTATTTATCAACAGATTGCTACAATGTACTAACATGAAATTGGACAGTGAAAGAGTTTTGGTTATTTTAAAGTAAACTATCCAGGGAAATGCAGAGAAGAAAGTCATAGCATAAACAGGGGGATCTTATGTTTGTGGCTAGGTAGTGTATTTCTGTGTGGGGTAAGGGGTGAGGGTGGATAAGCATGTGGTCTCCTTTAATTTTTTCAGGACAATGTAGGCTTTAGGATAGCCAAGAGTCACTCTATACAATGTATGTTTGAAAGAAATGCATTCAAGATCTTAAAAATTGATGTTTGCCTATGTAAGAACTTCTGCTTCAAAAGCAAAGCATCTACATCATTTCTGTTCTGAAGTGTTTGTCTTTCTCTCCTTAACAGCCTTCTCCCTTTTTATTTGCATTTCTGTGGGTGTAGGGGAAGGGCACAGGAGCATTTAGGGAGGAAGTCTTGTCCTTAAGCATGCAGTTTGCAGGCCTCAATCCATTCTTTTATTCTGTTCATGCAAGGGTGGGAAATGTGGCAGATATTTTAACCCTCCCACATTATCTAGAATGCCACTCTTCCCTAGTGAGAGCCTGTTTCTACATCCATGGTGCTGATTAAGATGCTAATTTCACCAGTGGAGCTCTATTTCTGAACTCTATACTCATTAGCAAAAGCACAGGTGAAGACTGAGATATGTATACCTGAGTGCAATAGCAGAGTCCCTCTGGTGTGTGGACTTTCACCCCAAGACTGTGGGTTCCTGTTTAGGACAACTCACTGCCCCTTGAGTAAAGCTTAAGCCAACAAACACATTATTGTGTTCCATTGTCTTTACTAAAGATTTTAAAGTAAATCATAGACATTTAACTGGAAGGACCTATGAAGCCCTTAAACTCAGCTGCTCTCCGTTTTATTTCCATCTTTCTATATTCATACAGATTTTGACTTTGGTCACATATTTCCATTTCTAGCTCAGCTCCAGCCCCAGTATTACTCATGATGACCGTTCTCTTTGTACACCTAAGTCTATGAAAAAGCATCGTTACTTTTTTGAGTGACCATTTAAGTTACTTTATGTACTATCGCTGTTGTGCTAGGCACAATGTTTTGGCCTTAAAGACATAAAGCTCTGCCAAAAAAGAAAAATATTTACAAATTTCTCCCTGGTGTGGAATGCCTTACACTTTGGTCCTTTAGGGCACTGCTTCCTTTTCACCTGTGAAGTGAGGGCCTTGAACCTTCCCTGTGAGCTCTGATCATCGGAGATGGTCTTCCTTGCCCTAGCAGTTACACCTTAGGCTAAGTCTGCAGCTGCCTGTGAGGCAAAGCCGTGGAACAGGGTCGGCATTATATTTTATTATTATTATTATTTTTTATTTTTTTTAGAGAGAGAGACAGCGAGCATAAGCTGGGGAGAGAGGCAGAGGGAAAGAGAGAATCTTAAGCAGGCTCCATGCTCAGCATGGAGCCCAACACAGGGCTTGATCACATGAGCCTGGGATTATGACCAAAGCCAAAATCCAGAGTGAGATGCTCAACTGACTGAGCCACCCAGACGCTGACTTGGGTGTAGGTATTTTCCTTTATGACGGTGAATCAGAGAACTCTGGACATTGCTAAGTGACAATCCAGCCAGCTCTGTTCCTGTAATGACTAGTGGACGTGTATGGTGATTGTGCCAAGATTCTGCCATAGGTGAGGTATCCTTTAGGCCAGGGGGTACATCAGAGGGAGAATCCATGGAATTCAACTGGTTTCCTTCAATTTTTATGCAATCATTAATCAAAAAAGCATGAAGAGTGTGACAGTCTTCCCATGTTTGCTTTTAAATTGAGTTTTGCCCTCTATGCAGGTGGCATAATTTGTTCAAGGCAGTAGACTTTGCCTCTGAATATTGAGAGTTGTTTTAGATGGAATAATGAGCTGGTATTGATATCTGTATTTACTCTCAATTTAAATATTATTTTATAATTTTTTTTTTTGTTTTAGTGTTCATTTCTTCTTTAATGATAGTTACTCCCATTACACAGAAATTCAATATAGTGAAACTTAAAAGAAGAATCTATAGGTGTAGGTATTTATTCAATTTT
This sequence comes from Neofelis nebulosa, assembly GCF_028018385.1. Lineage (NCBI taxonomy): Eukaryota > Metazoa > Chordata > Mammalia > Carnivora > Felidae > Neofelis > Neofelis nebulosa. The sequence goes on from NC_080784.1 coordinate 139,861,730, forward strand.
TGGTACCTGTTGACTGAATGCAAGGAATTGCAGACCTTTGCTGATATTTCAATAAAAGGACTTTGTCATTTGTTCATTTGTTAATATATTCTACTGGTTGTTTCTCTCTCTGCTCTCCCTTCTTCAGTTTGCAAGGTTTTGTTCATCTCCAAAAGGGAGCAGTTTAGGCCATGTACTTCAATACTTCCTGAGCCTTCTATTCCCTGGAACATATGGGGAAGAAGGATTGGCAGAAATTGGCTGCTTTTTCAGCCCATTTTTTCCCCCCTGGATAATTTAATTCAGTTCTTTGCTCTTCCTTTAAGTCATCAAACCATCAGGTCAAGCAAAGAAAAAAAGCATACTTATGGTCATACTTGATTATTCTTAATTTATTAGAAAGTAAAAATGTAAGGATAGAATATTATATTTTTCTATAGCCTTTAAGTGTGCTTTTTATTGTGTTTTTAGCTAAATTTTTATCTCTCCCTACCTCCCGCCATTATCCTTTAGCATAATATACCTTTTTATGCCTCTTCTTGTGACTCTTGATGAAATTTCATGACCCTATGATTCTCCTTTAAATTCATGTTTGGTCAATCGATTTCCTTTTTCAGAGACACTCGTTAGTTTTTTCTACCTTGTTCTGTGCCCTGGCAGTGGGACAACTTCAGCGGGCTGCCTCATCCTCTGGCTCTTGGTTGGTTTGGCCAACGGAGGTATTGGTGGGGATTAGAGGGAGGGAAGAGGGCGGGGCCTGTGCATCCATGGCCCCTCCCCTCTCTTTGTAGCATCCAGGGCATTAGCTGCGTTTCTGGACAGTCTTATGTTTTCTGTAAACTGTCCCTGGCCACACCGCTACTTTGTTTCCAAATTCCAGCAGCCCTCTTTGTCCTTTCAGGCTTATGGATATTAACAAGGACCACCAATAACCAACTGCATTGTCTCTTGAGGTTCCCTGCCTCTAGCCCACCCCATCGTAGACAGGCTCTTTGTAAAACTTTCCTCAAGTTATTACACTGGAACGTGCCATCCGTGCCTTGTGGGCCCTGACGGAGAGGATACTATAATAAATGCCTGTATTACTGAGAGGTAGTATGGTCTAATGGTTATCTTCCATTTGACACCAGACCGATTTGGGTTCGAATACATTCCCATCACTTGCTAACTTGGAGTGGGGATTATTTTACCACTCTGCGCCTCACTTTTTTCAAATTTAAAGTGGGGATAATATTACCTACCTCACAGAATTGCTATATGAATATGTATGAGTATTCAAAAATGTTAAGTATCATATTAGTTTAAATACATACATACATACATATATATGTATAGATACAATGTTTTAGTTTCCTCTCAATTTACACTGAGTAACTTCCTCACTGGGGAAGCCTGAGCAGTTACAAAGCAGTGGATTTAATTCCTCTACACTTTGTGCTGCTGATCTTCCAGTTTCAAGTTATGTGGACCTCCTCTTCCCTTGTGCCCCTGGAGTTTCTGCTGATCTAAATGACACTTTGTTTCCCACGGGTGGTTCTGGCTGCTCTCACCTCAAGTCTGTGGAATTTTCAGGAGACTCTCATTCAAGTGGTGAGTGCTAGACACAGGGGGTCCCTGGTGAAGTGAAAATCTGCTCAAGGGTGGGCATCTTAGCCCTGAGTGTTGGCTGCAGACTGCTCAGGTGCTATGCATCCTTGGGTAATCCAAGTGCTTTACAAGATAACTGGGTTTTGTTTCTATCTGCTTTAAACTGTATCTCTAAAATGTTATGAGAACACTGGCTAAGCCTAGAGAGGTGTTGCAAGGATTAGCTAATTGATTATTTTAAATGCTTTGAAGCTGGCAGAGGGTTCAGTAGGAAGGACAAGCTAAATAATTTTTGCAGGCTCAGTGGGAGTGCAAAGTGCACTAAATGACTCTTCTAATTTGTTTTGGTCTCTAGTAGGACTCGCTTATTGTATAACATGTCTCCTTAAAATGAGTTATGTATGTTACTGCATTTAAAGCATGACCTGGGGAAATGTTTTAAGATAAAAAGGTGTTTGGAAAATACACAAAACTTTTGTCAAATGGAGTTGCAGTTACTGAAGCCACCTGAGTTTTTCTGACTCCAGAAACAAAGATATCGGTACACTGGCATATTTACATATTTCCCCCTTTCGAGTATCGTAAGCATTTTCTTCACTGTACTGTGTCTAGTACACAGTACTAGTCCATTGGCATCTAGTCCATTGGTTTTTATGAGCTTGAAACCCTGAGCTATTAAAAGGGTAAGCCTGTGGTACGGCTGGGGGATCCATCCCTCCAACCTTGGAGAGTGATTAACACAGAAGCATTAAAAACACAGCCCATTTTCTTTTTAAATGACTTAGAATTCGCTGAGTGTTTAATACTTTACTCCTGCTGGGACTTCTGTCCAGTATCCTCACCTCATCTTTGGAGACAGATGACTTTCCGGGGTGGTGAGCCAGGGAAACAGATCATTACATTTTTCTCTTTAACTACACACTGGATAAGCAATCCACTATTTATTGATTTAGAAAAATTCTTGTCTTGGATTTAAGATCCAGTTGAATGGGATATAGATGTCTGAGGTTCTTTTAATATCTCATTAAAAAAAAAAAAAGATTAAACAAATTCCATGGTCTAGATGTCCAAACATCAAGCTCATATCCTGCTACTTCCAAAATATTTTAATATGGAAGAACTAGATTCACTAAAACTGGAAGGAAAAAAGAAATGGAGAAAATATCCTGAACAAGTAACATATAAGTTGAGATGTGTGCAGGACGAGGGGTCCCTGCCTGGGTGGTTGTGGAAGGAAGAGTACATGTTGACGATGGGCAAGCACCTTGGATCTCCGTGTCAGTGTTGATTGCCACTTGCTTCTTCACTTTTTTTCCCTCTGCTTTTTCAAAGTTGCAGTAAATTCAGAGCCTCCATTCTTGGTTCCCACAATTGCCTTCTTTATTAGGTATGCAGGGGAGGCTTTTCATTTTATACACATGTAGCACAGCTGTAAGTTGTACCATGTTTTACTCCAGATCCCTAAAGTTAGATGAGCCCTAAAGAAGTAACAGTCTAGAATTTCTTGCCTTCTCTTTTGAAAGATCCCTGCAGAGAGGAACAATGTCTTTAGTTGAGTAAAGAGACTTTGGCAGGGCTGATCCTAATACATTCCTTGCAAGCTAAATTTACAAAGAAAGAGGAGGAGATCTGTCTTCTGGATACTTAAAATCTAAGATGAAAGATGAAATACAGAGTAATGGATGGGACTGACTATTCTAGTTCTCATCTACGATGCACAGACTTTATGATGTTGTTGTTGTTGTTATTAAGAGTGAGACATGGAACAACTATCTCACCAGTTCTGTAGTGACAGCCTCAGAATGCGTTGCCTCTTAGAACTTCTCTTTGCTTGCACTGACCCTCCGCTTAAGAAATCTGCTAATCCAAAGGTCCACCTACTTTTCATACCTTATCTAAGAACTCTGAGCCCAACCTGTAAGCCATAAAAAATTGAATTTCCCTAATGAGACACTATTTCAGAATTTGTGTGTTTTCTCTTGTCTCAATGATTCAGTAAAACTCAATACTAAAAAATAAAACTCAAAATAAAAGCTTGCTTATGTCCTTACAAGGGCTTTTCCACATAGACAAATTTTAAAAATGCATCCTTTGAGGGTCTGGAGGAAGGTTTTTGGCTGAGGGTGAAGACTGAAAAGTTCACTGAAGTTCGTGTTCAGTCTGGATCTGCTGACCAGACAGCATGATGGGGTGCTTTTGCAGTCCCAGCCTTCCTCCATCAGGGCATCTGCTTATCCAGTTTCTCCCTGATGTCCCCAAGGGAACTTCTTCCAGGATGTCTTCATAGAGTTTTACAATTTCTGGCATAAGTATTTGTTGGGTGATCAAAGGCTTGGACGCCAAGGTTCTCTGAAGACCCTTAACATTTCTGAGGGTCATCCCCAGAGATATTCAAGAATCCCCAGATCTGCAAACACCTCTGTAGTGTGTAAGTCCCCCACAGGATGCGTTTTTTTTTTGTTTGTTTGTTTGTTTTGTGTGTTTTGTTTTTTTTTTTACACTGGCTGGAGCAGTCACCAAAATAGTTTCAGGATTCCTTTCCCCACTGTTTTCATACAGAGCATATTGTGGACTCTTTCAAGTCCTAGATCCAAGTTCATTGCCAAATTTAGCATTCTGCCCTTTCATGTATCCAAAATTCCCATGGGAATTCAAGACTTGTTCTCATAGCTCTGAAGAATCCCCAGGGAATTTCAAATTGTGCTCCAAGTACTAGGTTTCTTTCATTCATCTTGCTGTATTTCCTCTGATGCTACAAGATGGCACTTTTCCCATCTGGTGGCAACTGCGATGGCCTACTGTGGCCGTGTTCCTTTTGCTGCTTGGCCTGAGAGTGGCTTCTATATGGCTCTTGTCCATTGAAACCACTGCTGAAGCTAGTACCTCTGTGGTTGATGCCAGCCAATACCAATTCCCAGGATGCCAGTGCCTGGTGGTGGGGCCCTGTTATCTGTACCAGGAGGGCTGCTTCCCAGGCCACAAAGCTACGAGCACCAAGGCTGGGATGCCCTATTTCAGAGATTACAACTGTGGTTGTAATCCTTCCTCTTTAAATCATCCTTCCTCTTTAAATCAAGCTGAAGTACAAAATGATTCAAGATAGAAGAAGATTCAGAGACACTTGTAACATAAAAATGTACAAGAGATCAGGTCTTGATCTAAGGGTCATGAGTTCAAGACATTGGGCTCTGCGCTGTGTGTGAAGGCTATTAAAAAAAAACACAACTAATTGTGTTCTATACTATGGTTCAGTACGAAAGCCGGTGTGTAAAACAATTTGAAAATACCCAAAGTCACCCTCGAAATTCCCTTAAATTTCTCCTAGACTACGTATAAATGGGCACATTTACATGCTACACTGAAGATCGATATATTATCTTCTGATTAATCAGACACAGCTGGTTTTCCCACTGACATTGAAACAAACCATTATTTCTTTGCTAAAAGTAGTTGACTTGTGTTTAGAGGCCATGTTGTATCAGAAATATGGATCTTTAAATACTAAAAGCCTATGGAATCCAGTAAGATATTCATGCTCTGAGAGGTTAAAACTGAAGTGGACTAAGGGAAAATGTGGTTTTCATTATACCCATTTTTTAAAAAGTTAAACTGAGGCCCAGGGAGGTCAGGTGACCTGCACATTTAGAGAGAGACGGAGCTGGCATCGAAACTTAGGCAGTCTGGCTCTTGTGATCTTGCTCTTAATTGCTTTGCTTTATACTTTTAACCATGATTGCACAACTCAAATGATCTTTTCTCTCTCTCTTTTCACTCTGGGCAGGGTGGAATTTACCAATTTAAATGTTTTTAATGGCGTGACTCCATTGCACTTTCTTGTTGTAGCAAAAATCAAGCTATACTGCAAGGCATCATGTATACAAAGAGATGATGCTCTGTGTTCTCGCCCTTAGAACAAATGTTAACAGCTTGTTCATTTCCCCCAGGATTTCTTTATTTCTGCCCCCCACCCCCCAACCTCCAGGATTTCTTTTATGCATGCACTCACACACATTTTTTTTTAACACACACTTTACTCTAATTTCCTTTTCCACTTATCAATGTCAGAGACATTTTTCTATGACAGAATGTAGAATTCCACCTCCTTCTTTTAAAGAGCTTCTTTAGTGGGTACCTATGATTCCACTACATGAATAATCCATCATTTATGTTTGTGTATTCCCTTACTGATGGATACTCAGGCTTAGAAAAAATTTTTCCAGGTTTTTACGATTCTAAACTCTGTGGCCAACATGCTCATTTGTTGTCTTAGTATGTTGTGGATTTACTTTTTAGCCTTAAATCTTTAATCCACATGGAATTTGTTTTGTGCAAGAGCTGAGGTGGGGATTATAGTGATTTCTTGACTTTCCTCATTCAAATGATTACCCACCTGAAGAGATTCAGTCTCCAGGCACCCAGGTAAACACGTTGCATCTGTTATAGGAATACATTAAAAACTGTAATAATGGGAATCTCTATGGTGGAAAATGATCGGCAGCATGTTGAGAAGAGGTAGCAGAAACAGCAGGCTCTTCCAGTATGGACTAGAGCAGGGAGCTCTGCTTTGGGGTTGGAATGCTGCATTTTAATTAGCAATATTACTCCCAAATGTTTAGCTGCAACAGTGGGGGGATTAGAGACCCCTGCCTGCTCATCATAATTCAGAACCTGAACATCAGAGTGTCTAATTAGATCTCTCTCTTGAAAGGTCAGCCAATGAAATTGTCATGTTGTGTCACTCAAGGTCTAGAAGTTACTCTGCTATAAGCTTGATGGATTTTTTTTTTTTTTAAACTTAAAAGTTGCCTGTTCACGTCTAGGGTCTCTTGGCAGTCTTTGCTGGATGGAGATTCTGGCAGGCCATCATGCAAAAGACCTAGGAAATCTTTCAGCCACTTAGAACAATTCTTGTCCTTTATATTATTTTTCTTTTATCACTTGGGACACTATGCTGCAGAGGACATGTGTATCATCATAAGCTCTTTGGTGTATATTCCTATGCACAAGGAAAACAATATTCCATTCAGTTTTTGTTTGGGGGCTTGGCTTCTATAATTGAAATTACTTGATGGGGCGTCTGGGTGGCTTAGTCAGTTAAGCGTCTGACTTCGGTTCAGGTTATGATCTAACGGTTCCTGGGTTCGAACCCTGCTTCTGTCTCTGTGCTGACAGCTCAGAGCCTGGAGCCTGCTTCAGAATCTGTGTGTCCATCTCTCTCTGACCTCCCCTGCTTGCACTGTCTCAAAAATAAATAAATGTAAAAAAAAAAATTTTAAAAAAGAAATTACTTGAAATTCTGTAATTTCAATTAATTTCCATGAGAAAAAAACTCCAAATAAGCTGTGCTCTTCTGGAAATTTTATCACCACACAGAAATTATTGGAGCTAGATTTTCTCAGTTTTATCAGTGAAGTAAGTTAAGGAACTACTTTCATTCTTTTAAGCCACTAGGATCTTAATTAGAATTCTGTATGGGGTGACAAGTTCGGGGGGGGGGATGTGAATTATGGGCAATCCTTCTACACGACAGTTGCTGCTGTCTCGCTCCACTTAGCCCCTGCTAGAGGGGCTGCATGCTCTTGGATGCTCAGAGCTGTTGGGCTCTTAGCCTAAGGATCTGAGACTAGGGGGAGGGATAATCCAAAGCTGAAAATTATCCTTACTACTATTTCAGTTATATTATGGGTTAAGTTAGCCTTTGTGGGGGGTATCAAGAAAATCTTATTATTACTAATGATGATATTTTCCAAAGTGTGGTTGCATCAGAATCACCTGGTATTTAATTAAAATGCTGCTTGTTGGATTCCATCCCAGAGTCAGAATCTCTGGTGGCGGAGCTCAGGGATCTATTTTTAAGCCACCTCTGTGATTCCTTTGTGCATTAAAGTTTGAGAACATTTGATTTATAACATTACTTTTATGGGAAAAATGTACTCCTACTTCCAACCAGTCGGCTTCAAAGTGTAGCTTTGGAATGTAGCGTGTGGTTTCATTGGGGCTGGCACGTGTGTGAAATCAGTGGTCTGTGTGACATTCACATTGTAAAAGTGTCAAACTAGGGGCACCTGGGTGGCTCAGTTGGTTGGGTGTCCGACTTCGGCTCGGCTCATGATCTCATAATTCGTGAGTTTGCGCCCCGTGTCGGGCTCGCTGCTGTCAGCACAGAGCCTACTTCAGATCTTCTGTCCACCCCGCACCCCGTCCTTCCCCTGCTCACACTCAGTCTCTCAAAAATGAATAAACATTAAAAAAAAAAGTGTCAAGCTAACAACTGGTGAGTAGATTATGGCTCAGGGTATTCAGCTTAATTAAGTTCTAAGGTATGGAGTGGAGACTATACAAAGACAGCATTGCTGCCAGAGTTAAAGTGCAGAACGGGGTTATTCAACTAGAAGGTGAAGGGACGAGAGTGGTTTAAACATCTGTATCCAGGCATCAGCTGGTTATTCTGCTCTTGGAGATTTGGATAAGAGGGTTCAAACCCTGGAGCCATCCCCTGGAGTGTCTAATGCCATTCCCAAGATTCCTGAAAATCTTGGGGGTCTTGGCTCCCAGGGTTACTTCTGGGAGAATCCCCTTTTTCCGTTTTGTGTCTTGGAATGGTCCTTTATCTCTGTCCGGTATGGTAGGCCCTTTCTTCTTGATCCCTGCAGCCACCAAGAGTTGTTTCATTAGTCAGAATCTTTATGGAAGATTGTGGAACCAAAGGTAGGAGTCAGCTTGCCACATCACGTGTCACAGAATATAACTTACAGTCATGGGTTAAACATTCCTGTCCTTAAAGGGAATTGGCTACACCACCACAAGGGTAAGTCTTCCCAGTCTAGCCACTTCCTATTGTATCCTAGCCTCTCTCTGCCTTGCTGCTTTTCTGCCTGCTTTGTCTCAGCCATATCTCCACACTTGCTCTCAGGAACTCCAAATTCTTCTTACTGTCTCATTCACAAGATGTCAACAGTCTAGAGCCCCCACTCCCAAATTCACAACCCAGGACAGCTTTTGCATACCCAATACCAACTGAGGTGCTTGGCTGAGCAAAAGGGCCAACCAGTCTTTTCCTTAAAAGAATTCATCCTCCTTAGAATACAATTTTGGGATTAACTAGACTTTTCCTAAAGTCTATTATATATTTCTTCCATGGAAATATTAATTCTGTCGAGGCTCTCCTGAACGCATAAAAGCTGAGAAAGAATCTTTCCTTCCTACATCATTAAAGAATCTTTTTTTGTTGGGAGATGCTCATCCAGAAAACGTTAAGCAGGATTTTTATAAGGTTTTAAAAGGCAGGTGCACATCAGTGCACTCCCGTTAGTGAGCCGCATCAGTCTTTACAACACTTTTGCTAACGTGTTTGGGAATAGACCATTTCTGTTTGTAGCCAAATAAATGAAAGCAGAATCATTTCCCACTTGCCCCCAGAAAGAGCGATACCATTGCCAGGTGAGTGGCATCTACAGGGCCACTCAGGGCATTCTGTGTCGTAAATTGTATTTTGAAACTAAAGCAACAGAGTCAAATTGTTTACAGGCAGTGTGCTATCTTTCCATCTTATCTTTTGTATGTCTGAGAGCTTTCTGTTTTACTCGAAATGGAAAGTCATTTCCCAGATGAGAGATCATTTTATTTAGTGCTCTTATTTTCTTGGTAAGTATTCTGAATTTTTTCCTATTAATTTCTATTTTTATGCACAGTGATTCTCAATTGGTGAGAAAATTATGATCTCATAATCTCTTTTCCTTGTACTTGCTGAATGATTAGCCTCATTTGCTGTGTGAGTTCCACTTCACGGCTGTGAAATGATGACTCTCCCTGACTCTGGCTAAGCATGTCGGCTTGATGGCTTTGACCTTTTCCACGAAAACAAGGGAGATGAAATGCTGTGACATGTGTGTAAATTGTCACTCAAATGGGGTTATTTTGGCTAACAGCTCGAAATACATGCTTTGCTAAACTCACAGAAGGTACCAGTAGACTGTTTTGTGTTTGGGGTTTTCTAAGGCATCAGAGAGTCTTGCAGTTTTTAAGCAAGGAGAAAAAAAAATCCTGATTAGCCGTTAAATACAAACAGTAAATTTACAACCTGAGTCACAAGCTGTGTGAATGACTGCATTACAGATTCCCACAAAAAAACCCTGTTCTTGAATCGTATAGTTAAATCTGCTTCATCTGCACTGCCGTAGATATTACTTCCCCTGCACTTAATTGGGATAACTGACAAATTCAGATTCACAGCATTCAGTAACTCCAAGGGATATATAAATATCTCACCAAATCCATTTAAATGGTATTCTGGATTTGGTCAGGGGTCTCACTGTAGTAATTTGAAAGTGTGACTGATATTAACTTATAAATTTCCTGTGACTGGTCCTTTGTTGATTTCAGGCCTCCCCCCTGTTTGATAATAATTGCTCAGCAAGCATATTTTACCTTCCTTCTCTGCAGGCCCTTTATTGCTTTGAGACGTCTCTCTCTCTCTCTCTCTCTCTCTCTCTCTCTCTCTGTTTGTATGTGTGTGTGTGTGCATGTTTTTAATAGTAATACATGAGACAGTATTTCCCACTGGAGCAGATTCATACGAGCTCGTGGAGCCATTTCTTACTTGGCATATTTCTCTCTTCACTTGGTTGTGCTTTTTGTGAAGGGGACCTGGGCTCTGACTGGATAAGCAATGCCAAAACAATAGGGATGGTGTAGAAATATACACATGCTCTAACAGTCTGTACAGCATTGCGCTTGGCTGATAATTCTGTGATATGATTGTTAGTAATCACCATTAAGATGGGGTTGAAGTCTAGCGTAATAATCCTAACATGTTGCAGTAATGGAGCTGATAGATTTACATATGGGTGAAAATGAGTGGTTTTTAAAATTCGTTTTCTTTTTCATGACTGAAAGCGAGATTCTCATTCCCTGACATTAGAATATGATCTTTCTATCATTTGTTCTTTTTTTTCTGTCACTAAAATAGTATTCTATATTGTTCAGGGTTGAATTTCTCACTGCTTAATTTTTGACTTTCTTGAGAGACATGAAAAAATGAATTGTGCTACAAACATGTAAGATTATTTAAGACAGAACTGCCTGGCTTGTGTTATTAGTAATTATTGTCCTCAGCTAGCATCTCTCTGTTTAAATAGAAATCTTTAGGGTATTTCTTAACTGCAGTTAGACTTAAGCCATTTTTTAAATTAGTTTAATTTAAGTTGCATTTATTTTATAACCAACTTTATTTTTTCACCTTCATTGAGGCATTATATTGACAAAAATTATATATATTTAGGTTGTACAATGTGATTTTTTAATGGTATGCAATGTGATGATTTAATATACATATACTTCATGAAATGATTATTGCAAGCAAGCTAATTCCTATCTATCACCTCACATAGTTACTTTCTTTTTTCTTTTTTTCAATTTGAGCCATTTTGGTGGTAAAATGAATTAGCAGTAGTATGATCCTGTACATAGGGATGTGTCTTTTTTGTTAGTAATGAAGATGGAAGACATTTCTAACATTTATTATTACTGATGAGCATTAAGATGGGCATAAAACCTATCTCAATGAGATAAGCATTAAAATAAGGATGAAACTTCTAATAATAATAATGGCCATTATGTAGCAAATAGTTAATACTGAGAACTTATTATGTGACAGTCAGTGATGTAACTGTTTTATGTATGTATGAACTCATTTAATCTGCCCAACAACTCTGTGGGGTAGATTTTTATTATCCCAGTTTAATTTTTTTTTTCAACGTTTTTTATTTATTTTTGGGACAGAGAGAGACAGAGCATGAACGGGGGAGGGGCAGAGAGAGAGGGAGACACAGAATCGGAAACAGGCTCCAGGCTCCGAGCCATCAGCCCAGAGCCTGACGTGGGGCTTATTATCCCAGTTTAAAAACGAGAACCCGAAGAACAGAGAGGTTAATTAACTTGTCTGAGGTCAAGGAAGCCACAGAACCAAGGATTGTAGAATTGCCAGATTCAGAGGGAAACACACACACACACACACACACACACACACACACACACGACACTCATGCCATACTTGCTTTCTTTTTGCAATATTGGGACATAATTACACTAAAATTATTCATTGTTTATCTGAAATTCAAATTTAAATAAATGTTCTGTGTTTTATCTGGCAAACCTAAACCTAAATTTTCTAGCTTCAGAGCCCATGTTCTTAACCTTCATGCTAATTCTGCCTAAAACCCGGGCTTAACTGATGAGTGTTGACTTTGCACATCTTAGGTCAGTTCTTTTTTATATCTACTCAAGCTTTCATTGTTCAAGAATGGTCTTCTTTCTAGAAGTAGGACTTACTATCTATATTAGTGAGAATATGTAATTTAGCAAACATATACTTTTAATTCACTCTATGTTCAGCATTATGTCAAAGATTAATAAGGCATGGTTTTGCCCCTAAAAGAACTCACAACCCAGTAGATGAGATGGGTATGTAAAAAGCTAATCCTATTACTATATACTAGTAGCTTTGTTGGAATATGAGCTGTACAATCTCATAGGAAGTTTGGGGAAAGCATCTTAGCGTAGGGAACATTTGAATTGGTCCTTGAAGGATGAATAAGAGTTCATCAGGGAAAGAAACTATTGGTGGGAAGGAAACAACATGAGAAAAGGCAAAGTTATGTGAAAGTTCATGGTGGAATAATTTTTTTAAGGTAAGGTTCACATGCTTTGCCTGATAGTGGGTGATCACTGCGGAGTGGGATATGGCCACAAGGACTTCAATGCTATATTCAGAAAACTTACCCTGGACAACTGGAAGCCACTGAAGATTTTAAAATGGAGAAGTGGCATGATCAGAGATGTGTTTTAAAACCATAACTCTAGAAGCAGTGAGACAGACTGGAGAGGAAAGGCTATGGGTCATGCATTTGGAAAGGACAGCTGTGGTGTGGACATGCAGGTGGGTCTTGGGAATGGCTGAATTTGCTCAGGAGAGTATGCAGACAAGGGGAGGGGGAGGTCTCAAGTCCTGGGGACATTGACATTTAGTTTGGGGGTAGGATGAGAGAAGACAGAAAAAGAGAATAAAAAGGGCAGTCACAGAGCAAGGAGAAACAAGAAATGGCAACATTATGGAAAACATGGCATGAGATAGTATGGAGGACAATGGGTTCCTCAACAGGGTCAAATAGTATGTCCAAAAGAGATGATGCCATTGGACTGGACAACTGGGCCCTTTTTATTTCCTTAAAAAAAAACCTCAGCTTTCATGGGCCATTTTTGTTTTTGTTTTTTTGTTTTTTTTTTTAATATATGAAATTTATTGTCAAATTGGTTTCCATACAACACCCAGTGCTCATCCCAAAAGATGCCCTCCTCAATACCCATCACCCACCCTCCCCTCCCTCCCACCCCCCATCAACCCTCAGTTTGTTCTCAGTTTTTAACAGTCTCTTATGCTTTGGCTCTCTCCCACTCTAACCTCTTTTTTTTTTTTCCTTCCCCCCCCCCCCCATGGGTTTCTGTTAAGTTTCTCAGGATCCACATAAGAGTGAAACCATATGGTATCTGTCTTTCTCTGTATGGCTTATTTCACTTAGCATCACACTCTCCAGTTCCATCCACGTTGCTACAAAGGGCCATACTTCACTCTTTCTCATTGCCACGTAGTACTCCATTGTGTATATAAACCGCAATTTCTTTATCCATTATCAGTTGATGGACATTTAAGCTCTTTCCATAATTTGGCTATTGTTAAGAGTGCTGCTATAAACATTGGGGTACAAGTGCCCCTATGCATCGTACTCCTGTATCCCTTGGGTAAATTCCTAGCAGTGCTACTGCTGGGTCATAGGGTAGGTCTATTTTTAATTTTTTGAGGACCCTCCACACTGTTTTCCAGAGTGGCTGCACCAGTTTGCATTCCCACCAACAGTGCAAGAGGGTTCCCGTTTCTCCACATCCTCGCCAGCATCTATAGTCTCCTGATTTGTTCATTTTGGCCACTCTGACTGGCGTGAGGTGGTATCTGAGTGTGGTTTTGATTTGTATTTCCCTGATGAGGAGCGATGTTGAGCACCTTTTCATGTGCCTTCTGGATGTCTTCTTTAGAGAAGTGTCTATTCATGTTTTCTGCCCGTTTCCTCACTGGATTATTTGTTTTTTGGGTGTGGAGTTTGGTGAACTCTTTATAGATTTTGGATACTAGTCATGGGCCATTTTTGAAAGCAACATTGACAACCTCTTCTCTGTGGCGGTTTGGATGTGGTGTTTGCTACAGAATGTAATTCAAATGCTCTAAGTTGCCTTCAAGCTGATATTCTCCAAGAGTCCATTTTATTTACATGATGCTCCAGCTTCTGAAATTCTGAATTATTGTGCATAAAACAAGAAAAAACATTATATGGGAAATATTATGGTCTAATACCAATTCAGAATACTTCAAGGTATAAGGACTTTGGCTATTTCTCAGTGGCATCAGAGGAGATGTGCTCCCCGGTGTTGATGGAACTCACTCAGCTAATCCACTTTTCTGGATCTGTGACTATTTGCTCCTCCAGATCCTCTCTTTGTTCTCCTCTAGGCCCAGGAAGATGACCTGAAAGGACTGCCATAAGGAGATCCCCTTGCCTTCTGGCTTCTTGGTTGGGTTTGCCCAATGGGGGGAACTAACAGGATGTTGGAGAGAGGGAGGATTGGGGAGTCCTGCTTCCTCCCTGCTGGGCTACCACAGGTTGGCTGCTTCCCTCTCTTGAAGGCCATAGCTCCAGAGTCACGCATGGACTTTCCCAGAGCTCTTCTCCCTGGGTTCTGATAAACCCATGCCTTATCCTTGCCTTTTCAGGCCCTGGGTGGTAATCTCTTCCCTCTCAAACTACTCCCCTGTGTTATTGGCTCCAGTGTATATGGTCACATATGCTTAACTGACTGAGCCACTCAGGTGCCCCTGTGCCATCCTATATAAATAGAAGTTATTACAATAGTAATCCTACTTTTCAGTGTTATATCATTATTAGGATACTCTGTCTCTAGCCCTACTTTCCAACTTTAATTCTTTTAAGGAAAAATATGAGGACCGTATTTTGATCAAGATGGTTTAAATTTAATCTTATTTGTTGCAAACACTTTATGATCTCCTGAGTTACCTTCCAATCTTGTGCTTTTGTGAGTGTGAAACATACCACAGAACCATAGTTTTTGAGAGGAAATCTGAAATATATTCTCAACATCACATTTGATGATGATAATAATTTTTTTTGTTCTGGATGAGAGTATCTGAACATATTGTGAATAGAATAAGCAACAGAGGTCTGACCGGGGTAGAAAGGGTCATGTAAAAATGATCCCACTAGCATCTTAAATGCATGTAGACCTCAAAGACATGTCCACTCCTATACATGTTCTAGTGGAGCATCATTACACCTTACATGGCAGAAAAGGAAGTGGAAACTGTATGAGTCTGAGTCCCAGGGCTAGAATGCACAAAAGTGGGACTGGAAATTTAGGCCTCCTAACTTTCACTTTCATGATATGTTATCCCACCTTTCATTCTGGAATTCTACAACTCCGATGGTAATGTTTGCAGCCACGTTGAGGGAGAAAGAAGCCAGAGAGCCTGGGGTGCTCTGCGGCCAGTCTCTTTAAATTTTGTTACTTGCTGCTGGTGAGAAAGAGTTAATTTGGCAACAAAGCCACCATAAGGTTACATTCATCCGAGAACCATGTAATTGGAATCCAACCTAGTGTTATAATTAACAGATACAGCAGGATCCTTATCTGAGGGGCAGGATAGATGTTGAATTCAGAGCAGAGGATGAATGTTGAATTCAGAGAATGAAGGCTGACTTACATCTCCTGTCCCTCTCTCTTTAGCTTGTTTTCTTGGTAATTTTCACCATCAACTCAGCCATATTTATGTTTGATAAAGTGATTCTTACTACTCTAAAATTCTTCAAATGGTCAAACCTTTATTTTGACTTTTATTTGGAAAAGATTTGTAAACAAACAACTCTAGGACCCAAATGAATACTGTGCTCAATTGTAAAATTTAATGCAGTGAAACTAACAATTATAGCAACACTACCATCTAACTCAAGTTAATCAATAGCGTCCTAGTTGCATTTGTACTTGAGAATCATGGCAGTGGCAAATTTACTGCTGCGAGCTTGAACTATGGAGAATTAATAATGATGGCATATTGTCCTATTGATGCAGCTCTGGTTGCCCAGCTGGAGTAGGGAATGATGGTCTGGTGCACTTTTTATGGCTCATGCAAATGAGTAGATAGTTGTGGGAATAAAGTTCTCTTCTTGATCTATGGCAGGAGATAGCTAGTCTGCAAGAGTTCATTTCAGACTGTAATTAGTTTATTCATTAAGGTTGGGGAATTCAATGACACAGCTGCATGAGGTATCATTGAAAGCTACCTGAACATATGGCAGAAGGATAATGCAAATTTAGCTCCTGAAAGAAAAAGGCAAAATGGTACAGCTTTGTGCTTTTATTTTATATCCTACAGTGATTCTCTGAAAGGGGGTGGTGAGTTGATTACACTCCAAACCTCTTAATATATGTTGATTTTAGATGGGGGGGGGGTATTTATTTTCCTGGAATGTTATATACAGTGCATATAAGTGTTTATAACACATCCCCACACACATCCCTAGACATCTAGATATATACACAAGAGACTGAATGCTACTCTTTGCTCCCTAGCAAGAGAGACTAACACCTATACCTGTTAATAATGTTTCTATCTCCCCTTATGTGTTTAGAGTTAATTAGCAATATAACAAAGTTTTAAGTTTGATTAGAGATGCGTATACAGAGGTGAAATGAAACTATTGGTTACGTCCAACTTCTGTTAAGACTTATAGGTATTCACACATAGATGTAAAAATTCACCCTTGCTGGTGAAATGCAAGCACTTGGATAGAACAGATTCTCTTAAGTCTATTTTTTTTTTTTTTGTACCGTAAAGACTAATCTGACTTCAGACATACCCAGGGTTATAAGGTTTAAAATCCATATAACACTTGACTTGCAGAAGCCAAGGCCTGTGATTCAAGTAGGTTATAGAAAGAATCAAATTTGCATTGTGGAAGGAAGCCCAGTAGGTTAAAAAAAAATGACTGGAGCAAAGCAAAACTTGATTTGAACCATTACACCAAACCATTCTTACTTACATCTCTCTTATATTCTTCATATGTCACCAATAAACACTCTAAATGAAAATGTTATTGAAGTCAAAGCATTCAACCAGGGAAACAAACAGGTGTGGAATTGTGACAGATCTCTCATACCTTTGTTCCTGGCAACTGACTTACTCCATAATTAGTGTCAAAAGCTATTTATTGATGACATCATGTGCTCATAACACTAAGGATTTTTCTTCTTGTGACTCTCAATCCAAACTGATGGATAACACAGATGAAACAAAATTCTTCTGCCAAAACTTGGATGTTGATTTAGGAAGGAATGCACAAGAATATGCAGTAAGTTGATGCTAGTGATTGTTTCCTGGGCATCTGATTGATTAGAAGGAAGCTTTATATCCTATTCTGTAGTTTTCTGTATTGTATAAATTTTGTTACAGTGTGTGTGTGTGTGGGGGGGTTGCTCTCATAATGATTCAAAGTCTTTCATTTTCAGGAATGTAAAATCACTTCTGTGGAGAACCTAATGTCTGTGGTTTGTGGCTCTGAATGAGAGGTGGTTGACAGAGGCAAAAGGGGACAACCACAGCTGTTAAGTGGTAGCTCAGGGAGATGTTAGGGACCAGAGTGCGGTTGGGATCTGAAACTCATATGTGTGTCAGAGCAAACCCAGCAGCAAATTCAGCCAAGGGATGGGTCAAATTAATTGAACACACGAAGAATCAAGTGATGATAAAACTGAGGTGTTGGGCATGTAGTGTAATCTGGATCTAGTCTGATGGTGGTCCATGAGAGCTGAAATGAAATGAATCAGGAGTCAGATGGTTCAGTGCTGGAGTCAGGAGACCCTCTTACATAAGACAGCTTTCTACCTCACTACCCGCCCCCCCCAAATTTCATATCTTTAGGTAAAATATTGCCCATAACAGAGAGAAACCTACTCAAATGTACGTAAGAGGAGGCAGTGGAAACTGCCTTGTGGGAGCCATGTGGGTGGCTCAGGGAGTACAGACCTTGACTCTCTTTGCATTAATAGGGCCTGCTGTTAACCTCAGGAGAGGAGAAGCAGCTGAGTTTTGCACCTCCTGGATCACACTAATTTACCTGGGTTGTGTTGTTCATTTAGAGTCTAGACTGTTTTGTCCTTCTCATTGGGGGATGGTGAAAGCTATTCCTTTCTAGAAAATG
This sequence comes from Neofelis nebulosa, assembly GCF_028018385.1. NCBI lineage: Eukaryota > Metazoa > Chordata > Mammalia > Carnivora > Felidae > Neofelis > Neofelis nebulosa. The sequence continues at coordinate 139,879,615 of NC_080784.1, forward strand.
TGTTTGCTAAGGGGTATCTATTGACTGATTCCTAATTACTCAACCCTCTACTGATGTTTTGTGTATGAAGAAGAAATAAAAGTTACAACCTCTGCCTTTGGGAATTTTATAGCCCTTTTGAGGGGCCAAGAGATACAATCATTTATTCATTTTTACACTCACTCACTCACTATGCTGGATGCCACATCTACGACAATAAATGAGTAGAAACATCCTTGCCTTCATGAAGATTATAGTCTAATGAATTACTTAAGTGATGCAAAACTTCTGTTTTACTTGCTTGCTCCAAATGCCCTACCTTCTTGCTTAAGTCACTTTTTGTTTTACAAATGCAGAATAGAAGAAAATTAAACAAGGCCTGGTACTATTAAACCTTTGTTAATTTTCCAAAATGGTTTGAGCACATTTTCTAGTGTCTGGTGAAGAATTGTGATAATTAAAATTCAGCTATACTAATTAAAACAAGTGAACAAAATCTGTTTAATGTCCCTTTCTCACAATTTTTAATTTCCTTTTTGCTTACTCCTGACTTTGCAGAATTTTGTAATCCTCACTGGAGTTGTCCTGTCATTAGGGAAATTTATGAAGTTATATAGTTCAGCAAACCTGAGGGAATTATATATCAGTAATATTTGAATAAATTTAGGTTCCTTTGGGTCAATTCCTTTAAATCAATGAGTTTAAGCTGATAGGTTTTCTGAAAGTCAACCTTTCAGAAGAAATTCTGACCAATGTTTATTATCTTAATATGTTAAGGTTAGAACTGAGTTTCCATAGAGTTCCCCAAATTTCCTCAGGAATGAAAAGCTGTATTTGTGATATAAAATCAGATGCATCAAAAGTACCCAGAAGATAGACAGGAAGAAAGAAATCATACAAACTACTAATAGAGACTGTCTCTGGGTGATGAGATCATGAGGTTTTTGTTTATTTATTTACATCTTTTTATATTTCTGTGTCTCAATTTTAACATATGGGATATTTGGGTAAGAGTAATGATAGCAAGTTCTAACCGCTTTCATGGATTGAGATTGCTGCCAAATGTAGGACTTTTTCTTCAAAGGCAGGTCTCAACTTCCTTTCAAACAACTTGAGATGGAGGCATCCTCTGGCTCAATTTGTTTTATAAATTGTTTTATTTATTAATTTAGAGCACTAAGTCGTCAGGCTCTACAGAGCTAGTTTGATTGAATAAGGGAGAGCTTAGCTTCATCTCCCTAATTTAGTCCAACTTTGAAAAATATAGTGCTGCCTTGTGATTTAGTGTAATATTGATTTGATGATTTGATTGATTTTGATTGTAATATTGATTTGATGCTAATAGCAATAGGAGCAATAATAATAAATAATGTCTTTACAAGGTGTTGAATCATAGACATGGGGGAGTTTTGAGGGAAATCAGATTTCTACCTGTCAGTGTAACTTTCAGCTCCACTCCCCACTCCAGAAATAGGAGAAAGTTGGTAAGTTGTTCCAGGTGAAATGAGAGAGTTCGGGTCTGGCTTCATGAGAGCGGGATAAAGGTTCAGGCCATAAGGTGTGTGCCTGAGAAGGGGATGGGATTTAGAATCTAAGAGCTGGTTTCAGTTCCTAGCTCCCTCACTGAATAGCTGTGTGACCTTTGACAAATTATTTAACCTTTCTGAGCTTCCTAACCTATGAAATATGGAAGGCAATTTCACCTTTCAAGGTTGCTTTGCGTCAGTAATGTGCATAAAACGTTTACCATTGTGCTTGGCACACATAGCTATTTTTGGAACGGAAGAAAGATGCCTATAGGTGGAAAGTCCTCAGATAGCTTAATATCCCTGATTACCTAATTTGACAAAATCAACCTTTCTCGAGAATAATTGTCAACCCTGACAGGAAGTTAGGAACTTTGGTAATACAGGATGTATTACAAAGCACTATTGGGATTTAGAATCTTGTTAATGACATTGAATGGTTCTGCAAGCAAGGAATGAGTACTGTTGCCCAAACACCAATTAACTTCACCCCTCATTAGTAATGTGTGCCTGCGGACATTATTTCTTTTGCTCTATCTTATCTCACTAGGATGCCATCCAAGAGAACACTTAAATAAAAATCCAGTTGTCATGTGTTGCTGTTAGCAGAGCAAGTGTAAACACCATTAAGGTTAAATGTATTACACTAACCTCAGCTGAATGAGCGACAAGAAGGCCAAGAAGTACTCCATCTAAGCTGAGGAACAGCCGATTTTAAATGACAAAAGGGAACCTTCTAAACTTAGACCTGGGTTTAATTAGGGGTGTTGGGCATTCTTACCTGAAATCACAAGATTAACCCGTTTAAAGTTACTCCTTCATTTGGGCGCATTTATGACTTGTGATTATTCTTCCTGCTCAAGATGACAACTGAGGATATTTTTATAGCCTTTTCTTCCTCTTTCTCCTTTTTCATTCTCGTCAAGAATTATTTACTGAGCATCGATGATGACCAAAACACTGAGCTAGATTTTGAGAGAGTCAAAAGTATAAGACAGAATCGCTGCCCTCCATATCTGTGCGGGCAGCTTAGTTATAAATAGAAAGGACAGAATAGCCACAGTAGAAGGTAGTTTTTGATGAGGAATGGCAGATGAGTTTCTATAAAAAATATTCTGTGTTGACAGGTTAGTAAAAATAGAGATTGAGCCTTTAGCTCCTTCCACCTCTAATAGATGACAACATTTAATTTACCTTCAGTTTTCCCAGACCACAGCGGGTACTGCCTTTATCTACCTTTTCTACAGGAAGTAACATCCCAAGGTGTCACCTGGACCTTGAGAGCCATGGTCCATTAACACTAATGAGTGACTTATGGTTAAATCCTCGTGGATCCTGCTGAACATCTCCCTGAAGATATTGGTTCACATTTCATTTCAGTGGGCATCACACCAGCCTGCACTGAAATTGCTTGCATCATTTAACCTGTAAAGGTGTCCAACAAACCTATGATTTATGGTTTGGAAAATATTCAGCTTAGTCCAGGTTGTTATTGAAAATTTCCCGGTTTCTTGGTTACGGTTTCATGTTTTGGTCAAATACAATTATAAATTTCCAGGCCCTTCTTGTTTCCTGTAGGACTTGGGTCAAGATACTTTACATGTGTAATAATACAACTTTAAAATGACTGTTGTAACAATAATAGCATCATGTAAATGTACTTCTGAAAGCTAGAGGTTTAAGTTAAACATCCATGACAATTGAGTTGCCAGACTGTATATTTTTGTCATTATAATGATTTGTAAAATAACCATCAGATTCACAGGCATGTGGGTGAGCAATTCTTCAAATACTTTCATGAACAACCCAAGGGAACACACACACACACACACACACACACACACACACACACACACAAATCAAATTTCTATTTCCTACATAATTTTGAATAGTGTTTATATTAATTGTATCTATCTTGATTGTAAATGTGATGTTAGGAAACATTGTTGAGATGTGTAAGTCAAGGTCAATAAGAAGGTGTTCTTTTATGTGGTTTAGCCATGAGCCACAGCTTGAGGGCTCACCCTTCTACCGCTAATGAGTCTTCTCTCGATTATCCTCTAAAGCTGTAAGGTTCTAAACCTTTGAACTTCTGGGGAGGGGGTGGGCAGGTTCTTTGTGCTTGCGTGTTTGCCCTTTTGTTTGGGGAACTGGTCCTCACCAGCATTTCCTAACAAATAGAGTCCCTGTTGTACTCTGGCTGTTAGATTGGGAGCCATTAATAATTGGCAATTTGTAGCTGTCATAATGATGCAGGGGATTTTCCAGATGGCTTTTCCCTTTCTCTTGAGAGGGACTAAGACTTCTGTTTATTCTTTTTGATGGGGTTTTAATCAAACAGACATTGGTCTTGGCCCTTGACCCTCGTAGGGACAGGACCTGGCTGTCTCATCTCTGGTCAGGGGACAGGCTCACATGCTTCTCAGAGCTCTGGCTTTCTGATAAAGGGACAACTTCAGGAGGGTGGGAGTAAGGTGTGTTAGGATGGAGGTGGTAGAACTATTGGGGTGTTGCGATTGTAAAGTTGAAACGGAAAAAAAGAAGGAAAGAAATGCCCATTTTATTTTTTAAAATGATGAAACCAGTTGTCGAGGGAACAAAAAGTAAGAAGATGAGAATATCGTGTTTCTTTTGGGTCTATCTTTACACTACTCGCAGGCAAGGTACTTAAGAGAAATTTTTTTTTGAATGTCTATTTATTTATCTTGCATGTGCCTGAGCAGAGAAGGGGAAGAGAGAGAGGGAGAGACAGAATCCCAAGCAGGCTCCTTGCTGCCAGCACAGAGCCCGATGTGGGGCTCAATCCCAGGAACTCCAAGACAAGTTTAAATTTGGAACAAAACTGGTAGTTTCTGCTATGAAGTTTTATAGCAGGTAACCTTCTTAGCTCTTACTTTGTTCTCCTTCTTGTCCAACCACAGCTCCCACCCAACCTTAAGAAAAAAAAAAAGGGCTGCCTAGGTGGCTCAGTCAGTTGAGCGTTGGACTCTTGGTTTCTGCTCAGGTCATCATCCCATAGGCATGAGATTGAGCCCTGTGTGGGGCTCTGAGCTGACAGCGTGGAGCCTAATTGGGATTCTTTCTCTCTCTTTCTGCCCCTCTCTCTAGCTCTCTCTCTCTCTAAAATAAGAAGAAAAGAAAAAAAAAAAAAGGAATTTACCGTCAAGTTTTATAGTTGATGTTACCTGAGCAGCATTATGCCTGAGTGGGGAAAGTGGTAGTTGGGAAATGTCTTTCCTGTGAAACTGACGAATGTTCCAGTGTCAAGTTTCCTTCTGCCTCATAGTTCTTGTGCGTGGGCTGCCCTTTGACCCCGATCCTGTTCTCTGTGCCATCACCGAGGTCTCTGCTTAAACATGACCTCCTTGCCTACTTTCCCTGACCTGGTCCATCTGAATAAGATCCTCCCCTCCCTGCCCTGCTTCCTTCTTCCTCATGGCCCTCATCAGCCCCTGGGTAACTGCTTATTGTCTGCCTCTCCCCCAAGAAAGAAAGCTCTAGGAGGGCAGGGCCTATCTTCTACCGCTACATCCTACCTGGTAGAGCTTCACCTTAGGCTCTGCATGTACAACCTGGGCCTATAAAAACACAGCTCTGCCTTGTTTGTGGCATTATCATAGGTGCTGAATTCTGTGCTGTATAGCTGTTCACGTTACATTTCCTTTTTTAAAGAAAGTTATTTATTTATTTATTTTGAGAGAGAGAGAGAGAGAGAGAGAGAGAGCATGCATGAGCCGGCGGGGGGTGGGGGGAGGTGGGGAGAGAGAGAGAGAGAGAGAGAGAGAGAGACAGACAGAATCCCAAGCAGGCTCTGCTCTGTCAGCACGGAGCCCAATGCGGGGCTCAAACTCACAAACTATGAGGTCATGACCTGAGCCGAAATCAAGTCGGATGCTTAACCAACTGAGCCACCCAGGCTCCCCCACATTATAATATTTCTGAAATCAGGATACACATTAAAAATTTACACTTAATTAGTGGTTGCCACCCATCAAAGTCACTACTAAATTAATGTACATCTTGTAACTAAATGTGCCTTAGAATCAAGGAAACTGTTGTAGACAGAATGCCCCCCTCACCACCCCATGCTGCACCCCAGAGATGTCCATGTCATAATCCCTGAAGCCTGTGAATATGTTACCTTACATGGCAAAAGGGACTTTGCAGATGTGATTCAGTGAAGGATTTTATTTTTTTTTTTTTTTATTTTTTTTTTATTTTTTTTTTTTTGGGACAGAGAGAGACAGAGCATGAACGGGGGAGGGGCAGAGAGAGAGGGAGACACAGAATCGGAAACAGGCTCCAGGCTCCGAGCCATCGGCCCAGAGCCTGACGCGGGGCTCGAACTCACGGACCGCGAGATCGTGACCTGGCTGAAGTCGGACGCTTAACCGACTGCGCCACCCAGGCGCCCCGGTGAAGGATTTTAACATAGATTATCCTGGATTATCCAGGTAGGCCCAATGGAATCATAATCATCTTTATGAGAGGGAGGCAGGAAGGACAAAGTCAGAGAGGAAGATTTGACTATGGAAGCAGCAGTTTTAGTGCTTACAGGACCTCAAGTAGGAATGCAGACTCTAGAAGCTGGAAAAAGCAAGGAAAGGGATTCTCCTAGAGCCTCCAGAAGGAACACAGCCCTGCCAACCATTTTATACTTCCATCTCCAGAACCATAAGATAATAGATTTGTATTGTTTTAAGCCACTAAACTTGTGTTGACTTGCTCTAGCAGCCATTGGAAACCAATACAGGCATGTTATTATAGACAATAACATGTATTACATTCTGGAAATTTTTGATGTCCAGCTTTATAATCTTCTTGGGCATTGCTAAACATATGTCACAGACTCTGTCTTTCTGGTAAGACAATGTCATTGATATTTCAGGATCTAGACAGGGTGCAGTTGTTGAATCTTTTGACGCCATTTCACAGATATTGTCAGTGTTCCACCCATATCCCTTTGACCTACTCCAGATGTCAGCTATAGATAGTTCTTATATTAGAATGACCAGTCATCTCAGTTTGCTAGGACTTAGGGGATTCCCAGGACACAAGACTTTCAGTGCTAAAGCCAGGACATTCCTGTGCAAGGCAGATGGGTTGTTCACTCTACCTGTACATGGGATGTCTACCTGCATGTGTTGAAGACATTCTCTGGCCATAGGCCCCTCCTCATCTTCATACATGGTAGAAATTAACACTACAGAAGCATCCTACAAATAACAAGGGGTGAGAATTGATGGATATGTGTCCAGCTTCCCTGCCTGTCTGTGGCAACATTCCGAGGCATATTTCATGCAATCACCTAGAGGGCCCCCTCTGGGATTGAGCCTGAATTGCCTACTGTGCTCATTAGTGACACTCTTATTGACTTGTCCTGTTACCTTATCTTCAGCCCTCACCAAGCTTCCTGGACTATTTCCCAAATAAATTTTTTATACCCAGTCCTTGCCTCAGGATCTCCTTTTGGATGAGCTCAACTGGAACATTACCCTAGGCTCAATCGTCTTATGTGATAAAGTCCCAAATCCTTCACATGGTCCCAAACACCTGGACTCTGTCTTCCCCTCTAGCTTCATTCCTGCTGCCCTCACTCTTGCTCACCCATATCCAACCACATTAGCCAGTAATCAGAATCTAATCTGTTACAAATTCCTTCCTCACATAGGTCATTTGCACTAGCTCCTCCTGCTTGAATGCTCCGCCAAAGTTGTGTTCATTCTTTAGGTCCTCAATCAAATGTCACTTCCTCATGGAAGTTTCCCTGGCCCTCCAGACGATGCATGTTCTCCCTGACCCTCCTGCACTTTTCCCTCATGGCACTTACTACAGATAAAATGAGTTCATTATTTTATTGGAGGATGATTATTTGTTTATGTGGGTCTTGCAAAAGACTTGAGCCCACTAAGATTATACGGTGTGGATGTAAGGGAAAGCTTGTGGGGGGATCACAGGAAGAAGTGTCAGTGTCGTACATGTGTCCCTGTCCTCTGGCCAGCTAGCTGATGTGTTCTGGGTGAGGCATAGCTGGACAAATTGTGGTAAGTGCTCTAGGAGAAGGGCCCTGCTCTTTATCACTGTACATATTTACAAGGTAACTTGGAGGAGACAGGGGACATCTAGTCAACGTGTGACAGGGGAAGCTTCCTGGACAGAGAGATGGCCTAATTACACCAGAGCTTAGAACTCTCAGCCCAATTTTTAAATGGAAAGCCCTATCCATTAAAAAAAAAAAAAAAAAAAGAAATTGAGGCCTTTCTTTTAATATAAGTATATTTATTGATAGGTTTATATACGTAACACTGTCAAGCTAAATGCCAAATGGTAGAGAAGCTAAATTTCTTTTTTTTGACATAATCATAAACAAAACAAAATAAACAAACATAGAGATAAATATTTAAAAATAGAAGTTGTAAAATTTCTTTGCACACCCTATAGATCATTTTGTGTGGGCCCTGAGGTGCACCCACCTCTCAGTGGAAATTACTGCTCTAGCACAGTGCTTTCCTGAGCAGAGTCTGATATGGTAGGCCTGGGTGGGGCCTGGGATGCTGCATTTCCAACTAGCTCCCAGGTGATGTCAGTGGACTTGGTTTGTGAACCATACTTTGAGTAACCTGGCTCTAAAGCATCTTGTCATCCAAATATTCATAAGCCACTGAGCTTTAGATGCCCAGGTTAAAAGAGGAATGTGACATATTCTGTTATTTTGGAATGATTTTCTTGTCTCATGCTTTGCTATTTCCAGGCAGAATCAGCGGAACGTGTGTGACCTTCACTGCATTGTTGAATGATTGCCCATCAGAAAATACAAAGAGTAAAAGACTACTGGGCAAGGTAAAAGTTTGTTGACTTTATTTCTCCTGGCCTTTAAAATCGAATTATCTGTTCCTGTTCCTGCAAAGACATGGCAAAAAACGAGCCCATAAACAGGCTCCCTGCTGGATGCTTTTCATGTGCCATTTCAATTCATATGTGTCTTTAATGGCAGAAGCCTGTCTGAATACAAAGACATTCACTATGTGTGCATGTGTGCGTGGGTGTGAGGGAGAGAGAGAGAGAGACAGACAGACAGACTGACTTGGCCTTCTCTCCTGACCCTCTCTACCAGACCTGTTGTGAGGGATAGGGCAAATCATTCAGGCTACGTGTGTGTGCTCAGGGATGCAGTGAGGATTTTCCAGCTAGTGACAGACTCTGAGTGATTTGTAGGCGTTTGTGTGCTGATTGTCTTGCCCTCTAGGCATGAGCTGTGTTGTATCAGGAGGGCAAGAGGGTTCCAATAGATTTAATATTCCTTGTATGAGCTTCAACCATCTGCCCGTCAGCTCTCAGTGTGAGCATAATATATGTTTCCAGAATAAAACACAAAGCTTGCTTTTTTCCCTCTTTGCCCCCCACCTCTTTCAGACTTTTTTCAGTTTGGATCATTTGTGTTTTCCTTCTCTTTTATGGTAGGTTACTAAGGTCACCCTCTCTACAATTATATTTACTTTTCCTTTGTTTTCTGATGCCTCTGGCATGTTTTAATAAATGGTTTACCTTTTCCTGATCACCATGTACCCTCTACAGAACTGTATCCTTGAAATTAATAAGGATCTGTGAAATCTTCTGATGCGTGCATGAGGTGGCTGGGGTTAAACTGTAGCCATTCCCAATGGGTGCAGATTAGACCCTTGACATCTACAGATTCTTCCCTGGCTAAATCTGAATGCTGTTTTCCTGAGGGATGAAACTTTAACCTTTTTCCTCCTTTGCGGGAAATCTTGTGACTGTTGATGGGCCTGTCCTAGTAGCTATAGCTCATTGCAGGACTAAAGTTATTTGGCGACTGGGTGTCTTTGAACCAGAACCCTTGTGTCATTTAAGGTAATTGGCAAATGGGAATCTTAAACTCTGAAATGGATGAAAATAAGTGAATCCAATCAAAGCAAGTTCTTAACTTAAAACCTCACTTAAATTGGAGAAATTTAGTGGGAGATTTAGAAAGGTTTTTAATTTATATGCAAGTTGGGTAGGAAACCTACTGGGACTCTCCTTGCTTTGCCCAGCAAGCAAATGTCAGGCAAGGGTGACTAACAGAAAGTGAACTTGGAATATTCTCTTGTGCAGGCTTGAGGGCACTGGGGTCAAAATTCTTCAGTTATGCTCATTTTTATTTAGTCAGAAAAATGTGCATGTTTTTGGATGAGACAGTGTATATTTAAAAGCTCCTTCCTCTTTAAACTCATTTAACATTTGGCTTTTCCTACAGGGGGAGCTGAAAGAGGCCAATCCCTTGCCGCTCTTCTAGTCTAATGATGATGGGATGTAGGGAAGGTTGTGGGCTCTGGAGGGCTGCCTGGATGCCTGGCCAGGCTCCATCTCTTTCTAACTACGTGACCTTGGGAAGGTAATAAACATCGCTGCTGTAGTTTCCTCATTTGTAAAGTAGGGACTATGATTGTGTTACCCGAAGGAGTTGATAAGATGATCAAATATAAAAATGTATAAGAATATATGCAAAGTGCTCAGCACAATGCCTCTCCTATATTGCCACGTTGGTTATTGTTACTGCTATTACCACGGAAATGGAAGTTGGAGAAAAATGGACGTGTGGATTCCACATCATGACTTGTGCTGCTTGGCTGTGGAAAATGTCTGAAACACACCTCTGCCCACGGAGAATTGAGAAGTTGGGGCTGATAGGAGAACAAACAAAGAAGATAGAAATGATATTTTTTCTTTTTTTAAAAAAAAATTTTCTTTAACATTTATTTATTTTTGAGACAGAGAGAGACAGAGCATGAATGGGGGAGGGTCAGAGAGAGAGGGAGACACAGAATCTGAAACAGGCTCCAGTCTCCGAGCTGTCAGCACAGAGCCCGACGTGGGGCTCAAACTCACATACCACGAGATCGTGACCTGAGCCGAAGTCGGATGCTTAACCGACTGAGCCACCCAGGCACCCCCCAGAAATGATATTTTTTCAAAAAGCTTTGGTTTAAATTTGTGGCTGCTATAGAACTCATGGAAGTGTGCGGTTGGATGGGAACCATTCCTTCCTTTCAGGTTGGCACAGGATTAGTCTTGTCCTTCTTCCTCTCAAACCCCAGGTGTTAAGATTTGGTCTGACTTTGAGTTGTTTTTGAACTTGTGGGACTGATGGAGTCCTAGGGATGACCCTGTCCAGAGCTCTTTACTCTTGCTGAGTGTCTAATGCAGAGCAGATCTGGGCCTCTGTGGATAGTTAGAACTGAACCAGCCTTTAGCGGGATGGTGTGCTTCTGGCCAGAGCAGAGAGCCTGTCTGTTCCTTTGTCCCATCTGTCTTTCATGGGGACTTTCATAGATGTAGGCCACACTGGTTAAGATGGTGGACCAGTCCTGGTTGGGTGTGAAGTGATGAAATGCCAAAATAGCATTTACCTCCATTTGGATCTTCAGCTTTCTAGCGAATCCCATAGAGGGTACTTTCCCTGTGACCCAGGTGATCACAGGTTTAGCTCTATCCCTACAGCAGCCCTACTCTTTAGCATTGGCTCTCTTTCTCTGCTCCATTGTTTGTGGGCTTTGTGGCCACCATGCTCCTGGGGGGTTCCATGGTCGTGGCCCTGATGTTCCTCTGCCTAGTGTTAGCTACAATGCTACTTGCTGCTGCCCATTGATGCACTTGGCACCCAGGCTCCATATTGGTGCCCCACTTCTTTCTGAAGTGAACTTTGGTTCTCTACCCTTGAGCCAAATGGTTCCTAAGGGTATGGCGTAGCCTTGATGTACTGTGGGTTTTGTCACTGTTATGCAATATCAGTCTTATTGTCACTGGTGTTGTTTGGGGCATTACCACTGTCACTGGCACCATGATGAGCTAGACCTTTCCCACAAGCACAGTGAGCCCCAAACTGAAGGGGGTGGGGGGGGGGGAGATGTAGCTTATTCTCTTAGTTTCTTATCATACCTATAATATTATAATTTTCCCATTTATCGATTCAATTTCTCCAGGCTACACCTCTCTCAAGAGTCATAGTACAAGTTCCCTGCAGGGCTGAGTTGGAAGCTGATTGATATCACACTGAATGGCTTAACCCCTTCAACAGCTTAACTTCCTTTTGTGTTGAGCATCAGCCAAATATATTGACCTAAACCTTGAATCTTTCCTGTGTTAGAATATGCCACCCTCCCATCTTAGACACCCAGGGCAGGGCTGGGAAAGCCAGAGTATTTCTTTGCTCATTGAAGAGCCTCTGGCCACCAGCTTCAAGTATTCTGCAGAGATTCTCTCAGGGAGTCCCATTACAGCTTTGTAAACAAATAAACCCTAGCAGCTGAGCCAGGACTAAAACCCCAAATTCCTGCATCAGGAGAGTAGGCTTGGCTGTGATGTGGGAGTGGTACTTCAAGGAAATGATGCCGAGCTCTTTTCCCTTCCTCCAACACATACATACAATCTCTCTCTCCCTTTTCTTTTCTTCTGTTTTGCACCTAGCTCAAAGAAAAATGCTATTTTTCAGGGATAATCTCCTCCCTGGCATGATTTAGAGAAGGTGTAGAGTTTCACACAATGGGCACTGAGTAAATGACTTAGTGGAGCTTGTGGGCTATCAGGAGATTTAGAATCTGGGCCCTGCTCTGCCAATATACTAGCTGTGTAAACTGGGTCAAAAGCCTTAACCTCTCTGTGCCTCTGATTCTGTAGAGTGGAGTGGTGGGGAGGAGAAGTGGTGGATTGGACTAAATTCTTAAAAACACTCTCTTTTTGAGGGAAATGAGCTTCTAACAGCTAGTGAGGGAAAAGGCCTAGTGTGTATCAGGCTTTTCCTCCCCTTCTTGTTGGCAGAATGGGGGCCCAGACAGAAGCCACATACTTGCTTGTTGTACCAAGAAAGAAGTGAGGCAAATACGAAGTTTAAATCAATAACATGACTTGAGCACAGAAGATGGAACTATTTTCTTGCAAATTGTTTTGATTGTGGCCAGTACCTGCTGTTTGGTATGAAATCCATTCAGATCATCAAAAACCCAAGGAGCATACAGTGCATGAAAAGATGTTGTAATTGGCACCATTGTAACTCTGTACGGTGTGTGATCTTAGTGCGAGGAGGGAGGATTGTAGGAAAACTTGTAATCTAATTTTCTTTGTTGTAAAATAGAATGTTACCATTGTATTCCTGTGGAATAATAATTATAACATCTCAGACAAATAGAGCGTCTTTCTCAGGAGGTGCTTAAAGAGCTCAGTAGACCTTCAGTCAGCCTTGTAAACACAGTGAAACCTGGCTTGGTTGCATTTCTCTCGACTGAAAATTCCTATTAGACAGCATCTCCCCTCATCCATCCTACTGGGATAAATGATTTTTATGCTGGCGAGGCTGACACCCCGAGAGACACTGAAGTGCCTTCTGCATCATCAAAGAATTATGAAACCTTCAGTAGTGTTTCAGTGTTAATTGCAATTGATGACAGCCTAATTTTTTGAAAAGTGGTAATTCATGTGTTGCATAGATGATAATTAGTCAGAATAGTTGATTAATCAGACTGCTCTGTTTTTTGACCATACTGAAGTACAGTATTTACAGTAACTGCAATACCGGCTCTCCCTGAGAGCCACGAAGGAAGCAGGATGAATTAAAGTAGCATTCTTTCTTTTATTATTATTTTTTTAATTGCAGTATAGCTGATATACAGCATTATGTTAGTTTTAGGTGTACAACATAATGATTCGATATTTGTCTATATTGTGAAATGATCACCACGATAAGTCTAGTTAACATTCAGCACCACACTAGGTACAGAAATTTTTTCCCTTGTGATGAGAACCTTTACAATTTATTCTCTCTTAGCAACTTTCAAATGTTCAATACAGTATTCTCAACCATAGTTGCCATGCTGTACATTACATCCTCATGACTTGTTTTCTTTATAGCTGTAATTTTGTACATTTTGACCCCCTTCCCCATTTTTCCAACTGCCCCCACCCCATGCCCTCTGGCAACCACCAATCTGTTCTCTGTACCTATGAACTTTTTTTTTTTTTTTAAGATTCTACATGTAAGTGGATCATACAGTATTTGTCTTTCTCTGTCTTATTTCATTTAGCATAATGCCCTCAAGGTTTATCCATGTTGTCTGAAATGGCAAGATTTCATTCTTTTTTTTTTTTTAATGCTTTTTATTTATTTAAGAGAGAGAAAACACATGTGTGCACAAACCAGGGAGGAGCAGAGAGAGAGAGGGTGAGAGAGAGAATCCCAAGCAGGCTCTGTGCTGTTAGCACAAAGCTCAAATCGGGGCTGGATCTCATGAACCATGAGATCATGTGAGCTGAAATCAAGAGTCGTATACTTAACCACCTGAGCCACCCAGGCACCCCAATTTTCATTCTTTTTTATGGCTGAATAATATCCCTCTGTGTGTGTGCTTTATTCTTCGACTTCTCCATTAGTTTCTAAACTAAATGAGAAGAGAAAATAGATAAGTTATAAAAATAGATTATATGTGCTGCTTATGACTTTGCCATCCTTAGGGTCATGGCTATTATTGATAACTAGACTGTTAGCTCTTACAGTAAAAGTGAGTGTCTTTAAAATTGAATTTTAGGGGCACCCAGGTGGCTCAGTCAGTTAAGCGTCCGACTTCGACTTAGGTCATGATCTCACTGCTCCTGAGTTGGAGCCCTGCATCGGGCTCTGTGCTGACAGCTCAGAGCCTGGAGCCTGCTTCAGATTCTGTATCTTCCTCTCTCTCTGCCGCTCCCCTGCTCGTGCTCTGTCTCTGTCTCAAAAATAAATAAACATTAAAAAATTTTTTTAAAAAATTGAATTTTGGGGGCGCCTGGGTGGCTCAGTCGGTTAAGCATCCGACTTCGGCTCGGGTCATGATCTCACGGTTCGTGCTGTGCTGACAGCTCAGAGCCTGGAGCCTGTTTCAGATTCTGTGTCTCCCTCTCTCTCTGCCCCTCCCCCACTCATGCTCTGTCTCTGTCTCAAAAATAAATAAACATTAAAAAAAATTTTTTTTAAATTGAATTTTGGATGATATTTTGTAGAGCCTCTTCACAAATTCCTTAAGCAAAGCATCAGTGCAGTGTATTTAGCTAATTGGTCCACTGCAAATGTTTTATTAAAGGAATAAGATATTGTTTTTAAGTTTATTTATTTTGAGGTGGGGAGAGGGGCAGAGAGAGAGGGAGAGAGAATTCCAGGCAGCCTTGATGCCGTCAGCTCAGAACCCAATGCCAGGCTGGATCTCATGAACCTTGAAATCATGACTGAGCCAAAATAAAGAGTCGGACGCTTAACCAACAGCCACCCATGTGCCCCTTAAAGGGGTAAGATCTTAAATCAGTTAAGATTAACTTGAAAACTTTTTTAAATGTCCAAGTTCTTCATGATGAGGTCTTCAAAAAAAAAAAAAAGTATTAGAATTGATGTTGTACTCAGGTTCACTGCAAAGAATGAAAAATTCAGGAATGTATAAAGAAGAAAATAAACATAATCTATTATTCTATCACCCTGAGAGAACTATTATTGCCTTTTGGTATATCTCCTTCCATTTTCTTCTGATGTATACATGTAAACATTTTACTAAGTTAGCACATACTGCATGTACTGAATGCTGTCCCCCAGCCACATTATATAAAGGACATTTTCTAAGTCAGTAAATATTTTCTAAAAATATACTTTATGCTGACTATATATTTATGAATCATAATCTGTCAAACCAATCTCCTGTTGTTAGGTTTAGCAGGTTTACAAATTTTGGCTTTATAATGCTGCAACAAATATCTTTACTCATTTATTTGTCCATCCATCCATTCATTCAATCAACTTTTATTAAGTAGTGGGTGCCAGGCTGTGGGCCATGAGTTGAGGATATATCATTAATCATAACCTTTCTGATAATGTTTATTACTATTACTAACTATTTTTTTTTTTTTTTAACGTTTTTATTTTTGAGACAGAGAGAGACAGAGCATGAACGGGGGAGGGGCAGAGAGAGAGGGAGACACAGAATCGGAAACAGGCTCCAGGCTCTGAGCCGTCTGCCCAGAGCCCGACGCGGGGCTCGAACTCACGGACCGCGAGATCGTGACCTGAGCCGAAGTCGGACGCTTAACCGACTGCGCCACCCAGGCGCCCCTACTATTACTAACTATTGACCAGGTACTTTATTAGTATTAGTATGTTAATTATTGTGTCTGGAATTTTCGCTGTAAGCATCTTTGCTGTAGATGTCTTTGCTGCAAACATCATCACTGAAAACATTTTTTGCCATATAACTAATTGGCCATAAGGCCATTTTTCCATAAAAGATTAAAAAAAAACCAAACTGGTTGACAGCTTGGTTTGATTTCTTCATTGACACAGTACTCTCATTTTTATATTATATAAACCTTAGCCTTCATAATGGTCTATACAGTGGTGTGGAGTTTTGAACCCACATGTCCCACAGTTTAGGAGCATCTATCAGCGGACATGTGATAATATACCAAGAATAAACAACCAAATACAAAGCCTAGTTACAAATGTGCATCCTAGTATTTGGAAAACTGGCATCTCTCTCAGTGAAAGAAGAAATTTTAGCAAATGAAGAAAGAGTGTGATGCTGAATGAGAAGATGAATCAATAAGCAAAAAAAGTGTATAATATTGTGAATGAAATACTTTGGAGAAAGTGGTTAGATACAATCCACGAAGTAAAATTAATTATTTGCGTGGTATTGCCATGAATCTACACTATACATTTTGAATGTATTAAAATATTTTGTATTTTGCGATTAAGTCTTTTTTTCTTAATTTTTAAAAAATGTTTATATTTGAGAGAGAGAGAGAGAGAGCAAGAAAAGGGGAGGGGTAGAGAGAGAGGGAGACACAGAATCTGAAGCAGGCTCTAGGCTCTAAGCTGTCAGCACAGAGCCTGATGCGGGGCTCGAACCCACGAACTGTGAGATCATGACCTGAGCGAAAGTTGGACACCTAACTGACTGAGCCACCCAGGTGCCCCTTCAGTGAAGTCTTTTTAATTTTGTTATCCTTATCCGTGTTTTATTATATCTTCTTTAATGAATGCTCCTCTTGTATTTTTCATGATTTTTATCTTTATGGCAATATTGCCTCATGGCCACTTGGTTATGCAGCAAAAATGCTTGTGGTAAAGTTGCTTACAGTGAAACTATGTAGAACCATTAATTATATGAATGTATGTTAGTATAATAATCATTGTAATAAGTTAGTATAGTAGTAGTAATGAATTAAATTCTTATGAGGTGGGTGTTATCATCCCTATTTTCCAGATAAGGAAATGGAGGCTTAAAGAATGGAAGTACTTGCCGGTAATCACTCAGCTGGTCCTTGACAGAGCTAGGGTTCAAACTTAGGCAGGCTGACTCAAGTCCTGCTCTTTTAAGCATGACGGGGACTGTGTCAGTAAAAACGACACTTGCTCCAATGGCCATGAAACGATTTTAAATGCAATACTCTTTGAGTGATTCTCTGGTTATTTTTTAGGATAAATTCTAGAAATAGAAACACTGAGTCCAAGAGTATGAATAACCCTTCAAGGTCCTAAATGGGGGAGGACCAGAGCTGGTTATTTATTTATTTATTTATTTATTTATTTATTTATTGTTTGTTTGTTTGTTTGTTTGTCCTGGGTATCTGCCGTCATGCTACTAGCTAGGTAGACAGCGGGTAATAGGTGTGGTAAAGATTCAGGGCCTGGGCAGACCCTGGAGAAAGGCTGGGCAGTGCTCTTGCTATTGAGGCAGGGTCGGTGGGACTGCCCTTTAGAAATGTTTATTTCCTCTTGATGCAGTGTGGCAGAGGGGAGGCGACATGGAGCGGAAGAGTTCATCAAAGGAATAAGTCTAGACCACAAGTGAAATGGATAGCCTTTTAAGATGAATATCATCACAAGAAAATGCCTCTGCTCACTAAAAACCACCAGTTCAGCTAAAGACTTTCTTGATGTAGTGTAGCTTCCCTTGCGCTACACTGTAAGTTACTCACATACAGCAAATGACTATCTGTAAATATTCCTTCTGCCCCCTCATTACTGCCACATTCTCCCTCAAGTCCCCCTTCCCCAGATGAACATTACCTGTCCTTTGCCAGCTTTCTGTGATGCAGTATCACATACTAGCAAAAGCACAGACTTGATTGGCCACTGTCCTAGTCTGATTCCTGTCTGTGCCCTGTAGGTTGGACAATCTTTTCTTCTTAAAATTGAAGTATCTTTGACACACAATGCTACGTTAGTTTCATGTGTACAACGCAGTGATTTGACATGTGTATATGTTATACTATTTTACCACTAGTGTAGCTACCGTGTGTTACCATGTAACACTGCTTCAATACCATTGACTATTTATATCCCCTGTTTTGTACCTTTTATTCCTATGGCTTATTCACTCCATAACTGGAAGCCTGCATAACCCACTCCTCTTCGTTCATTTTGCCATCGTCTGGCAACCATCATTTTTTTTTTTTTTTTAGATTCTGCATATAAGTGAAATCATATGATATTTTCTTTTCTCTGTCTTATTTTACTTAGCACAGTACCCCTTGGGTCCATCCATGTGGTCCCAAATGGCAAGATCTTATTCTTTGTTATGGTTGAATAATATTCCAGTGTGTGTGTGCGTGTCACATCTCCTTTATCCATTTAGCTATCAATGGACACTTGGGTTGCTTCCATATCTTGGCTCTTGTAAATAATGCTGCAATAAATATAGGTGTGCATATATTTTTTTGAATTAGTGTTTTCATTTTCTTTGGGTAAACATCCAATACTGGATCATATGATATTTCTATTTTTAATTTTTTGAGGAATTTCCACACTGTTTTCCAGAGGCTGCCCCAATTTACATTCCCACCAACAGTGCACAGGGATTCCTTTTTTTCCCCACAACCTCACCAACATTGACTGACTTTTTGATTCTTAGTTTCTTACCTTTAAAATAATACAGAGTTGGGGATGCCTGGGTGGCTCAGTTGGTTGAGTGTCTGACTTTAGCTCAGGTCATGATCTAGGGTTCATGGGTTTGAGCCCTGTGTCAGGCTCACTGTTGTCAGTGCAGAGCCTGCTTTGGATCCTCTGTTCCCCTCTCTCTCTGCCCCTCCCCCCTCATACTCTCCCTCTGTCTCAAAAATAAACAAAACATTAAAAAATTAAAAAAAATAATACAGGGTTGTTATGACAGGCAAATGTAGTGCCATGAGCAGAAAAAAATAACAGCTAACCTTCACTGAGTTCTTACTACAAGTATAACAAAACAAAACACTGTTCTAAGGGTTTAAAATGCATACATTTACTTATTCTTCAAAATAATCTGTGATAAACTGGATTCTAGAAAGCTCTCATGGTTTTCATCCCTGGTGTTACTTCTGTGATTATGTTACATGATGTGATAAAAGGGACTTTGAAGATGTGATTACATGACTAAGCAGTTGACCTGGAGATAGGATTATCTAGGTGGGCCTGGATATTATAATCACATAATCCCATGGGCCCTTTAAAGCAAAAAGTTTTCTCTGGCTGTTGGTAAAAGAAATCAGAGAGATTTAAAGTATGAGACGGGCTCAACTTGATTGTTGCTTTAAAGATGGGAGGGGTCACATAAAAAGAAGCCTGGGCAGCCTCAAGGAGCAGGAGGCGGCCGGGCTGACAACCAACCAGGAGGCAAGGACCTCAGACCTACGCCACAAGGAACTGGGTTTGGAAGTGGATTCTTCCCAGGGCCCAGAGATAAGAGTCCAGCTGGCTGCATATTGGTTTCAGCCTTGTGAGATCCTATGCAGCAGAGAACGCAGTTGAACCCACTCCCAGAACTATGACATGATCCATGGGTGTTGTTTTAAGATGCTAAGTTGTGAGAGCAATAGAAAACAAACACAAACCATATGCAGTAGCTACCTTTATTATTTGCCTAATTTGCAGATGCCCAAAGCAAAGCACAGAGAAGTGAAGTCACTTGTCCGAAGTCTCACAGCTATTAAATATCAGAAGTGGGATTTAGTAGTCTATCCCCAGAGCCCATGCTCCAACCCAGCGACACAGTGCCTGAGCCATTTGTAGGTACTCAATGCATATTAGTTTCCCTTCCCTTTTCTTTTTAGTGTAGCCCACAGGGCACCTAGCTGCCACATTTCTTAATTTTGCTGATGTGGGTTGGCTGGTGCTGTGCCAATGGGATTCTGGATATAGAATACTTGGAGCATTAGTTTTACTCATTGGAGTAGGTCTTTTTATACTGTAACAAACCTGACTATTTCATAGGCTAAAATGAAAAAAGATAAAACTAGAGATTTCAAAGAAAATTTGTTTTTGATAATCTCTTTACTGTGAAAAATAGTTGACTGCAAAAGTTGGAGAAGCACTGAACTGATGCATTCAAACTAATTTAGTTTAACACCTTTCCTTCCCGTTTCATTTCCTAAATCCAGTGACTTTGCTGTACCAGCTAGAGTTCTGGAACCTGAATCGGGAAATCTACATCTAGCTATTCATCACCATCCACCCAGCTATCCATCTTCTATTCATTCAGTCAAACAAGATTTACAGAGTCCTTCTATAATGCCTGAAGTGTCTCTAATAAAATGTGACTTGTGAAGTAATACAAACTTTTCTAGTTCTGCTTCCTTGCGTAGAACATTAGGTGATTTGATAAACTTTCCTTAGGGTCTCTATGGCCAATCAATCTGTTGCTTTTACAGTTCGGGTGTGCCCCGACTTCTGGATTTGTTAAGGTAGGGCAGTGCTTCTCAAAATCCATCCCGGGCACCACCTGCATCAGAATCTCCTGGGGTGCCTAATAAAAAAGCAGGTCCTGAGGTTGCCCCAAACCTTCTGAATCAGAAACACCGGGAGTTGGGGCCCAGGACTTCTGGTTTTAAACAAGTTCTCCAGGTTATTGCTATGCACACTAAAGTTTGAGATGTACAGCTATAAGGACACAAGCCTTGTGTCCTAAAAGTATCTCCCTTATTAAAAGACAACAAGCCTTATAGGTTTGGGAAAAAAAAACAAAAAACAAAAAACCAAAACCCAAAACAGGACCACACCTGTGGGTCTCCTGCCTTGACCATCCTTTTTCACCCTAACCCCTCACCCCAGCCAAGGCCAGGGAAGGAGCTGTGACTGTGATTATGGAGCGGATCTAGCCCAGCCCCCGTGCCTTCAAAGTCACTTTTCCCCTTCTGGGCTACCCCTGCCTGCTCCATTCAATAACAGGGGTTAATGTGAGGAGTGGGCGTCCCTCCTCCCAGGCTCTGGAGCCCTTCCCTTCCCCAAAGGGAGGGTGGGGCTGGCGCGTGCCGGTGGGGGAGCCCCTCTGGGCAGCTCGCGCCTTGCAGCAGCCACTCTTCCGGTCAGTCAGCGGCCCGAGGCAGCCGCCTTTCCCACCCCGGTTCGCGTCGAGGAGGGGGAAACTGGAGAACTAGGTCATCCTGGCCCTCCTCCCGAAGCCGACCCTCCCGGCCGTCGCCTGCCGGTCTCCAGCCGCGCGGGGCCGCCGGAGTGGCCGGGCAGGTGCCTGCGCCGCGGTGCTGTGCCCGCCCGCTGCCCTTGCCCGCGCGCTCCGCCCGTCCTGCGGCGCCGTTGGCCCTCCCGCCACCCCCTCGGCGGGGCCCTTCCCTTTACTATGGTAATGGTGACATTCAGCGGGAAAGGCTAGCGCGGACCGCAGCGCCCGGCTCCCGCGCCGCGGGAGGCTCGGTCGGCGGAGCGGGCTGCGGCGGCCGGGCAGCAGGCGCGCTCGCCCGGGCCCCGGCCCCCCCGGCCCTCCGGCCCTCCGGCCCCCGACCGCCGCGGGGCTAGCCCCCGAGCCCCGGCCTCGCTGGCCCCGCGGGCTGCGCGCGAGCCCCGGCCGCCCCGGCTCCCGCGCGGGGCGAGGACGCATCCGGCGCTTCGGGAGGGAGCCTGCCTCCGCGCTCGTATATGGCAAAGTTTCTCGCCGAGCTCCTGGGCTGCACGTTGCCGAGCAAGGGCGCCTCTCCCATGTTCGAGGTAGGTGGAGGGTGTGTCCCCGCAGCGACGGGCGTCCGCGGTGGCGCGGCGGCGGGCCCCGAGCGGGGCCCTGGGGTCCCCAGGAGTTGACAAGTGTGTGCGGTCTCACATGCGTGCTTTCCACCTGCAAGTCTGGGGTGGGGCAGGGCGAGGAGGAGACCTGAAGCCCGGGAGGCTGAATCCTCGCCTCCTGGACCTCAGTGAACCTGTTTTTCCTTCCTTCGTTGACAGGCGAGCACGTTTTCTGTCAGTCTGGACTGAGTTTTGCCAGTTGCTCTTTACCTAAAATGCTAGGAATGCCTGAAAATGAGCAGGATCCTGCAGTCCCTCTTTGCTGCTTACTTTGTTGTAGTGGTGGTGTTTTTTTTAACCTTTTAATCTGGAAAAAAAAAAAAGTTAACGGTAAAAAATCTTTAGGTCAGGAGGTTTCCGCCTTTTTGCCTCCTCCTGCCCCCTTCCCCAAACCCCCAGCACGCTGCAAACTCCATTGAAGTTAACTCATTTCTTCTGTGAGTGAGATACATCGGGGATGAGAAGAGTTAAAGTGGGGTTTGCCAGATCAGGTGAACAAATCGCAATTCTGAAGGCAGGTACATCTAATTGCTCACACCTGCCTGAGGTGGCAATGATGCTGCTGTAAGCATCTCTGCAAGGAACCGTTTATGAGAAGGCTGGCTGGCTGGTCCTACTGAGGGAAATGGTGGCAGCCACTGTTTTATGGGAAACCTATATTGGCTGCTCGTAGGGACAGCCTCACACTGTGCACGGCAACCCCCCCCCCCTCCCCCTTCCCTCCACAGTGGGAACAGAGTGTATCCTTTGTCTCTATCTACCACCCTCCTCCAACAGACTGCCTGACAACTAGGCCTGGACCAGAGGGCAGTGGCAGTGGCCAGTGTCCTGAGTTCTTGCTCGGTACTCCTCACTCAGTCCTAGGGCCTGACTGGTCCTCCTGACAGCCTTGGGGCTCCTCCAGGAGCTACCTCTCTGTCTGCAGTTTCCTAGCTGGCCAGAGAAAGCAGAACTTGGGGTCCTCTGTCATGGATGTGAAAGCTCGTCCTTCAGCAAGGCAACTCTTGAGGCTGCAAACTCTCAGACTCTTCCCTGGCTTCTAGTGCATCTCTTCTCACCTTTGGCTACTGTTGGTGTTCCACCTTCTATGGCCACGTTCCTTCGATCTTAGAGCTCAGATTGCCCAACCCATGATCTCTGCTGTGTGACAGATTGGTTTTTAAGCAGGGAGATCTCAATAAGAGGTGATGGAGAGGAGCTGGGAACACAACAGCAGACTGAGAGAAACCAGACTGAAATGCTTGGGTGCTTGGTGGCCTGAAATCTAAAAAGAAAATAATGAAAAGCCTGAAAAAGTAAAGTTTTTCAGGCCTGCAGCTAAAATTAGCCGTCTCCTTTGGCCTGTTACATCTCTGCCCATTTCCCTCTCTGTGATGTCAATGTTAGGTAGTGTTTGGGGGTCATTCCAGAGAGGTGAGATGCTCCTTTAGAATTGCTTTTCTCTCTGACTTGTCCTTTACTGTATTTAGATTTTTGTTTTTGTTTTTTAGTTTTTAAAAAATATTTATTTTTGAGAGAGAGAGAGAGAGAGATACAGAGTGTGAGTGGGGGAGGGGCAGAGAAAGAGGGAGGCACAGAATCCAAAGCAGGTCCAGGCTCTGAGCTGGCAGCAGAGAGCCCCGATGTGGGGCTCGAACTCACAGAGTGTGAGCTGAAGTTGGATGCTTAACCGACTGAGCCACCCAGGCGCCCCTAGATTTTTGTTTTTATTTATTTATTTTTAAAGATTTTACTTTTAAGTAATCTCTACACCCAACGTGGGCTCGAACTCACAACCTGGAGATTGAGAGTCTCACACCCCACCAACTGAGCCAGCCAGGTACCCCATGGATTTTTGTTCTTAAATTACCAACCCACATCAAGCAATTTTGTTGTCTTTGGTTGTTTATTCCTGTTTTATCTTCTAGCCAATAGATGCCCCACCTTGATTTCTTGGAATAATTGGCTCTCAATCATCGCTGGTTTGAGGGAGACTTAAAAAGTAATCAGAGACATACTTAGACAATTAAGAAAATGAGTAGCTGTTTTGTCTTTTTTTTTTTTAACATTTAATTTATTTTTGAGACAGAGAGAGAGCATGAATGGGGGAGGGTCAGAGAAAGAGGGAGACACAGAATCTGAAACAGGCTCCAGGCTCTGAGCTGTTAGCACAGAGCCTGACACGGGGCTCAAACTCACGGACCTTGAGATCATGACCTGAGCTGAAGTCGGACGCTCAACCAACTGAGCCACCCAGGTGCCCTGGCTGTTTTCTCTTTGAAAAGCTCTGGGGAAAGGAAATTCCCTCTGTCCTTGCTAACTCCATATATCTTGCTTTGTGCTATTTGCTGGGGGCAGAAGCCAGAGTCGTATCTGCTCTCTCCCTCTTTCTACAAATGATTGATTCAGTGTTAGCTGAATCACCCCAGCAGGTATCACTTTTAATCAGTGTTGGTAGAAGAGTTAAGAGATCATCCCTTCCCCACCTATAAGAGTACATCTGCTCAAAGAGGTGAATGACTGAGTATGGAATGTGTTTTGAGGTTGCTTTCTTCTCAGGCAACACATTCTTACTCATAAATGAAGAGGCATTTGTTGAGGCCTCTATATTTGGGAGGGAGAGAAATGTGTAAGAAAGATATTCTTAAGCCTTTCTAAATATTCATTTCCTAAAAGCGAAAGTGCTAGGACATGAGAAAATTTAGGCAACTTTTCATTTCCACCAAATGCTCTCATTCTAACTTTGGAGGCTACCTTTAGTGTCTGGGGGGTCACGAGAGGAGGTGGATGTTTTCATAAGGAATGGCCTTTGGTTCCATTTTGGTTAGGAGGTGGCCACGAATGTAGGCTCTTCCTACCCAGGCCAGTTTGGTTTGCACAGAGGAGATTCTGCACAGTACCTGAAAGGGTACTGGATCCCGACAGGACCTCGTGTGTGTTTGCAGGTGTCTGACAAGGGCGAACAGGTGACTGGTATGGAGAACACAGAGGCAGAAAGTCACTGTGGCTGGAAAACAAGTCGAATGCATACCTTGTTGTGTCATTGTCAGAGGCTAAGGACCAATGGTGTGTATTTGGAACACAGTGTCTTCATGATCATGTTGTTCATCTTCCCTTTACTTTTTCTTAGTCAAGTATTTAAGTTTACGAACCAAGTCTTTAAGAAAGAATTATTAAAATTTCAAGAAAAAAAACCCCGAAAGGATAAGAAGTTTACCTCGGTCACAGCAGTGCCCTGAGCACTGGTTAGATTTTTGGGATAATGTTTGTATGCCTCACCATACTTGCATAGCTTCTGCAGAAAGAGTGGGCTTGCTGGATATTCTGATGTCTAGAAAAGTAGGACATTGTAAGCATAGAATGGTGGTTTCAGACCTAGCACGTCCTACTTATGTGTGTCCTGTAGGCTTAGATGGATGGATGTCTGGCCCTGACCTCCATTCCTGCCCCTGTTGGCTCTGACATATTATGAACCTTTGCATTGTGCCTTCATGATAGTCAATGATGGAGTCTGGTTTAAGAGCAGAAAGTGGCAGGAGAATTATAAAGTCAGAGGCAACTGCTTTTTCTCCTTCTGGACCCCCTTCCCTCAGTCAGCAAACCTGCATTGAAAAAAATTTTTTTTTAATGTTTAATATTTTTGACAGAATGTTAGTGGGGTAGGGGCAAAGGAGACACAGAAAGGGAGGCACAGAATTCAAAACAGGCTCCAGGCTCTGGCTGTCAGCACAGAGCCCGATGCGGGGCTTGAACCCACAGGCTGTGAGATTATGACCTGAGCCAAAGTCAGATGCTTAGCCAACTGAACCACAAAGGTGCCCCTGCAAACCTGCATTTTTAATGCTGTGACCCTTCATCATCTAACCCGGAGGGGTACCTTTCAGGAGCCACATCCACTGGGGAGAACACATCTGGCTCTACAGAAAAGGGGTGTTCAATTCCATGCCACTGTTTCTGGATGTGGTCTCTAGAATTGTCATACCTCATGTATGTTCTACTTATTTCCACATTCTGTTTTCTTATTTCCACCGGTATTGCTGCCTAACTGTGACTATAGCTTTATTTTAATTTATACATAATACATAATAACTGTCATTTATTGTCTACTCTGGTGGGTATTGTTCTAAGGGCATAATATACACAATCTCAGCTATCTTCCCTAATAGGTTCGCAATATAGGTGTTTACAACCATATACTTTACAGATGAGAAAACTCAAAGTTTATAGAGTTTGAATAATTTGGTTAAGGTCACTTTAGTATGTGCTAGAGTGAGGATCTCAAAGTTCACCTACCTTCTTCAACTATGGTTACTTGGTATTTGGTGTTTTTGTCTTGTTTTCTACCTCAGTTTTATTCCTAGCCATACTCTTTCTCTTTGGAAATAGGAAAGGTAAACACCCTCATTCTTTCATTCTTCCATTCTTTCATCATCACTGTGTTACCACTGGGATGGCACGAGTACCTTACTCTTGGAAATGTTCGATCAAAGGCTGGTTGAACTCAGAGGAATTGTTAAGGGAAAGATTCAGTTCAATCACCATAACCCTTTATAGCTAGTTTCCACTTATGAGGCATTTCCTGCACGTCCTGTTTTATTCCCCAATGACATTATGAGGTAAGTAGTGTTGAAGTGAGGAGGCCAGGGCTCAGGGTCATTACCTGAATTGTCCAAGGTTACTTCCTACCTCGGATCTGATCCTGGACTCTGATTCCACAGTGCTTTGCCAGCCAGCTGCATTGACTCACCTGATCTTTTCCTGGCCTCTGAGTTCTGGCTCATCCGCTCGATCTTTTGGACCATTGCCAAAGTCATTTTCTTTAATAGCCTGACTGAACACAGTGTCCATTTACATACCCCCAATTCTTTGGTGGTTCCCACTGCATGCAGATGCCATAGGGGATGCAGTTTCCCCTTGACAGTGTGGTCACTACCTAAATTTTCTTGTCCAGTCTTTCCTTCTTACTGTATTCCTAGCACGCTAGCAAACTTTTGTCTATATCCATTTCTTGGTCATGTCCTCTCACCACTAAGCTGTTGCTCTGCCTGGAGTTTTCTTCCGCCAATTCGTCTATTGATGTTTCCTCTCTCTGCAAGGTTCCTCTCAAATTTCGCCTCCAGATCCAGCCCCTTGGACAATAACCAGCCCTCGACTGCAGGCCCCCTGAATACTGTTTGTTTCTATAGGAGACCTAGGACATCTTTCTCTTGTAACTTCTCCATGCTTCAGTTGTCTGTCTTCAATGGAGATAATAACATTGTCGAATGCAGGTGGTGAGGGTTAAATGGGTTGGTGCCTGGAAAGTACTTAGAATAGTGTTCCATGCATGGTCATTGCTGAGGTCCTTGCCTATGCATCTCTGACCTCTTCAGGATCAAGAACTAAGTAATTTTTCTTTCCACAGCACCCACCAGAGTATTGTACACATCATTTTGCATCACATGATGGATCAAACTGATCTCATTCTGGAGGTTCATGATTTCCTTCGCCCTTAAACTATTTGTGATGTCTCTGAAGTTCCAATTTAACCAGCACCCTGTATCTTTATTTGCTAAATCTGGCAACCCTATCTTGCCATTCCCCTCCTCCCATCATAACCCAGCCCCTAGACTCCAATCCCACTCAATTGTAGAAGCCTTGTCCCCCATCTTTCCTGCTTAATGGTCCCTATTGTGGCAGAGATCCTGTCCCAGGCCAAGGGAGACACCCATAGGGAATTGAAGTTGGACAGCTATCTGTCCTCACTGCCTCACTAGTATGGAAATGATGGAGTAAGCAAGCTTTCCTCTGCAAGTGTCAGGTCTGTGACTGAGAGAGGTGTATCACTGGCGTCCTGTTTATTCACTCTTCATGTATTCACCGGTTCACTCACTCACTCACTCACTCATTTAACAAATGTTATTTATTAAACCCTAGCTTTGTCGTAGGCACCCCATGGAAGCCTTCCTAAAAGACATTCAAACTGTTTTAACTGTGAGCCACAGTAAGAAATATATTTTACATTGCAATCCTGAATGCACATAGCTATTTATACCTATAACATTGAAATTAAGTTTCAAGAATAACACTTTTACTTATGACAGGGGTTGTACTTTGATCTTTGCAGTTCTGTCCTTTCCATTCCATTTCTTCCTTTCTATTAAGAATTAAACAGGGAAAGACCTGCTGAATCGATTTCATGAGTTGTGACTCATAATTTGAAAAGCACTGCTATAGAGGATGGTAAGATTCTATTTTTACAGAACAATTTGTGTTCCCTCATTATTCCAGTACTATACTTACACATTATTACACTATACATTAGGAGAGTTTTGTGGTCTACCATGGGAAGCCAGTCACCATGAATAACCTTATTTCTTGGGAGAAAATATTTTCAGGGTTTCAAACAATTAATTTACCAAATAACCTTTGATAAATATTCTGCCTCTAAATTGGGTTATAGGTTTGGCATGTTACCTGAGCATATTTTATGATGTGCTTTTTATTTAGAACACTGTAGTTGGATTTCAATTTATTTCTCTTTGCATCTACTAACGACAAACATGTCCCACTAGCTGAATTACTCCCTAGGTTACATTTACGGATCTTTCCATTTTTTATATTTTAATTGACCCCAACCCTTCCCTCTTGAAAGAACTTAAATTTTCAAGCAGTCTTTTTTCCCCCTCTAATTTGCCTGGTAAGGATTTTGATTTTGTTCATTACAATGAGCTCCTTTGTTTAAATGAATCTTACATGCTCTCATCCACTTGGTCATTCTGGTGGGCTTCAAGCATCTAAAGAATGAACCATGTGGTCAGGTTGTTTTGAAAGCAACTAATTTGGATAAGGCTGTAGCTTCAGTGATTGGATGTTGGTGCTTGATCATAAGAGAGAAGTTTGAGAATAATAGCTCCTGTTGCCACAGCTGGGCTTTCGATGAGGGTCATTTGAATTTTAAGCTAATGGATACTGAGTTTGTCTTGTAAATTCACAATTCAGTTTGTTTGAGGGCCAATTGGATTGCTCTATCACATCTGAGCCATTGTGTACGCACAGGCAACTCTACTTACCTTTTGTGTTAGCTGCTTTTAAACTCTGCTTGTGGTCCTAAATGCATGCATTTCATTTATAGGAATATTTGGTCCCATTATGATTAGATCTGTCTAATGGCTTCTTGCTGAGAGACCATTACATGATTTTTTCCTTTTTGTATTTTGATAAGTAAAGGCTGATGTTCTAATGGCCAGTGCTGTCTGCATGTCAAGAGGAGCAGGGATAGGAGCTTCACTCTTTGATTTATTTCCTTTTGCTTAGTTCTTTTCAATTTGTAATAGTATTCTTGTACGTTATGAATTTCTTTACTTCACAAGTCTTTGATAAAACACAATAGGTCTAGTAGTGACTTTTGTATTTAAAAAGTTCTACCTACTTGGAGTTGCCTATCGAAGTGTCCCATAAATAAAATGACAGCTTTTATCTACCTGAATTTTGTGATGAGTAAGGACTATGCTTTCTACCCTTGGAGAATCTTAAGTGTATTCTAGGCCTATTTCTCTACATACCTATAATATATTAAGTATTCTATATCCCTTTCAAACCTGTACACTTTCAAACCAAAATGGAGGACCCATCATTCCCCTGTACCTGGCTGGAACCCACTTCTCCTTTCCAACTCGATTGTCAGCCAAAAACACCACATATTTTCCTAGAGTAGCACTTTGGTGCCATTTTTTGCTTTCTTTTTATTTCATGAACAATCTGTCAGTGACTCCCATAGATTCTTTCTTGGACTTACACCTTTCTTTTTATCCCTACTAGCCTTTGTATACTGATATGACAAGCATTTATTTACTTATTTTTAGAAAGGCATTTAAAAGAATATTTATTTATTTATTTATTTTATTTTATTTTATTTAGAGAGCTAGTGAGCGAGCATGTGTGGGTGGGAGAGGGGCAGAGAGGGAGATAGAGGGAGAGAAAGAGAATCTGTGCTGTCACTGTAGAGCCCGACTTGGGGCTTGAACTCATGAACCATGGAATCACGACCTGAGCTGAAATCAAGAGTTGGACGCTTAGCTGACTGAGCTGCCCAGGCACTCCTGACAAACATTTATTGCTTATGTACTATGACCAAGGAGTTGTAGAGTCTGTAGGGGATTTCACAATAAGTAATAATCAGTTTGCTTCTTTCAAGTCTCCCTCTTCTCCCCTTTTCCTGAATATGCTGCTAGTATACCGCAATTCCTTTTCATTGTCACTTTCCTATGTAAGAGTCTGCCTGTGTGACTTTCTGTATCCAAAGGCTCAAGTCTTTAAGTTCTACCTAGGGTATTTTTAAGGTGCTGTTGTTAAATGTCTTACTCTGCCTAGCTAACTTTACTTCCTGCCATTAATTTTCTTCAGGGATCCTCATAGGTCATATCCAAATTCTTGACCCTGTGCCTTTGTTTAGGCTACTTGTCCTATCCTTTAGTATAATGACCTATCTTAATTTTTTCCATTTTTCCTAACCAAACCCTACCTAATTCCATAGTAAGGACCCAGCCCTTCATGAGCCTTCTCCAATTACAGGAAAGAGGCTAAGAGTACACAGGCTAGAGAATCAGATACTTGGTTTCCAGTCTGGGCTCCTCCACTTCTGAGCTACGTGACCTTAAATAAAATACATCCTTGCATCTCACTTTTATTTTTTATAAAATTGGGATAGTAACAGTAGCTATCTCATTGAGTTGTTAATGAGGATTGAATAAGGTAATTCAAACAAAATACTAAGCATAGTGTTTGGCATGTAGTAATTGACAAATGAGAAAATGATGATAATTATATACTTTCACCTTTTGTTTCCAAAATATACTTTCACCTTGATCCCAATACCCTGGGGTCTCTCTCTCCTTTGACTATCTTAGGACATACTTTATGCTTTTCTGAATTCTCCACAGTGCTGAGCACAACCTAGGTGCTCAATCAGTGCTCATTAATTTTGAAAATATGCCATATGCTGTTTTAGCAAAATCTGGGAACCAATTTATTTCTGAATATATTTAATTGTATTTTATGGAAATGTGACAGCCACTGTCCTTTAGTGACTTACCCCCTAATCTATGGGATGTATATTGATGCTAAGTTGGGCTGCAGTTGTACCAATGACGATAATGTACTTTTACATACAACTCTGGCAGAAGCAGTACTTGAAAAATGTACCAATTATAAATGCTATTTGAATGAAATTCAACCATAGATTGCAATATAATTAAACACAGTATTTTGCAATTGGTTTGCAAACATGTGTCCTCAAAATAAGTCAAGTGAAGCAAATCCATGCTATAAGTCAAGATTTTATTCATCAGACTTTTATGTGGCATGCTGTTGGTAGAGAATTCTGGCTGGAGGTCAGGTTAGATTATTCCAAAATTAATTTACTCCAAGAACACTTACCCAGTGGGCTTTCTTATCATATTTCCAGTGGGAAAGAGGGAGTAATGATGCCCTGCTTCTCAGGAAGCTGTTGGATGGCCTGAAAGCATGGAAATTTACTTTCATGGAGATTATTTGAACTCGGCTAGAGGTCAAGGGAGGGTGCCTACAGAGAGGCACATGGGACTGAAAACTAAAGGGTGGCAGCATTATGCATCGCAAAGAACCTACCATGGGAGTCTTAAGATCTGGATTCTGAGCCTGGCTCCTTTCCTCACTGGCCGAATGCTCCTGGGGGAAATCTCCTTACCTCACTGAGTGTCAATTTTTATAGCTCTGAAATGAAAGTAACAATATTCGATTTGCTCTACTCCCAGAAATGATGTGAGGCTCCAGTGTGGTAATAAATGTGAAAGTCTTTCATAAAATGTCAAGCATTATACAAATGTGAATTGCTGTTACTGATGCTGTGATGGAGAGCACAGAAAGAGGAGGTGCCTACTTAGCATCCTGGGCATGCAAGAATCTGTTGGTGAATGGACTGTCAAGGATAGTATGGATGGTCAAGAATAGAAATACTTGTGTTTCAAAGGTACAGAAGGAAATATGAAGCAGTCATAATTTACAACTCGAGCTTCAACCCCCGTGCAGTAAGCCCTGGACTCCACTTGTACCTAGGGATTTACTTAAGGAAATCTCTACTTTCTAAGGACTCATTTAAGGACTAAGCTTAAATGAGTTTATGAATGAAATTCTATCAACATCGGGGGCAAGGCATGAGCAGATTTCAGTGGCATGAGGCAAATTGCAAGGAGGGATTGTGGGGCTCTGAAGAAAGTCTGAGAGTCCAGGATTGTATGCTGCAGAAATATATAGTGGCTGTTATTTGAACTCCCTCCCCTTTCTGTCTGTCTCCTGAGCCTAGCTACCCTGTGTCAGAAAAAAGAACTTGGCCCCACAACAGGGTCATCATATGTCATTCAGAGAGTAGAACTCAGAGGAGGGAACCCTTTCAGTGCAAGGGGAGCTCTGATGGCCTGGGCAGAGCAGCAGTAAGTAGTCTCCCGCAGTAGTAATTCAGGCACATGGGCAACCTAGAGCCAGTGCATCCTATGGTTGCCTGGACTGGTTCGAGAGCTCAGATGATGTAATTTCCCCCAGAGGACACCTACCAATACCAAGGAAGGAGGGATCCTTGGAAGAGAATCTGATGTTCTCAGGGTGGAGGTGGGTTTATGTGGCCAGGAAAATTTGGGTATGTGATAAGATGATTTCATTTGTAATTACATTTAGGTACAGAATATTGGTCTATATAATCCTTAATCAGTGTCCTTTCATATTCCATTTTTGAATCAGTGTAGGCCATTTGTGAAATCTAATGCCCTAGGCCTTTGCCTTTTTTTTTTTTTTGGTCCAACAGCTTATTCTTGATGTTCATTTTAGCCAAATTTCATAAATGTTAAAATGTGTTGTGTGTCTGTTAGGAGAAAGAAGGGTGGTACGGGAGTGGTCAGATGCACGTACAGAGCTACACACAGACAGGAAAACACACAGTGATTTGCTTCTAGAAGGGCCATGATGATTAAACCACATGACCATTGTTTAACATGAATTCAGAAATCTCATTGATTTTATTTACCAGCTTTGTTCCAAAACCTTAAATGTGTTATGTACATGAGACCAAGTGCGTGGGACCCTGATTTTCAGGGGTTAACAAATCAAACTACTTTTTCCTTTGAATTTCTCTTTTGCTTCCTTCCTCTCCTCCAGCTTAAGGAAGGTCCTTTCTGTGACATAGCTGTGTGCGACTTTCATTTTTTCTATCTCACTCTGCAAATAGAAACTGATTTCATTTTTTCTCATGTATAAGGAAATAGTGCATCTGATTTCACAGGCCAGAAAGAAATGATTGGAAAGCAGCCAGCCAGGCCCTGGGGAGCCCCCTAAAATTATCCTCTACCTTATGGACTGTCCAGATTGTTTGTATGTGTGGCTAGGGAAGATGGGGGCAGGGAAGTGGGATTTGGGAAATAAAATTTTCTCATGCCCAGATGCTGTGAGTGAGTCAGATGGCTGGGTGAGTTTACCCTGATACCTCCTGTGATTTTTAGGAGTTCATTTGCTCAGTGCCAGGTTTGGATGTCCAAGCAGCTGGGCGGACCCTCTGGAGTTCTAGTTAATTCAGCTCCCTGTCTGCACATTGTGTGGACTTCCCTAATGTGTGAAAACTTCCTAGATAAATAAAGGGGTTTCTGTAGGGCTGCATCTTGACTGGAATTGCTGTGGGTTAGAGTGACTAAGAAATATACTCTCAGTTACCAGAGTTGATGGATAATAGGCAATAATAACAGTTCTTTAGAATTTACCAAACACCTTGCATACATAATTTTATTAGAAATGGAAAAACAGTGGGGAATTATTTGACTCTATTTACAGATGGAAAAATTAGGGAACAGGGTTAAGAAATACTAGCTTTGGAAAACAGCTTGGGTCTAAAATTATCCAGTCAACCTTGTACATAATAAAAATAATTTATCACCTTCTCTATATATGTCTTCCTCCTTAGTAGAATTAAGAAGATACCACTATAAAAATGCCACCAGTTGAAACCATTACTATGAAATTCTTTGAAAAATCACAAAGTAGTACCAAAAAATGTAAGGTATCTTATCTCAAATACAGTTTGGAACAGTGCAAGGTATACTTGAATACCATAAAATGTTATTATTTAAATGAAAAATTAGGGGGACCTGGGTGGCTCAGTCATCAGAGCATGTGACTCTTAATCTCAGGGCCATGAGTTCGAGCCCCACTTTGGGTATAGAGTTTACTTTAAAAAAATAACAAAATAAAAAAATAATTAATTTCATCATTAGTAAAGGTTCTTCCCTTTTCTGGCCTTGAAGAGGAATATGATAACAATTGAGAGAAACTTTCATTATCTCTTTCCAAAATTATTTTCAAGCCCTTCTTTGTCCTACAAAATTAGCATAAATCCCACCTGCCATTTCTAACTATCCCCATCTCTTCCTTTAGGTTCCTTATATCATTGGATGAAGAGTCCCCAAGCTGTGACCTATAAAGAATAATTAGATTTTTCTCTTGACAAACCATTCCTAAGGTACAACATGTTGGGGTGATTGCCCAGGATTTTATGTTGCAGCATCTCCTATCCTGCTGGTGGCTGAGAGTGTTATCAATAGTAGACAATAATCAACGATTTTGTGGCACAGTGCTTTATAGATTTTGAAGCACTGTGACTGAATCCCCTGAATGATTCTTAAAGTATTGTCATCCTCATTTGACAGACTTAGAAGCTGAGGTTCAGAGAGGTAACATGAATGTCCCCAGATAACCATAGCCAGAGAGCAATAGAGCTAGGACTTCTGTTTCCATGTTCTCCCGGTCTTTCTAGGGCAACCTAGGTGTTTACTGTGATGCCCTCACCAATGTAAGGGAGCAACCAAGCTTCATATACATAAGTCGTCTCAATAATGACTCCAGTGTCACCAAGGCAAAAGTTGGTGTTCCCCACTCCCTATATCGTTAGTGATATTAAAGCCTGCTTTTTTTTTTTTTTTTTAAATAGAGATGCATACAACATTATATTAGTTTCAGGTGCACAACAAAGTAATTTCAAATTTGTATATATTGTGAAACGATTACCACAATTAAGTCTAGTTAACATCTGTCACCATACAATGTTACAGAATATATTTTGTCTTGTGATGAGAACTTGTAAGATTTACTCTCTTAGCAACGTTCAAATACGCAGTACGATATTATTGACTATGGTCACCATGCTGTACATTACATCCCAGAATTTATTATTTTATAACTGGAGGTTTGTACTTTTTGATCACCTTCATCCGTTTTGTCCATCCCACCTCTGGCAACCACCAGTCTGTTCTCCGCATCCATGAGCTTTTTTATTTTTAAGATTCTGTGTGTAAGTGGGATGATATGATATTTGCCTTTTTCTGTCTTTGACCTATTTCATTTAGTATAGTGTCTTCAAGGTCCATCTATGTTGTTGCAAATAGCACAATTTAATTCTTTTTTTATGGTTGAATAATACTCCATTGTGTGTGTGTGTGTGTGTGTGTGTATATATATATATATATACGTATATATATATATATATATATACGTATATATATATATACACCACGATGTCTTTATCCACTTGTCTGTTGATGGACACTTGTTTCCATATTTTGGCTAGTGTACATAATGCTACAGTGAACATGGCGGGGGGGTGCAAATGTTTTGAGTTAGTATTTTTGTTTTCTTTGGATAAATACCCAAAACCGCTATTGCTGGATCATATGGTAGTTCTTTTTTAAACATTTTTTGAGAAACCTCCATACTGTTTTCCATAGTGGCTGCACCTATCTCTTGTCTTTTCTTTCTTTCTTTCTTTCTTTTTTTTTTTTTTTTTTTGATAATAAGGCTGCCCTTTAATGATTATCTTCTAGAGTTTAAGCTAAATCTTTACTCTGTCACTCATCATTTATTATTTGTGTGACCACAGGCAAATCACTTCTCTAAGCTCAATGTCTTCATCTATGAAGTGAGGACAGTGATTGTTATCCTTATAAATGAGAAAATACATGTAAAGTGTTACATACTATGCCTGACACATAATTAACATCAAATGTTACCTTTCTTCTTCTTTTTCCAGTTCATAACATTTTAGCACTGTTCCTCCTGTATTAATTCTTTGGAGGTGGGGTCTGTTTTGAGTGGACATGTGATGGGTGTGGGGAAGGCTCCATTATAGATGGCACCTATTGTATACTTTGTCTGTGGCCCACATGAAAAGCAGGTTAGATGCCACAGCACTAGTGATGATAAAAGATTGGTTTAATTTTTACTTTTTTTCCTGGGCAAATAAACCAGTGTGTACTTTCTTTCTGAAGTCTCTTGCTTACAACATTCTGTGCTATGCTGATTACTCATTGAACGAGTATTCATTTAACCCCAATTATGTGTCCTATATGTGTGCTTGGTGCTATAAGGATTACAAAAGGAACAAGACATAGCCTCTGCCCCAGGTGTACTTGAGGAGGCTTGACTTCTAAGCATGAAAACAGAGGGCTATTCTGAACTGAGTGTGTGGTAGAAAACCAGTCTGCCTATTCTGGGGAAAAGATTTCACAGACTAACTCTTTCCAGTGTGCTTCCAAATGCTGTGACAACCACTTAAAATATTTGTGAAAAGAAGCAGTCAATTCTGCTTTTCCAGATTGATGCTATAAATAGGGAGAATAAGTTATTGGTGTTTTATAGCTTTTTAAGACACAGCAATGATTAAAAATGGTAAAAAGGTGGTGTTATGCCTGAGGTTACATCAAAACCTTTTTGAAACAGTGTCTCATTATTGTATTTTTTGATTTTGTTTTGTAGTGCCTTAGGCAAGTTAATTTCCACATATGTGAAATGCTCTAAATAAAAATATCTCACTGGGCTGTTATGCAGATTATATGAGATATGATGTAAAAACACTTAGCATAGCACCTGGTACATGGCAGCAAGTATCCAATTAGCAATAGTTTTCTTTCTACATTGGCAGATAGGCTCCTTGTCTTTTCTAAACTAGAGGTTTAAATTAAGTCCTCCTTTTGAAGCTCCTCCTCCTTTTATCCACTTTTATTTTCCTATCCCCTGGAGCATTTCATAATGTGTGCAGCTCAGCATGGCTTTACATACATAGCCCATCAAAGAGTTAATAATGCTGTGCTCCAACCTTTCTAGTTTGCTGGAGCTACTTAATCAGAGAAATCATTGTGGTTCTTTTTATGCAACTCACTGATGTCCAAAGCAACTAATTAGAAAGAAGGAGTATAGAAAATCAATCTTTACTAACATTGACATTTCTTCCAATTTAAGCAATTGGTTTGCTTACATTCTTTGTGAAAACCTGTTGAGATCTAAAATTATCCCAGATGACTACATTAGAGAGTTCTAATAGGTTCTTAGTATCAGAATAAAGATTATTTGAACATTAAATACATAGAATTTGGAAGGGATCCAGCATATTGCATGAACTCACTAGACAAGTAGATTTTACTCATGACACCATTAAAGAAGCCTCATATCAAGTTGGGGGACAGTATAACTCTTTGAGAACCTAGCCTAATTAGAGGGAACCGGTTTGTGTTAGGTATTTCCCTTTGCACCTCTAGTTCTTCATCTTTCTCTAGTCTGTACTCTAGGAAGCCAACCTGTACGAAATATATCCACAGGGTTCTCTTGGCCTCAGTTTCTAATTGGGTTTGGCCAATGGGGAGCATTGGCCAGAGACTGGAGGGAGTGGAGATTGTGAGGGCAAGGCATTTATTACTTCATCTTCTTATTTACAAGGTCACCTTGAACTGGCTGTGTCCCTCTAACTAAGATCACAGCTCCTGTAAGGTGGTCTTCTCCATATAGCCTCTCTGTTTCCAACTTCCTGCAACACTCCCTTCTCTTACTACTTTCTGGGGGGAGGGGTGGGTGGGTAATGGGGTATGTTACTAGCTCCAAGATATTGTACCATGCCTTGTGGTTTTTCTTATACCCTTCTTGTATCTTTGTAAATAGTCAGAGTTTTACTGAACTTCCCTTTAAATTACCCAATTTGAATATGTCATCTGTTTCCTATTAGAACTTCAAATGATAGTGGAACAATAGCAACTTCCTCTTGAAAGGTCAAAGTGACCGTCTGAATTACCGGTTTTTAAAAAATTCTGCCAATTCATAAAAGTGCTGTGTGCCTTGTTACATATTCAAGTAAAAGTGGATGAATTCACAAGAATGATATATAATGATGTGACTTGTGTTGGTTGTGTTTTGTGATTAAATGGAATATTATTTGGGTTGAATGAAGATAGCGTTAAAGCTTCAGTAAATGCCAGTGTCGTAAAAGAGTAGGGCCTTTTAGAGGCTGAGTAGATGCTGAATGCATTGCATCTTAACTTTTTAACTTGCATGTGAGGAATCTGAATCACCAAGAAGTTAGAGGAGTTGCCCAAGGTCAGACAATTAATATGTGGCAAAGCTGGGTCTTGAACCACATCATGTGACTCTAAGACTAGTGGTTGTTTTGGTGCTCCAAATTGTGAAATAGAGTTAAATTCAGTTTCATTAAGCAAAATACATGAATTTGACTTAAATTGGTCAGCTTGCAATAAACTAAAAATGTACTTCAGTGTGGTGGTGTGGGTTTTGATTTGTTTTTAAACAGGAAATTAGGTGCAAATACGAAATTTCAGTTTACAATCACCCATCTGTCACATCAGCTTAGCCAAATAGAACAATGTTACAAAGATGTTAACATTTTTTTTTAGAATTTGTTTATTCATAAGGTAATTTTTGTTGTATAGTACTTTTAGTTTCAGAATATATGATTTATACTATTTCTGGGTGAATACTCAGCAATACTAATCCCAAAATATATTTTATTATTAAAAGAGTTTTGGGTAAACTGGTCTCTCACTGTTTTTATACCAGAAAAATATTTGATTTTTGATTGCATATGTGGTGTATGTACCCTGAGAATTGGAGTAGTTGTTACATGGAAGGTGTCAATGTTTCTGCCCTTAAGATCATCACAACCTATTGCAAGGGATATGGGATAGAGATTATATCCCATTGGAAAATAAGTGGGGTAAAATTTCTGCCTAAGTTACCTGTTAGCAGGACCTATAAGATGACCCTTTCATTTAAAGTGTAAGCCCCTGAAGTCAAGGGTGAAAAAACTGACATTTCTTCTACCTGTCTCCATGGTAGACAGGAAAAATGATACTTAGTACATATTTGACAAATAAATGAGATCACAAAAGATGTTCTTGTAGTATTTAAGGTGTAAGAAGGGCATTTGGTCTCATCTGCTTTTTTATCCAGTTCATAGTTGTAAGACTAGATGGTTCACACATTGAGAGAATTACTTTACTATACATTGTGTGTGGGTGTGATGATTTTTTTTCTATTTAGGTTTGCATATAGAAAAATTAGATTGTCAATTCAATACTATCTAATAAATTAAAAAGTGAAACTGTTTAGGTAAATGAATCAACAGGTTGATTTAAATCAATTTTACTATGAAACATCATCAATTTTCTTATACATGAAATCTTGAAAATTAAGAAATATAAGCAGTTTATTGGCTTTTTAGTTTTTGTGCTTTGATACCATGAAAATAGCGACTAACACCAGCCAGATGTGTTCCTTTTCCTTGTACTTTTGAATCCAGTAAGATGGTCTTTGCTCCAATTCTGCTTTCCTTAATACTGCACATTACTGTATTACATGCACATTTTAGAATTTTTAACTATCAATTTTGCCTCTGTGTAATGCAAATAGATGCCATTCCCTTCAAAACATAAATGGGTCCTTGTTTTATTTAATATCAAGATTGGCTCAATTATCTTTTGAAAGGTGGAGCTTTCAGAGAGACAGATCTGCTGAAAAGATAATGGTCAACTATGTGCTTACCCAGACATGAAAATTAGATTTTGATACTGACATTTCACCCCAAAAGAAAGTTAAATAGAAAGTTATACAGTGATCCCCTAGAGAGAGGACCTCATTGCTCTTTTATTACTCATTCCATCAAATTAGTTTTCTTCCTCATTTGACCCCAAGGTGGAGGAATACAAATCTGACAGGTTGCAGGACTCACATTGAGCCATGTCTGTGAGTGGGTGGATTCATAGTATGCATATGTCTCTCTTTTTCCTTCTTCCTTTCTTCCTTCTAAAATGGTAAGAACCAGGGAAAACTCTCACTTGTGAAAACACACAGCTAGTTCTCTCTTTTCTCTTTTTCTCTATTTCCCTTCTGTATTGCGAGAGTAGAAATCTGTTCCTCAGAAGAGGTCCAGCAAGCTTTCTTGCTATCTCTAGATTCACTCTTTTCATTACACACTGCAACAAATGTGGAGTTACTGTCCTAACAAGAAAATCAATATTAGACAGTGAGAAGAACTATATTTATTTCTTCACTGTTGTATCCCCCAGAACATAGCAATGTTTTCCAAATAGCAGTCTTATATAATTAATACACAAATGAATACATTTATAAAACCACACTATACCATGGAGACCTTCCTTTCCCCCCATAATCAGGGAAACTTAAAAAATATTCTACTCCATGAGTGTACATACTAAAAAATATAGAATATTTCTTTGATGGACTCCTTCCTCCTTTCTCTTTGACCTTGAAGACTTGTAGATTTGACTTTCATATTAACCTGACTTAATTTGCTTTCAAATATTGAGGTTGGATAGGAAGGATGTTAGCATTACTTAATGTGAAGGCACTCTACCCTAAAATATTTTATGATAACATTGGTTTTAAATTCTAAGATATATTATGATAGAAACTTCAATGTTGTTTAAATTGATTAAAAATATTGGTATATGTCTGACATTTTTAATTTATAAAACTGAAATTTTATTCTTTTTAAGTTCCTAGTATTCAATTGAAGAGTAGAGAAGTGTGAAATATAACGTAGTTTTACTTACATTTTTGGTAATTGTTTTGTTTGTCCATTTAGATCTTTTGAATTTTTTAAAAAATAAATCTTTAATCACAATTAATTGGAACATTTAGATAATAAATATAGAGATTTTCTTCACAAGGCATATGTTTCTGTTATATTCTACGATGTTCATAATTTTGAAAGGTGGTTACAAAAAATAAAAATGGAAAATTTACTTATCATAAATACCACATTAACTTGAAATATTAAGCTATATATGGACTTTTGCTATAACAATTTTTAAAACAACATAATTGGATTTTCTGTTTGAGCCAGTCTTTTCCTACTTCTTGTGACTGTCCATGGTGCTGAAAGCATACTGTCTTGTTTTAGCCATATTCGCAAAATGATGGTGATGTGAGAAATTTCTAGACTAATCCCTCCATTTTCAGTGAAAATTCTAGAAAGCAGAACTCACTTACCCAGTTTGCTACAGCTTGTAATGACTGATCAGGATAAATATCCATGTGTTTTCTCCACTTCGCCATACTGGAAAACCTGGCTTCAAACCTAGAGAACTCATAGTAGAGTTAAATGCACAAAACTCTAGGGTTCAGTTTGAAAAAGCAGTTTCTGTATTGTGAGTCTTCATAAACCTTTTGGATGTGGACAAATATGTAAGTTTTTTTCCCCTTGTTGTGTACACTGATGAGATTTCATCAGCTTGTAACAACCCTATTAGGGCTCTAAATCCTGTTTGAAAAAAACAAAACATTCTGAATTATTCCTCAGCTCTGAGTCTTTTGAAGACCTTCTTAAAAATCTGACTGATTTTGGAGGTGCCTGGGTGGCTCAGTCAGTTAAGCATCTGACTTTAGCTCAGGTCATGATCTCCCGGTTCATGGGTTTGAGCCCTGCGTTGGGCTTTGTGCTGACAACTCAGAGCCTGGAGCCTGCTTTGAATTCTCTGTCTCTTTCTGTTCTTCCCCAGCTTGTGCTTTCTCTCTCCCTGTCTCTCAAAAATAAATAAAAACATTAAAAACAATAAAAACAATAAGATCTGATTTTGGAATACTCTCCAAATGTGAACAACTGCCTCATTATCTTAGGATAATGAAATAATGATAATTTATTTAAACTCAGTGTCCACTCATGGTTTTAAATAATCATTTGGGAAAGGTGGCAAGATTTAGAGGAATAAATCTTGATACTGCTAGGTTAAAAATCTGAGATAAAATATTAGCCACCCTTAAAAATTATTCCTAGAAGAATTTTATCTGGTAAGGCTTTATTTCCTTCCCCAATAGTTTGAGATGCTACTTGTCTGTAGCAAGTTTGTTCTTGCATGTTGGATTGCTAATTTTATTTTCCCCATAATTTTTGTTTTTGTTTGGCTGTCTTTAGGAAACACAAAATCTGTTTTGGTACCTCCTTTGAAAAAATTAATAAGATCACTTCTTTTTTTAAAAATTTTTAAATGTTTTATTTATTTTTGAAAGAGAGAGAGAGAGAGAGAGAGCGAGCATGAACAGTGGAGGGGCAGAGAGAGAGGGAGACACAGAATCCAAAGCAGGCTCCAGGCTCTGAGCTACTAGCACAGAGCCTGATATGGGGCTCAAATACATAAACCATGAGATCATGAACTGAGCCAGAGTCAGACACTCAATTGACTGAACCATCCAGGCACCTCTATAAGATCACGTCTAAATTTTTTTTTTTTTTCTGAGAGAGAGTGTGCGTGCATGTGTGCAAGCGCAGGGGAGGGGGAGGGGCAGAGGGAGGAGGAGGAGGAGGAGGAGGAGGAGGAGGAGGAGGAGGAGGAGGAGGAAGAAGGAGAGAATCTTAAGCTCCATGCCCAGCATGGAGCCTGATACAGGCCTTGGTCTCATGACCATGAGATAATGACCTGAGCTGAAATAAAGAGTTGGATGCTTAACCAACTAAGCCACCCAGGTGCCCCAATAAGATTACTTTTAGAATATAGGGAAATTAAAAATAATATAGACATTTGTCTTCCAAATGTATCTAGTGGGGAAAAAAAGCAACAAAACAAAACACCTTTAAATTAAACCTGTGTATTCACTGTACTATGTAAGTGCATATTATTTACTCCTAACTGTATTAGGAAAAATTTAATTCATGACATTGCCCTGGCTTATCCTTCTTATCTTGTACTTTAGATTGTTTAAAAATTAACACTCATTATTTTTATAAATCTTTATTGGGGTGTAATTGACATACAGTAATTTGCTAGGAAAGTGTACTTTACAATTGCTGTAAAGTATACAATTTGCAGGTTTTTACATATAAATATACATGTGAAATGATCATAATCAAGGTAATGAACATATCCATCATTCCCAAAAGTTTTCTTATGCCCCTTTATAATCTCCCTCCCTGTTCCCAGCAACTACTGATTTGTCTTCTATCATTAAGGCTTAGTTTGCATTTTCCAGAATTTTACATCCATGGAGCCATACAGTTTATACTCA
This sequence comes from Neofelis nebulosa, assembly GCF_028018385.1. Lineage (NCBI taxonomy): Eukaryota > Metazoa > Chordata > Mammalia > Carnivora > Felidae > Neofelis > Neofelis nebulosa. Next base: position 139,922,509 of record NC_080784.1, read on the forward strand.
TTTTTCTGGAGTTTTATTTTATTCCTTTATGTCATTCATAGTCCTCTGTTTTTTAGTTTGCTTTGACTCTCTGCATTGGTTTCTGTGCATTAGATAAAACAGCCAACTCTCTGTCTTGAAGGAGTGGCCTCATGTAGGAGATGAAACTTATTCAATTCTGCCCTACCTCTTGGTTGTCTCTCAAACCTTTGTGATGGTCCAAACAGTCTGCTTTATTTTTAGTGGCTCCCAGTAGTTAAAGATGTGCCAAGACTTGTTATTATCCCAAAGGGGAAGATCTCAGGCAGCATCTAGATTCAGGCTGATTGGAAACCAGATGCTCAGGCAGCAGCTTTTAAAGTGTGCAAATATACCTCTTTCAGGGGAAAACCAGGAGATGGGTATTTCTGTGTGTTTCTTCTGTGTTGGGAGTTTTACTCATTTTTGTCTTGCCTGTCTCTCGCTATTTTGTAATCAATCCATGTTATTGTATCTATAGTTAATTCTTTATTTTTTTTGAGAGTACTTTTTTATGTGGATATGCCGAAACTGGTTTATTTATTCACTTGTTGGAAATTTAGATTGTTGTTTTTGGCTCTGACAAAGTTGCTATGAATATTCATGAACAAGTAGACATATACTTTTATTTCTTTTGGATAATGCTTAGAAGTGGAATGGCAGAATCATATGATAGGTGTATGTTTATTAAGAAACTATAAACTGATTTTACATTTCCATTAGCAGTGTATGAGTGTTTTAGTTCTCCACATCCTCACTAGCACTTGGTATGGTTAGCCCATGTACTTTTAGCCATTCTAATAGATATGAAGAGGTATCTCATTGTGGCTTTAATTTATATTTCCCTAATGACTAATGATGTTGAACACCCTATCATGAGTTTATTTGCTATTCATATATCTTCTTTGGTCAACTGTCTATTCAAATCATTTGCCCATTTTGATTTTTTTTTCTTATTATTGCATTTTGAGAGTTCTTTATTCTGGAGACAAGTACTTTATAAGTGATTTGCAAGTATTGTCTCCCACTCTGTGGGTTTTCTTTTCATCCTCTTAACAGTGTCTTTTGACAAGAAGTTGTTTTTAATTTTTATGAAGTTCAATTTGCCATTTTTCCTTTAATTGATCATTTGATGTATTTAGGAAATACTTAATCCAAAGGCACAAAGATTTTCTCCTATATTTTCTTGTAGAAATTTCCCAGTTTTACATTTTACATTTATGCCATTGATCCATTTTGAATTAATTTTTGCACATAGTGTGAGATATGGATCAAAGTTCCCCCCCCTTTTTTTTGCATACAGATATGGAGTTATTCCCACTATTTATTGAAAGATGATCCTTTCTCCACCAAATTGCTTTTCTATCTTTGTTAAAAATCAGTTGTCTGTGGAAACATTCTGTACTTTGTTTTTAAATTTAAGATTAAAAATTTTTTTTAATTTATTTATTTTGAGAGAGAGTGAGCAGTGGAGGGGCAGAGAGAAAGAAGACAGAGAGAATCCTAAACAGGCTCTGCACCGTCAGCATGGAGCCTGCCATGGGGCTCAAACTCTTGAACCATGAGATCATGACCTGGGCTGAAACCAAGAATCAGGCAATTAACTGATTGAGCCACCCAAGCACCCCAACATTCTGTACTTTCTACTAAATGTTACTGGGAACCTAAATCTGCTCTAAAAAATAAACTCTGTTTTAAAAAAGGAAGAGGCAAAAGCAAAAAAAAATGAGTTGTTTACATAATGTGAATCTATTTCTAGACTCTCTGTTTCATGGATTTATTTGTCTGTCTTTGCACTAATGCCACATTGTCTTGATTGCAGTAGTTTTATACTAAGTCTTGAAGTCAGATCCTTTAACTTTGATATTCTTTTTCAAAGTTGTCTTTGGCTATCTTAGGTTTCTTACATTTCCATGTAAGTTTTAGAATCAACTTACAAATTGCTGCAAAATAACATGCTGGGACACAACAATATTGTATCTTCTGGTAATAAACATAATGTATCTTTCACTTTTTTTTTTTTTAACGTTTATTCATTTTTGAGAGACAGAGTGTGAGTGGGGGAGGGCTAGAGAGAGAGAGGAGACACAGAATCCGAAGCAGGCCCCAGGCTCTGAGCTGCCAGCACTGAACCTGACACAAGGCTTGAACCCACAGACTGCAAGATCATGACCTGAGGCTAAGTTGGATGCTTAACTGACTGAGCCACCCAGGCGCCCCATAAGCACAATGTATCTTTCCAATTCATTTAGGTCTTTTAAATTTTTTCTCAGTGATATTTTATAGTTTTCAGTGGATAGGTTTTACACATCTTTTGTCATATTTATCCAAGTATTTTGTATGTTTAATGTTATTGTAAATTGTATTGTTTTTTGAATTTTAATTTCTAATTGTTCATTGGGAGTATAGAAAAATACAATTGGTTTTTGTATGTTGATCTTTGCTTTTTTTTTAATGTTTAGTTTTGAGAGAGACAGAGTGAAAATGAGGGAGGGGCAGAGAGAGAGGGAGACACAGAATCTGAAGCAGGTTCCAGGCTCTGAGCTGACAGCACAGAGCCTCACGTGGGGCTGGAACTCATGAACCATTAGATCATGGCATGAAGTTGGATGCTTAACTGACTGAGCCACCCAGGCAACCCTGTATGTTGATCTTTGATCCTGCAACATTGCAAACCTCACTTCTTAGTTCTAGTTGCTTTTCTGTACATTATATTTTATTTTCTATGTAAGCATATTGACATATTTTTCTTTTATTATTTTAAAGATGTTTCTTCATTGTCTTCTTCTCTACCTTGTTGCCCATGAGAAATCTGCTGTCATCCTTCTATTTTCTTGTGTATGTAAGGTGTCTTTTTTACCCTTGCTGCTTTAAAAATTTTTTTATCATTGGTTTGAGTAATTTGATTGTGGTGTGTATTGGTATCATTTTCTCATGTTTCTTGTGCTTGATCCATTGAGCTTGAGCTTTTTGGTTCTGTGGGTTAATATTTTTATCAAATATTTATTCAGAAAAATTTTTTACTTCCTACCTCGTCTTCTTCAGGACACCATTATATGCATATTAGAGCTCTTGAAATTGTTTCACAGCCCATTGATTCTCTGTTTTTAAAATTCTTTTTTCTCTTTGTGTTTAATTTTGGAAACTTTCTATTAGTTTGTCCTCAATTTAATAATATTTTCTTCTACATAGTTAATCTGCCATTAATTCCTTCTAGTGTATTTTTCTTTTTAGACATTGCAATTTTAATTTCTAGAAGTTCAGTTTGGTTCTTTTTCATATCTTCCCTATCTCTACTAAGTTTTTGAAAATATGAAATATAGTTAAAAACTACTGTAATGTCTCTGTATGTTAATTCTAACATTTGTGTCAGTTCTGGGTCAGTTATTTTATTTTTTAAGTTGTGGGCCTCTTTTAATTTTTTTTTCCCCTTGTTAAGCTTTGTATTTTCCAGCTTCCTTGCATGCTTGATAATCTTTGATTGGATGCCAGACATTTTAAGTTTTGCCTTTTTGAGTGCTGGACATTTTTGTATTTCCATAAATATTTTTGTGCTTTATTATTTAAAAAAAAAATTGTTAGGGTCACCTAGAAGCGTGTTTAGTCTAGGGCTGATTATTCCTCACTTCTGAGGTATCATTCTTCCAAACACCCTACCTGATGACTCCTGCATTCTGATGGTTCTTTGCCTGCTTTGTGGGAACAGGCCCTGTTCCCAGTCCTAGGTGAGCTGTAGGTACTGTTCTTTTCTAATCCTTTCAGGTGCTTTCCCCAGCCTCAGCTCTTTTTCTCACATTCATATGCAAATCAATTCCCTGCTAAATTGTTTTAGAGAGATCTTCTGCAGAACTTTGGAGTTCTGTTTCTGTGAAAGTTTTTCCTTTTTGGTATTCCATTGTACGAATTTCAGTTGTCTGGTCTCCCCAGACTCTGAGTGCTGCCCTTTCATCTCAGGGAATCAACTGGATTTCCTCTTGATTCCCTTTCTCTGGGTTGCAGCCTGGAAACTCTGTCAAGGCAATATACTGGCCAAATGGAGGCCTCATCTTACTTGTTTCTTGTCTCTCAGGGATCATGGTTTTTTGTTGCTTGCTATCCAGTGTCTTGAAAACCTTTGTTTTATATATTTCATTTGTTTGGTTCTGTGGTTTCAGGCTGGAAGGTAAATCTGGTCTCTATTACTTCAGATACTCTCAGGGAAGTAATTATATGCTACACCATGTGCCGGATGCAATAAATATAGCTGTAGGAATTCAATAAAAAATAGAAATAATTTCTAGAGTGATAGGAGAAAGGTACATGGAAAAAGGGAATGAACTGGTATTTGAAGGTTAAGTAGGATTTGGATGTATGCAGTGGAAGTATCATATCCCTGTAGTCAAAGAGAGTCCTTCTCTTGTCACAGAAAAGCTATGAAGACATGAACAAACAAAACCTCTATTGTTGACTATTTTAAGCTACCGGTCTACATATTTACCTCAAGGAATTCTTTTTGCTTATCCATGTCTTTTCAATGGAAAGTATTAAGAGATTTAGTGAAATATAAAAGTTGGTCATTTGAGAATAGGTTGTTTGTTAATATAATACCAGGTTTTAATTTTCAACATCAACTTATTTTATTGTTTGAATTTTCATTATAAATAATAAATGTTAAATAGGCTTTGAATCAAGTAGGTCTGGATTTGAATTCTGGCTCTGTCATTATGAACCATGTCTTTAGATCAGTTACTTCTCTTAGTTTCAGTTTCTTCATCTTTAAAATGGGGATAAAGGGGGTGCCTGGGTGGTGCAGTCAGTTAAGTGTCTCACTTTGGCTCAGGTCATGATCTCATGGTTTGTGAGTTCAAGCTCTGTGTTGGGCTCTGTGCTGACAGCTCAGAGCCTGGAACCTGCTTCAGATTCTGTGTCTCTCTTGCTCTCTGCCCCTTGCCTGCTCATGCTCTGTGTCTCTCTTTCTCTCTCTCAAAAAAATAAGCATTAAAAAAAAGTTTAAAAATGGGGATAATGATGGTTGTTATCAGGGTTAAGTGAGATCATTCATATAAAGTATTTGGAACAGAGCCTGGCAATGACTGAACCACTCAATAAATGATTGTTGCCACTATATGATATACTATGAAGGCAGAATGACAGTTGCATGAAGCTATCTTGTGGCATTAAATCTTCTGACATAAAACTATCCTTTTGTTTTTTCCTCATTGACTCATATAGCTGATAAAACTATACTCAAGTGTAATATTCCTCTATTCGTCTTGTAAGCTTCATTTTATTTAGTATTCTCAGTCTTTGTCTACATGATAACAGACATGTGGGAAAAAATTGAAAAAGCATTGAATGTGGATGACTGGGTTCATCTTAATAGCCATGCTGGATTGACCAGATGTGTTAATTAACACAGACCTTGACTGTGTTAATTCTGTTTGTGTGTGCTTCTCTTCCCAACTTTTTATAGTTTGTAGATTTTGTAGCCACTGTTCCCACATTGGTCCACTGTGCTTTCCAGTAAGCACTTGTTGACAATTTTTGGGTTTTCCTGTTCTCAGATTCATTAGATATACCCTTTGCTTTTTTCTCTTTCCTCCTTCATGGCATAACAAATGGGTCTTGTGGCTGCTGGTGATTTACCCCTATTGACTCAAATTTTCAGGTTCCTGGGGAAATCTTATTATTTAATTGTCACCATTTGATGTAAATATTGCTCATGGATTTTGGTTTTGGTATCCTAGTTGCTCTGTTTTTATGGGGGGCATTTGTGGAGATTTAAAAACTACATTGTGGCTGCCATCATATTCCCAGAATTCCTTCCTCATCAGTCTTATTTTTCACATTTATCTCTTTATTTGAGATATAGCCAACAGTTTTCTGGAAGCTTTGACCCAAAGGTTAATGAAATGGAAACTAGATTGTGATAAAAGAAACTAGCCTAGCTGGAGGTGGCTTGCTGGTGGGATTCTTTTAATGCAGGCATTTAATTTTTCTGGATGTGTCTGTCTGTGACTTAGGATACAATACTTCCTTATTATTTAATTTGCAAATATGATAATGTATTTATCATTTTTATGCATTTCAGATATGCCATGTATCAATTTATATTCTCCTGCCCTATAAATATGAGAATTGCTCAAAAATCTCTGATATAGCACCATTACTTAAAATTCAGGTATTGGTTTTACTCAATACCACCAGAATTATAAAGGGATTTTACTTTTGCCACGTTGAACACTTTTTAAAAAAGTCTTTGTGGTGAGCTGAGGTTGCTTTCTTTTCTTTCCCTGATTTCTTATTTTTCTTTATCTTAAAAATCATTTGGATTGGAAATGTAGGAGATAAAAAGGTTTTTTTTAGGGTTTTCATTGGCTTCAAACCCAGAGTGTGTCAATTAAACCAATCCAATTTCTTTTGGAACTTTGCCCCCCCATCCTCCCCTTTTTTTTGAGGAAATTAATCACTGCAGAAATAAACATGTCATCTGGTCATTTGCAACCTTATGGATTTTTGTTCAAGTTTAAAATTGATTAGTAGAAGCAGTGCTGGTAGTGGTCTGGGGTGAGTGAGAGAGGAAGGAAGCAGAATTAATTATCTCCCCAAATCTATCACACTCCAAGGGCATTTTCTGCAGAATCATTATTGTGAGTGTATTGTTGGACCATGAAAGGTGAGTGTATTAGCAATTTTACCTGATTCACAGGAGAAGAAAATTGGAATCTGAGGATTTTTTTAAAGTCATGGAAAATATAATTAATTCCCAAACTTCCTCCTTGTGTTCTATGTTCTGTAGAAAAAGCTGAACTTTTAACGGCATTAATCACTAATGACTTACTTTGCCTTACAATAACCATTTTCATTTAGTTTTCAGAGAGATTGAGAAAGCTCTCCTGTTGGAAACTACTGATCACATACATTTTTGTATACAAGTAGACTTCAATATACTTGGATGATTTACAGTAAGAAGAGGTTTTCTTTCTTTAAAAAGATCTTTTTTAATGTTTATTTTTGAGAGAGTGAGAGATGGAGTGTGAGTGGGGGAGGGGCAGAGAGAGAGGGAGACACAGAATCAGAAGCTGGCTCCAGGCTCTGAGCTGTCAGCTTAAAGCCTGATGCAGGGCTCCAACTCAAGAAGTGTGAGATCGTGACCTGAGCCAAAGTCAAATGCTTAACCAACTGAGTCACCCAGGTGCCCCAAGAAGAGGTTTTCTTCTCATCTGATTTCATCTCTTGGTCCCTAGTACTGCCCCTCTGCTCCTCTCTTGAGGTTTGCCGAGTGTGGTACCCACTTTAGGACTGTTTAATCCCCAATTCCCCAGCTATTGTCTCCTCTCTGAAAAGCCTCCAAACATCAGCTGTGTTAGTAAGAATTAATCTTTCCATTCTTATTTTGCTCAAAACTCAATTCCTACAGGAAGCCTCCTCCTATTAAATGCTATTTATTCCCTCTAATGGTGCCATTGGGCAACATGCCCTCAGCACATATATATTTGATTTTAACAATAATCTTTCCCACTAACTTAATATAACTTCCAATACAAACTGAGGTGTTAATAAATGATTATTAACTAACCTATCACCTGTCCTTGGAGGAGAACTATTAAATAAGCCTCATGTAAGATTCTGTATTTATTCAGGTTTTGAGTGTTTGAAGGTAAATGATTTATGGAAACAAAAGAGGATGAGTTTAGATGAATTTACAGAATTATTTTTAGCAAAATAGCTATTATGTATTACTGCGTACCAGGCACTCTACTGAGGAAACTCGATTATCTTGTCTAGTTCTCCCAATACTTGGAGATAGGTACTATTATGATACTTATTTTATGAGTGGTAACCTTGATGCTTAAAGAAGCTAGATAAATTGTCCAGATCACCTAGGTAATAAATGGTAGAGATGTGGTTTTATTACAGGCAGTCTGCATCTAGAACTTTTGTTTTTAACCCCCCATTCAGTTCTTAATGCGAAGAATAAGAACACCATGACGAAGCATCTTTTTTCCTTGTCCATTTTTATCATACCCGCATAGATTTAAATGATCCAGAACAGAGTTTTACAAAAACTTGTTCCAGACAACCTGCATCAGAGTCACTACTATCATATAACCAATTCATTGGCTAAGCATGGCATGTGGGATATAATCTAAGATCAGCTTTAGATTTTTCTCCCACTATCCTGGTTTTAGTCAGAGGTCCACTCCATACCAATTCTTGCTTTAGGACTGTTTTTTCTTTCCTTGTACAGATGAGATGTTCAATGTCGTGGAACTGGTTTGAAGCATTTCTTTTGTAAATTTTCGCATATGGAAGGGGTGGGTAAGTTGGTGTGCTTTGCACTCACTTTGATATTTATCATATTGTGCCTGTGCAGAATATCTTCATTTTGCCCCTCTAGACCCACTCCCTATTCCTATCCATCCTCTTGTGTGGCCCAAGAGGGTGACATATATGGAGCCATTTACCAATGGGCTCTGTTGCCTTCTGGCTTCCTATTGAGTTTGGTCAATGGTGAGTCTGAGAAGAAGCCAGGAAGAAGGGAGGAGCATGATGTTGGCTTAGTAATTCCTTGACTCCCTCTCTACTGGATTTTCTTTTGGGCTGCCTGCATTCCTCAACAAAGGCCATAGCGTTTGTCAAGCAGTCCTCTCCGCATTCCACCTTCTGATTCTGGTGTCAATTTCCTTCTCTTGTCCTTTTGGATCTAATGATGTTGACTGTTGCCTTGCTGCTGTGAGACCTGGGGCACTGCATTATCTCTCGTCATTTCCCTTCCCCTTGTGCATACTGTACACTCTGCCCACAACTTTTGTGAATACTTCCTTTATTAAGCTTCCCTCACATTAACCAGCTTCAGTGTGCAGTCTGTTTCCTGCTGGGATCCTATTTGATAAGACACCCTAGTTGAAACTGGTTTTGTGATGCTGTCATTTTAACATCCTGTTACATAAATGTATTAAAAATATAGATTCTTTGGACCCTTACTAGACTTACTGAATCACAATTTCTGGTGGTGGCAGCATTTGGGATTCTGCATTTTTAACAAGCATCTCTGATGATTCTAGTACTCACTAAAGATTTAGATTTAACAGAAGTCTAACATCTATTTAGGAAGAAGAAATCAAGTTTTGAGTGAGGCCCAACCTCTAGGGATTTAACCATTTTGCCAGCCTAGAAGGCTTACTGAGTTCAAATTGGCAAAGTTCTTTGGGTTTCAGTAATTGAAAAATACTGTGTTCATACTATGCACAGAGCATTTGTGTTTTCTTGTATTTTCTTTCAAAGTTGGCTTAATTCTTTTAAGTGAATTGATATTTTTGACTCCCATACAAATCTCCTATGCATGGTTTTTTTTTTTTTATACTTTTCTTGAGATTATAAACATAGCTTACCAGTATCTATACAAGGTAATTGTTGGCTTAATACCATTTGTTAATACTTCAACAAACAATGTTTTAAATAACTATTACTGTACATGCTTTGTAGAATATTTTTTTAAAGGGAGATTTTTGGAGTTACTTTTTTAAAAAAAATTTTGATGTTTTACTTATTCTTGAGAGAGAGAGACAGAGACAGAGAGAGAGAGAGAGAGAGAGAGAGAGAGAGAAAGACAGAGACAGAGCATGAGCAAGGGAGGGGCAGAGAAAGAGAGGGAGACACAGAATCCGAAGCAGGCTCCAGGCTCTGAGCTGTCAGCACAGAGCCTGACATGGGGCTTGAACTCATGAGTGGTGAGATCATGACCTGAGCTGAAGTTGGACGCTCAACCGACTGAGCCACCCCGGCACCCCTGGAGTTACTTTTAATGGAGATGTGGCAGGCTTAATAATGGTCCACCAAAAATGTCCATGTCCTAATCCCTGGAACCCTAGTGAATGTGTTAGGTTACTTGCCAAAGAGGAATTAAGATTGTAGATGAAATTAAAGTTGCTAATCACATGACCTAGATAGGCTGAGATTATTCTGGAACATCTGAGTGGTGTTAATGTAATCACAGGGGTAGAAAAGGGAAGCAGAAATCAGAGCAATGTGATCTGAGAGGGACTAGACCTGTTGTTGGCTTTGAAGATGGAGCCAAGGATTGAAGACTTCCTCTAGAAGCTGGTAAAGGAAATGGATTCTCCCCTAAAGCTTCTGGGAAAGAGCACAACCCTTTTGACACATGAATTTTAGCTCAGTGAAACCCATGTTGGACTTCTGACCTACAGAAATATAGAGTGATACATTTATATTGTTTTAAGCCACTAAATTGATGGTATTGTATCACAACAACAATAGAAAACTGATCCGAAGGGTTAAGGGAAATAAGGGGAGGGAGGTTTCAAATAGTAAATCAATACTTTAACTGGGGTCACTTACTCTGCAAACCCTTGAAGTAAGGAAAGGCTGTAATTGCCATGTCTGAATGTTTGAAAATTTAATTCACTCCTTTGGAGCTATAATGGGTGACATCATGACTTTTTGATATTTTAATTATGATGTTGGCATGGGAGCAAATTGCACACTGAGAGTGAGAACTGGGAACCTGTGGTGCACTATTGGACCCATTCTAAGCCAGGGCTTGACTGTCTAGGATGTAGCCGAGTTTCAGTGAATGGCAGGCCAACCCCCAGGGATGATATCTCCATAGAGAACTTGTTTTTTTGTGTCTCTGGGAACCTGTTAGCCCATTGCTGTGCAGGTAAAGGAGGCTGGGCAAAGAAAGAGCAGGAGCACATGTGTCTGATTATCTTTCTTATCTTTTCCATTTTCTATTGTATTTTTTAATTTTACTTATTATCTCCCAATTTTCATATTGAAATGTTCTCGTTTTCTATCATTTTTAATTCCCAAGAATTAATTTTTGATTTTTGAATGATAAGGACTCCCTCCTTGACCAAACTTTAGTCAGGCTCTGCTGACTCTTTTTGACTATGCCTCCCTTTGGTCTGCTAGCCCAATTTTAGCAGGAATCCTGCTAAGCCAGTTTATCGAGAATTCGACCCACCCTCAACCCTTGATACCCAATCAAGTTCTTCATCCTCCTCCCTTTGAGACCTCACAAACTTCCTTAGTATTCCATCTCAAATTTCCATCTGATGACTCCCTCAATTCAGCCTGTTGTCCACAAATCCCCAGCTGTCCCTGTGGCTTTCAGAGTTGAGCTCAGTCTCTCTCCCTTACTGCTAATAGTTTGAATCTCTATTGCAATAATTTTGAATAAAGTCTTCCTTGCCTGTTAAACTTGTTCAGTGCAGTTTCTCTTGGACAATGCTTCTTTTATATAGACTCTTTTTCTTATTTTTTTCAGTTCAGTATCTTATCCGAGAACATTAGTGGTGTTTATTTTTTTTTAAATTTTCTCTGCATTTTTTCCTATAACTTTAGATTTTTTTGATTTTTTTTTTTTCCTGTTTTTCACATTGAAGAATGAGGCACTAAAATTCTGATTGGAAGTCCTGTGTGTGACTTGTGAACTGAAGGGCTTTGGTGTAAGATAGCTGGGCCAGGCCATTTCATTGCCTCTGTGCCTTCCTGAAGCAATTCCCCATGGATAGCATGGCTCCTTTCTCTGGGGCTGGTGTTTGGAGGGAAATTTCCTAAACTCTCCTTGCCTGTTGGGAGAGAGAGAAGCAGAAAGCTAGCTATGTGAGTTCTGGAAGCAAAGGTGAGTGAGAAACTAGGAATCTCATCTTTCAATATGTGGTTTTTAGGTACCCCGCCTATTTTTGTGTCCTATCCCTTATTCTTCATCTCCCTGGTGACTCCTAGTCCACACCTCCTGAATCTAGAGTCTTCTCAGGGTGGGGAAGATAGGTAGAGGTCTCATACAATCTTAGGCAGACTCCTAGCTAATCTTCCTGTTTTAACGCTGCCCAATTGCCCACTCTTGGAGGTACTTAGTAACTCTAATTACCAAGTCTTTTCAGCATTCTGAGGAAGTAATTGCTTGGTTTCTTGGTTTATTTCACTGCTGGTTTAAGGTTAAGTTTTTTTTTTTAGGTCTGCTAAGTCAGTACCACCAGAAACAATATTTCATTTCTGTTGTTTCCTAATTTTTTTTTTTTTTGGTCTTTTCTCAAAGTGGAGTATGAGAAGGTGTTCAGTGCATCATGTTTAACTGGGAGTAAATGTGTACATTTTAGAAAGGTTTTCAAGATAATTATCTTCTAGTTTCCTCTCAGTCAGCAAGAAATTCAATTCATGTTAACATCCAAGTCCTCCCAGCAAATTCAGAATTAATAAATGGTGATGGAACTATTGATTTATTATGTAAATAGGTATACTATGTTTGCTTGACACTTTTTAAAAGGCATAAAGCAGCACTATATTAAATAAATCCAATTGAAGGAAAAGAATTCACAATGGAGAATAAATTACATAAGTGGAAACTACCTTACCCACCATATTGCATTAGAGCTGAAGATTATCTCAGTAATCACTTAACAATAGGGGTCCATATTGATTTTAACTGCTAATTATGTCAGGGATATGCCCCCGAGTTAGAATTTTAAATTTAATTCTGTGTAATCTGAAAGTACTTCCTGAACTCTGAGTTGTAATTTAAACAGAAAAAAAAAATTACAGAACTCAGCAAAACAACAAATCTGAGTAGTTAGTTTATCCCACATGAACTGATTAAGAACTTTTTCATCATTTTTTTTATCATGGCAGGGTCTGGCCTTGTGTTTTAGACCAAGGAGTTATAAGCTGGGATATTTAAGGCTAATCCAAGTAGAATAAAGCTCCAGACAAACTCAGAATTAATAAATGACAACAGAACTATTCCATGGAACTAAGCCATTAAGACTGGATATTTCCTTTGTTTGTCCAGGGCATTTGAGTGAAAAATAAAAACTTGATTGGAATTTAAGGAGATGTAAGCAAAATAAAGAAGGATCAGGAGTAAATATGGAGGAATATAATGAAATCCTGTTTGGTAGAATCTAGGACTCCTATTTCTCTGGAATAATGTTTCAAATCTCTGCCCTCCTTTTAAAGGATGTAAAAGCAAACATTGATGACAGGTTTTTTTCCAGAGCCAGGAATGATTCTTGGATCAATCTTGGTCATGTTCTTCATTTACATAAGTTTGGTAGTGGCTGAGGTTTTTGAGAAATGTTTTTAGGTCATTATTGGTCAACTCAGCTGATCAAAGGACTCTGTTTAGAGTAGGGTCCTCAAGTATCATATGAACAGTACATTTTCTTAGATGTTTGGATCCAACACAGGGTTTAAAATATCTTGTTAGTAGATAGATATGAATTTTTGGCTGTCAAGGAGATGTGGAAGATTAGCTGAATTGACTCCCACTTCACTTCATTCCAAACTCATGTTATAATGTTCCAGAACCTTCCCAAATTTTAAAAAATGCTTCTTATTAAAAGCATAGTTCAATAACTTGATGCCAGGTGGTGAGGAGAATCAATTTCTAAAGAATCTTCTGGCACATTTATGTTTTGATGACTAAGATAACCTTTAAAAATATCCTTTCAGTAAGCTGCTTTTACCTGTAAAATAAGATTTATATTTAGACACTCTTTCAACAAAGCCAAAAAGTTTTCCATACAAGGAAAGATAGGTTGTCATGCTGTGTCTTTAGTTTAAATACAATGAAAGAGACTTACAAATTATTTTCTCAAACTACCTTTGCCAAATATCCAGCTAGACTATTGTCAGTATTTCAGTCTACAAGTATGTATTAAATGTCTTAACACGTCCTGGGCTACAGAAAACATGTTTTCTTATTTAATTTTATGAAAGCACCTACCACAGTTCCTATCACGTGGTAGATGCCTAATGAACATTTTCTGGACTTCATTACCTGTTAAACTTTTTGACCACCCACTTAAAAGTTCTTCAAAACTAAAGTATTAAACAGGACTTAAGTCTTTTAAGGAATTGAAGATGAAGAAATGTTTGAATCATAGTCTTGAAGTAAATACATTACCTGTGACTTAACCCACAGACAGAGTTGATATTTAATTAGTATCCAATAAAAATATAAACTATACCTGTTGGAATATTGCTGTTGCTCTGACTACCTCCTCCTCTGGGTGCCCTCAGCACCCTGGACCTCCCTACAATGCAGCAATTGAAAAGTTAAAACCTGGACAATGGGGGTGGGGTGGGGATAGGAGTTGAGAGGTTGGAGGTGGAGGGTGGAGGTCTTCAGGGTTCAATAGTCCATTCTGATTAGTCAATGTCTAGGATACACTGTTATTAAATATCTTAATATTGCCCTTCTCTACTCACCAGGTGATTTTTGCTTAGGGAGTGCAAATAAATGTCAATATTAGCTGGATGCAGATTTTATTAGTAAGCATATAGGGGAGATGCTTATAGTAAGGGGGATAGAATGTAGCATTTCTCAAGCTCTCGTTCATGGAAATATTTTTTCATTCACTTGCAAAATGTTACATTGAACAAAGTTGTGCCTATTTCTTTGATGTAGGACTTTTCAAAGCTGTTAATATATTACTTTACATGTTAAGTCTCTAGGAAAGGGATATCTCTATTTCTCAAACTTATTTGACTGAAGAACCCTTCTTTCCCCCTATGGGACACCAACTGATATCAATTGATAACAATGTGTACTAAAATCCTAAATATTTAGAATAGTCCTTGCTTCTCATATATGTTAAAAAAATTAGCATTATTCACTCTTTGAATTATCAGGGTTCTGGCAAGACAGAAGAAAAGTTAGATTTGACTATCGTTTTAGTCAGGCTAGGTTAGGCTAGGTCAGGCTAGGTCATGTGTAGGAACGTGTAACTCCTGAAACTCGGTGGTTTAACACAACAGTTGCTCACGTAAAAGTTTCTGTAGGTTGAGACACTGCCCTTCCAGTAGTGGCCCAGTATTTGGGCTGTTTTTTCCTTATAATGGGGAGCAGATGGAATGTTTGGTGGGCTTTACTCTCTTCACCGAAACTGTATTGCAAAAGTCAGGATTATGTAGTTCAATATGTTGATTTTCCTTCATTTTTATTTTGGCAAATAAATAAAAAGCTACATGTTTTTGCCTTCTTCCAAAAGTTGTTTTTACCATTCTTCAGATTTGCCATTAAAAAGTATCCATAGTCTTTCTTAGCTCATGCTTAGAGTATATACCATTTTTATCATTGCATGATTAAGTATTTAGCTCAAGTTTTAAAATATACAACCTATGCTGTAAACATACAGAATTGAGAGTTTGGTTGTCAGATTTCTCTGCTTTTTGCCACTTTGTTTATATATTGATGTTGTTCATTTTAGTTTTACTTATTCTGGTGTCTATTTAGTTAATTTGGGTGTAGCTCTTTAAGAACTCTACATTTGTTTTCTAAACAATGTCTTTTATCACGATTATTTCCTAAAAGACACTTGCCAAGTGAGAAATCTCTCTTGATTTTATCACAACTGACAGTCTCTGTTGAAGAGATATTCTTGTCTTTGTTGTCAAGAGGATAGTGCAAAAGATATTATCAGGGACAGAACTTCACAAGAGCAGCTGAATAGAGTATCCTGTGGTGCCTGTTCTAAATCAGTTGCTACTAATTTTTCATTGTTGTGAGTAGCACATCCACTCACATTTGTTCAGATGTTCATAAAGCCCCCAGTGTTGCCTTTGCCTCTCAAGACGCTGGATAATCTTCCTGAATTTGAACACTTTATTGTTAAGAAAGGAGTGACCTTAACCTGGTATGACCAATGCTGAAGGATGCCTTGGGAAGGGAAGAAATGAGCCCTTTATACTCATTACTTAAATATTTTTCCAGAATGATTTGGACTTAATGGGGTCTACTAGTATAATTTTCTTTTTCATAATGCTATAGGGGAGGAAAAATATCTTTTCCTTCTACCCTTTTAAGTTTTTTTGTTCAGGCCCTTATGACAAGACACGTTAACAATAGAAAAGCATACAAATGTAATTAGTAGAACTTTTGACATGACAGCCTTGATAATGAAATGAAGACCAGAAGAAGTTGTTAAACCTGAGTGTTTTTATGCGAGGTTTGATGAACAGTGGAAAGTTATGGAAAAAGGTGATAGGACAAAAAAGATATGAACTAAGTGTAGTAAACTGGGAGAAACAGCAAGCCCTGTTTGTTCAGATTCCTCTCACGTCCCTCCATCTTGGAAATAAGGATGTTCTTTTCCTCCCAGTATAGGGAGCCCACCACCCACATGAGGGTTTTATGACCTGCTTGAGGGGAAGGTCAGAAAGTCCTTCCTGAACATGATGTTTGTCAAGTTTCTTTAGCCTAAAATATTTTGAGGTGCATGTTCTGAACTGCATCAATGCTGTGAGTAAACATACTAGGAAGTTCAGTGGCTCCAACTGCACCCAAGACTTTTCCTTTTTGGGTGCTCTTACTTTTTCTTCCCACTGGCCTTTTCCAATTTAAGAGATCGATAATGAACAAATACTGGGCAGCAGATATACTAAACCCCTACTGATAGTAGTTTCTCCGGGCGCCTGAATCCAGGGCTGTGAGAAAATAATTTTTCCTACAGAGAAGCTGGAGATGGGGTTTAGAGTCCTCAGTCTTTTGGATCTTTAAAATAAAAATATTTTAATAATTTAAATTAAATTTAAAAGCAATATGTGCTTGCTGTAATAATATTAGAAATGACAGAAAAAGAAAAAGAAAAAGAAATCTTCGTTTAGCTGCTACCACTCTCCTATACAGAAATAACCACTGTCATCAGATCTGTATTATGGTCTTTTATGACCTTTTTAATACAGGCATAAATAATTTCTCAAGGTTGCAATAATAGTATAGACACAATTCCATGTTTTCTTTGCTGTTATGTTTTATAGACTGTTTTCCATGCTTTTAACATAATCTGTATATTTATCATTTTAGTGGCTGTTGAATGGTTTACTGAGTTGACATATCATTATTTGAAATTGAATTATTGTTAGAAGAAACAGATTCTTCGAGAACCGTTTCCCTTTCTATCCTTTTTGTTTGAGCAGAGTTCTGGAATGTATAGGTCATTCTCCTCTCCACCTGGAGCATGTGCTCACCTATTCCTTAACATTCCTGTTTTCCCTCCAATGCTTGAAATATATATATATATTTTCATCTAGGCATATGAGTAATACTAGAAATTTATTTGGAAAGAAATAGTTAAAGAAGTATTTTCTCAGGAAAATCTTTTTGGATGGGATTGAAGGCAGGGTTTTTCCTTTTATCTGACATTCAATTCCAAATGAAAATAGAAGGAACTGCAGCTGTATTTTAATGACAGAGTTGTGCATACATAGGTCTGAGGAACTTTTTGAAACAGAAAATGATCACTAATGCCTTGAACTGATTCATTATTGTGTGTGTACTTATTTAAGCATATTCTTGGGTCCTCTGCATTCAGACGGCCTGATTTGTAATATATGCCATTCTTTTCCATGCTTTGCATATCAGAGATGATGCCTTTTTTTTCTCTCTCCCCCTACTGCTGCTGCCTCTACCTGGGATTATGCAGATTCTGGTTTAAACCTCTTTATTCTTTTCTGCAAGTGCACAGCATGATGGGCTTCATTTCTGCGAGTAAATGATAATGGATTTCAGCTTTCACCAGTGACATTTGGAAACTACATGTCTTATATAATATGTGTGCCACACAATAAAAATGGTCACCCTGTCTAACGATGTGAAAATGTAAATAAAAATGGAGTGCTGTCAATATGTAGAGGCCACCTCTTAAAACAAAAGTGTGTGTGGGGGGGCTCCTAATTATTTTAATGGAGCCAATTTCATGATTTTTCAAGCTGGATATAAGGACAATCTTATCAATAATGGGTACTTGGGATAATCAAGGGAAGGCTGTTGGAAGGGATTTAATTTATTCTGTCAGATATTCAAGGCTATAAAACATTTCGACAAATCAAAGCCATCATTTGAGGAATAACAAAGATTAAAAGGCAGCATTGGCTACCATAGCTTGTGTCCTTCTTGCCCTTTCATCTGAGTGCCTGTTTTGTATTAAATAAAGCATACTTATCCCTGATTAGCATTTATTTCTGTCTCATTGGGTGTACAGTGCTTTTTCATGCTTTAGATGTAAAGAGACTCAACTTCTTGTCTAAAATAACTGAGTATCTTCTGTTTATAAAAATGAACACAATGTGTGAAGGGTGTGGAGACAGAGTTTTGATAAATTGGTCAGGCCTGGGCTTTATGGCTGTAGTCTGTGGAGGGAGGAGAGGCCAGGGCACTTGAAAAGAGCAGAGGTATTTCACTAAAAAGCAATGACCTTGAGGATGAGGCTACCGAAACCTCAAATCCCAGTTTTGGTTCTTGAGGCAAAGAAACCTTTGCCTTATTCCTTTATTCTCCTTTTCCTTATTCCCACTAAGAGAATTTGCTTATGCCCTACCATCAGAGAATGGGCATCAGTTTCCTGTCTTTATGAAAACACAAGTTATTGAGCTTCTCACTCCCATGCTATTTATTCTGTAAGAGAAAGAGGGGGCTTTTCTGCTCCAAATGCCCAGGGAGGACCCTTCCTCATTTCATATTCCTGAATCATCTGGGCCCTTGCACTTGGAGTATTGACCTGTGGCAGTGACACCTCCACCTCTGTGTAATATGTCTTTCAAGTGAGAAGCCTCTTCTGGTCAATACTGAATCAATTTGCTCTGGCAGTCTAATTGAATGCCTCCCTCAGACAAATGGGTCACCGGGGGAAAGGGGAAAACCTTGATATGCAGATAGGAATCGAAGCCCCAGAGAAGGCTGTTTTAAAAATGTATATTCCTCCTGAGAAGGAGCCTATGTAACGAAAGCAGTGCTAGCTATTTGCTCAGCAAAATGAACGTAAATCAATCTGCTTGCATCCTCCTTTTTATTGCACTACTTTTTACTTTAACTTGATCCCTGCAGAGAGAGAGAGAGAGAGAGAGAGAGAAGACCCAAAGTCCAGAATGAGACTAGGATGAGCTTAAAATTTTGATTATGTAGATTTTTTTAAATGGCACACTATTTCCATTTAGCAAATTATGCTGATGTTTAAATTATCTGATATCCTTAATATTAATACAAGACAGCTTTTTGTTTAGATGAGCTTGTTTTTTCTCTCCGTGTTCCCTTGGGGGTTTAAGGGAAGAAATGGGCAGAAAACTGCTGTGAGAGCTCAGCATTGTGTTAGCCTCTTTCTAACACCTCACTCTTAGTTCTTACTCCAGCTCTACGAGAAGTAGTAATCCTTGATTTACAGAGGAAGAAACTCAGAGAGCTTGGATAACTTGCCTCAGGTAATTTAGTTGCTTATCTATGTGAACCAGATTGTGGTGTCTCCAAGGCCAGTGCTTCTTTTTGTATAGGGTTAGATTTTGATAGCAGTTTCTAAAGTGGTATCTCGGGGATAGCTCCTTTTAGGCATCTTTCTATCTGAATGATGCAAAAATGGACACATACTCTGTGTATTAGTTTCCTATTGCTGCTATAACAAATTGCCATAAACTTAGTGGCTTTAAACAAATTTATTATATTTCAATTCTGGATATCGGAAGTCCAAAAATGTGTCTCTCAGGGCTCTAAAATCAAGGTGCTGGCAGGCTTGCATTCCTTTCTGGAGGCTGTAAGAGAGAACCTGCTTTCTTACCTTTTCCAGCTCTCGAAGCTGCCCTCATGCCTTGGTACATGGATCCTTCCTTCATTTTCAAAGCTGGCAGTGGCGGGTTAAGTCTTTGTCACATTGCATTATTCTGACTTCTGTTTCTGTCACTGCTGTGATTATACTGGGCCCAACTAGATAATTCAGGATAATCTTCATATCTCGAGGTCAACCGATTAGCAACCTTAATTCCATCAGCAACTTTAATTCCTCTTTGCTCTGTAACCTGACATAGTCACAGGTTCAGGGGAGTAGGACATGAACATTTTTGAGGGACCATTATTCTGCCTACCATATGAAATCTTTTAACAGAATAATACACTTGTGAGTGACCCAGCATTTGAAATCAGATTGCCTGATTTAAGTCTTGACCCACTACTTTCTCACTGTATGCTTTAGGGCAGGTCGAGTGCATTCTCTGTGCCTTGGCATCCTCATCTATAAAACAAGAATAATAATTTGTTGTGGAGATTGAGATTATGTATACAAAGTGCTCAGTATGTGCCAGCACACTGTATACAGTAGACATCCAATGAATATTGGCTATTATTATTTACAAAACATCACATGCATGCGTGGTGCTTTGTGTTACACAAAGGTTTCACAGTTATTCTTGTTAGATTTCAAACCATGCCGTGGCACTTATTGTTAATATATTTCCAGTTTATTGTGAACTTATTTTAAATCAAAGCTGTAATTGTTAAAACAATAGCTTAAAATTAAAGGAAACTTTGGGGCAAATCCACCATATTAATACCTCATCATAATTATTTAATATTTAAATATGTCTAGGTTTTTACCTTTACACATTCTGTAGTTACTTATAAACTTCTAGAGAGGAGGGACGATGATTTTGTTTCTTCTGTAGACTCAGGCTTGAACATAATTAGCAAGAATGAGTGCAAGTAAATGCCTGAAGGAATCCAAGGAGGCTGAAATGGCTAAAGGTGAGGGCATGGGCTGGGAAATGGTGATGCTTTTGCATTCTCTTACTTTTTTTGCTGCATTGAAAGTCTCCTACTGTGTCCCTTAATTTTGATGTGTTTAAATCCTTTCAACTCAGTGAGGACATGGCAACTTATTAAGAGCTGACTTGACCAATTCAGTGAATTTGGCTTTAACCATGTGCAGGTAACAGAAAACTGGTCTCAAATTGGCTAAATCAATGAGGTGTTTATTAGCTCACGTAACTGAGAAGTCACAGAGGTAGGTCAGGCTGGAGCCAGTGGTTCACTGATAACCATCATTTTGTCTCCACCTTTCTCTTCTCTGTTTTTGCTAAAACTGCTTTAGCCTAAGGCTGGCCTCCTTTGTGGTCATAAGACAGCTGCTATCAGTTTCTAGGGGCTCCATGCTCCCTTGCTTATGTCCTGCAGGAGGAGAGAGTACAACTCTCAAAAGTAGTCACAGAAGAGTAAAGAACTATCTTTCTTAGAAGCCTCCAAGAAGTTCAGTTCCCACATCTCATTTGCTTAGATGGAGTCTCAGCCTCTTTAGTCATCCCTGAACCAATTATAGTGACCATGGGAGATGAAGTACTCAAGTTGCATGGTGAGAGGAGGTGGATTCTGAGTGGCCAAACACAGCAAATATGAAAACAACTCAGAGTATCTGGGGGCATAAAAGAAACTCTTCTCTTAGGTTGTGAAATCTGGCTGAGTTGGGGGTCCTAGTCCTTTATAACTTTATCAGCAGGTCTCTTTAATCATCCTTCTTGGTCATCATCTTGTTAATTTATGGAGCATTTCTTAAAGATTTTGATGCAGAGATTTGCTTTTAAAGTGCTAAATACTTCATTTATTTACAAGGATTTATCAAACTTACTCAAGCCAGATGCTCTTCTAAGCCCTGGGGATTCAGAAGTGAAAAAAACAGAGCCCCAAACTTTAAGGATCTTACCACTAAATAGAGTCTCTGAACTGCCAGGATCCTTAGTTTCAAGGGTTAATTCATATCAGATTCTTAGTATGATTTTTATTGTGTCAAAGTTAAGTGTTCATATCTGTACATGACTATAAAGAACCCACTCATCCCAGAGGGAGCAATTTTGGAAAAGAATCAAGTAATATGGATGAAAGGTGCATAGTCAGTAATGGAGATTGACACAACTTAAACTTCTCATATTAAAGTCATAAACATGGGGTGGCTGGGAGGTGGGACAAAGTGTTTGGGAGTGGAATATAGAATGAGGTGATATCCTGAAGTGTCTGCTATGGAGGCTTGGTGTGAACTGAATTGAAAGTGGTTTGAAACCATGCAGTTACATCACAGTTCGTAACCTCTATTGGGAGGCCCTAGAGAGGAACCTGGGATCGAATCTGTCAATTAAAATCCTATTTTCTCTGCAAGAAGTAGGTCCTCTGGGTCATCCTGAGAGCTTCCACTGATGATGAACTTCACATTTTAACTGCTTTCTCTCTAAATAACTACCTCCCTAGGGTGGAAGGTGCAGATCCCTTGGTGCATACAAAACTTACTTAAGTCATGAATTGACTTCCTGTAGGTCAGTACAGGAAATCCCAAAGGGCAAGGGTCTAGACTAGGGGCAAGAACTGGAGTTAAACCAAGGTGCTTAAACTGTATCCACTCACGTGGTTGCCATTTTCTCTCCATTTGTAATGGTTCAGTGCTGGAAGAACAGAGGAAGCCTAATTATATGGAAACACATTTGGTGTTATAATCAAATAAATTTCAAAGAAAACTAAGATGACATTAATGGTATTTTTAGTAGTTATACATATGACAATTAGTCACAATGATAGGTTCTGCCAGTTATTCTAATTAGTATTAGTTTGACATAGCTGGACCAATTTTGCATTTTCCCTTTGCTTTGTTAGTTTTTCAGTATCCATAAGTAGCAGTAAGGCTTGTTGGGATCCTTGGAGAGGACCTGTTAAATAAAACTCTCTGTCTTCCCTGAGGGCTAAGAAAGGTGAGAAGTAAGAGAACCGAATAAAACTGATGGGGGTTCAAAATACTACCTTTATTACTCAAAAAGGCTCAGTTGGTGGATATATTTAATCATACTTTCTTACCTGGTTATTGGCTGTGCTGGACCAAGGCAGACTCTCTGTGGGTGGGGGAGGGGATCTCATAGGGGATTTTAGGAGATGACTTGGGGCTGCCCTGGAGAAACAGCCAAAAAAACCCAAGAGATGGAAGGGAAGAGTTGAGCTGATCATGTCCAGTTTATTCCTCCAAATTCATCCATCAAATAGGTTAATCCCATAGAGAGGTCATGGGTGTTACACTAAATGAGCTCCCTTTATCAAGAGTAGAGAAGTATTCCCTTTGTGTAAATAATTTTTCTAGATATTTTATGAAGTTTAATTCTCTATATACTGACAAACTATGCTGTCAACTAGAGGCAAGGTCTTGGGTTCTAAACAACCACAGAATTTTTATCTTCTATCATCCTCTCTTCTACCCCATCCTCCTCCTCATAGACTAAATCTGGCCCCTGGGCTCAGGCTTCTTGAGGTCCTCCTTTATATTTATTTAAATTATTTAATTATACTAAATCTCATATTTAATCCTACTCAGTAGGTTCGTAGCTTGTCATGTACCAGTCATTTTATGTTCATTATCCCATTTAATCTACAACAAACCTGGGGAATAGGATTTATTCTCATTTCTAGATGTGGAGATTCTCAGAGAGAATTTATCCAAGGCTAAAAAGAGCGTAGTGAAAATAGGAATCAAACCTGTGTCTCTATACCTTAAAGCTGAGAGAAACTGATAACTCCAAGCACATATTTCTCCAAGTCTCAGCAGTGGTGAAGAATAGGTTTGAATTGGAGATGAACTGTACCCACCCTGACCTGTGAAATGAGAAAGTTCACATAGGTCTTTGATAGAGGTGGTTCTGGTTAAGAGCATAGTTGGACACTGAACTCTCTGAAAATGTGGAGGGAAGGTAAGAGAAGACTAACTTACATTTTTTTATGATTTTATTTTTAAGTAATTTCTACACCCAACATGGGGCTCTGAAGCCACAAGCCCAAGATTAAGAGTTGCACGCTCCTGAGTCAGCCAGGTGCTCCACTTACATTTTTAATATAGGCATCTGTCCTAGCCTGACTCTACATGGAGAGAAGTTAAAGCTGGGCAAGCTGCAGGGTTAATTTTTCTAGCTTTCTTGCACACATAGACAAGAACTGGGGAAAGGCTTGATTTCCCTTTGGCAGGGGGGAGCCCTGTGGTGGAGAGATGGTCAGGTATGTATACAGTTGAGCAGTTTCTTGATCTACTGTTCTCAGGTACCTGTTCTCACCCATTGGCCCCTGAAGGCATCCTTTCTCTTAAGACCCCTCTTCCCTTTCCTCCTCTTTCTCCAATACAGGAAACTGGCAGGAGTGGAGTGCATGGCAACCTGCACTGCTAAGAACTCTTGTGGCTCCATGGTCAACAAGAACTTCTCTGTTGTTGGTAGAGGAGAGAGAAAAAGAAAGGGTATATTCTATTTTTTTCCCTTGAGGAACGGGCAGCTATGACCATGCATACTTGTTTCTGAAGATCTATGGTTTTTTGACCACCTTTGTCTCTGGAGCAGAATGTTTTCCTTCACTTTCTTCTTGGTGGATAATGCCATAGTGTGTGCCCCCACTCCCAAGCCACTAGTGTAAATATTAAGACAACTAGTCATTCAAATTCCATCTACCTATAACAGAGCACTAGAAATTGTCATCAGATTGACTGTACCACATGCATAGCAACTTTTTGATTCAAGAAACTTGCAAGTGTTAAAGCTCAGGGTTGCTGTGCTGGTGTATTTATAATGGCTAGTTTTTTTTTCTCCCCTCCCTTATCTGGATACCTAATAAGAATATGAACATCTCACCCAGAACTATGGACAAAAAACCCAAGCCTGTGGTGTGTGAATGACTAAATATTTGGCTGAAACTTGATATCTGGTACATTGATAATTCTAATTGGCATTTGTAGATTTACTCATTTCTCCTCCTTATACTAAAAAGCAAAATAAATAAAAGAAAGGGCAATGAAAATCCATTTTTCTTCATTTCCACACTGTTCAAGGAAACTATGTAGTAAATACTCCAGGAAACTTAACTCAATTTTAAATTCTGTAAATAAATGTGAAAAGAAAAAGAAAACCCATGTTTGATTGATTTCTTCCACTCTGCATCCATCTCCTTTACAAACAAACTGGAAACAATGACAGGATTCTGTTTCATTGATTTCTCTTGGTTGGGATGATGAAGGAGTTCATCAGTCATTTCTTTAAAATTGTGTCTTTGAGATATTTGTGGTGTTCATGGTGTACTTAAGAGTTTAGTCCTTGAACTGATTGCCAAGCAGGGACTCATTTACAGACTTCAGTAGAAATATGTAACCTACACGTCCTTGACTTTGGCAGGACTTACTGAAAAAGTGCTCATACGTTATGTACAATATATTTTCTCATAAGGCACCTTAGTGCCATGTCCTAGATCGAAATGGGCAAGGTGATTCTGGCCAAGAACATACAGATGGTTAAAGCTAGCCAGGGATGGAGGAATTTGGTTTAGGTTTAATTTGAAAGAGTCACCAAAGGGTGGTTTGTCTCAATTTTCTTTGTGTAATTGCAAAGACTTGTGGTGAGCAAAAGTTGGGGGGAAAATCCTTATATTTTTTGAGAGCTGACTATAGGCTAGCCCTTGTGCTAAATGCAGTGGTATACTGGTAAATGTTAAACAATCATTTAACAAAAATTTTAAAAAGCCCAAACCATTTTCATTTTTGGTATCTGCCAATTTTCTGTGGTGTAAATATTCCCACTATGGCTAACTGCAAGCCATGAATGTGATGTTATTGAAAGGGTTGAAAGGGGAGTTGGGAAGAGATGCTACCAGTTGACTCTTGTGAACTAATAGGAAGGAACTTCAGCATACCACTGGCTGAGTGTTTTATATGTACTGAACTTTCATAACAACTCTATGATTTAGGTGTTGTAACAGCCTCATTTCAAAGATGAGAATGCTGAAGCACCGAGAGGTAAATTAACTTACCCATGTTACATGGCTGGTAAGTAGGATAGTAGGATGTGCTCACAGTAATCTAGCTCCAGAGCCTGTGTTCTTAACCACAATTCCATATTAACTGCAGCCCATGTAGTAGTTTCATCTGCAGTTTGGAAATTTGGTGGGAGTATTGTTTAGAATATGAGGTTGTTGAGTGTGAAAATTGTAAAGTGGAAAATACTGGATTAATCTCTAAATTTATATCTATGTAAGTTCATCTCTGTAAATTACTTAAGATAATGGCTATGAGGGACCATCAGTTGGGGGCTAAAGTAGTGCCCACATGTGGAAATATCTTTAAGACTAAGTGAAAAACATCTCAAGGCAGGGTGTTTGAATAGAAATATGGGGAGACCCTGTGGATGGATGGTGATGATGGGCTAAGACTCTATCAGCAGGGACTGATAGTGTCTGACCCACTGGTTGGGCAAAGGATGTTTAGAGATTAGGTTATAATCACAGTGTTGATTATATTATTATACTGTTTTCACATACATGTAGGAGAGTGTCTCAGTCTTCTATTTTGAATATATCTAATTTCACCAATGGTAATCCATTTCTAGCATCTGTTATGCCAATTAAAAGCCACTAATTTCACCAATGAAAACTACTGTCAACATTTATTAAGCCAATTGTGAAAACCTCTGGTGTTGATCAGAGATAAGGATAGCTGAAGGCTTGTAGTAGCTGCCTCTGATTAAATAATTGGTGGCTGACAACCCCTGGAGAATGAATTTCCACTTAGGGCAACTGTAGTTACCATGTGGTTTAAACAAACAACATATAATACCATGGTGAAACCAAATACGAGTTGTGAGGGGCATATCCTTTGTCCCAAGGTATTTAAGTATTTTGAATGTTCTTTCTAATCATAGGGCATCATTATTCCTCTCCTCTAAGGACTGTCTCCAAGACTGCAGAGACAAAACCATAGCTTTCTTTTCTTTGTGGTACAAGATTACAAACAAGGGCAGAATGCACTGTTGTAAATAGATATGAATGGAGACAGTCTGGTTTGATAGAAATATACTTTCAGTTATTGTGATGAGTTAAACTATAGAACTTCCTAAAAGGATAGATATCCATTTTTCTGTCATGTAAACTTTGTTTCCCTAAAAAATGAACTGAAAGAAATGCTAGAAAAATGTAGAAAATAAATCCCCGCCATCCTCTATGTAGTTCCTTGTTTTTCATTTCTTTGAAATTCAGTGTGGTAAATATTGCTCATGACTTGAAGACCAAATGAAATGTGTAGTAACTTGAAACTCTGCCTACCATTAAGTCTGTTTTTTTTTTCTGGTAATTTTGTGTGTCAATGCAGACAGATTGATGGCTTGTCCCATTAAGGTGAAAAAGACAAATAAAGAGAATAGACAATTAACCTTCCTAACCAACCTGCAAAATGAAATATTCATGGAAACTAGCGTTCTTAATTAGCCAGGGGCCATGGAAAAATGAGTTTATGAAAGGCCACTTGAAAATTAGGATTGCAAATACATCTGGATTTTTACATTGTTTGGCGTAGATCCTAATTGGGATCTCCAATAACTCAATGATAAAAATCTTATGTCAAGTTCCTTAAGAGGGTCTAGATATGAAGTGATGATTTTTGTTGATATTTGTGTCCTAGAGAAGAGGGTTCAAAATTTGATGTGCAATATTTTAAAGAAGGATTTGAATGAATGGGTTACTATCTTTCATTGTGGAGTGCTTATGCCTGGAATAATTCTACACTTTCTGGCTTCCACATCTTTGAGTATATTTCCACCTGTCTGTATTGTCTTATCCTTGCTCTCTCCCTGACTTCTCCATTCTGAACTATATTGTTTCTTTTGTTTGTTTTTGTTTGTTTGTTGTTTTTTTTTTCCTTTGGTGCTAAATCTGGTATTTCTTCAACTATAGGTAAGTGAAGCCAGGGAGGAGACTTGGATTTGGATCTGGATCCATTCTGGGTCTTTGTGGTGGGTTTAGAAAGATAGGTCCAAGTGCAAGTGCTGGGAATTATGTGTGACAAGTTAAACATGGTACCTGATGAGGAGGGCCCATGAAACAGGGATGAGAAGGCCCTTGTACCCACCAGGCCTACTCTTCCATGCCTGATACTGATAGGTATCAGTAATTGATCATGACATCCTTTCCTCTAGAAACTGGATGTGGCCTTGGACTTCTTTTCAACAAAGTGTTCTAGGCAACTAGTACACTTAAATGAATGCTATGTGTGTTCTAATTGGGTCACTCATCTGGGGGATAACAAATCAGATAAGGCAGTATCTAGAATAGCAGTCAAACAGGCCATAGGCATTGTTAGAGCAAGCTGTTAGCTACTAACTGGCCTGAAACTCCAGTCTTTTGAAGAGTGACAAGCAAAGCATGAACCACTCAGTTGTGAAGGGACTGAGATGGGGAACAGGACAGAATTCTAGAACTAGACTATCAAGTGGGGACTTGTGCTCAAGAAGGAAGAAAAGTCATTTTATCAGGACTGGGGAACAAGGTTGAAGCTGAGTTAACGGCCAAGAGAGCTTGATGTTGTTCCCCGGAATAATGGGACAGAAAGGAGAGACAGAAAAACAATCTTTATTGGGCACCTGCTGTGTGCCAGGGATGGTTTGATGCTTTACTGACCTGATCTTATTTCAGAGGCAGCTTCTATAATCATCCCTTTTGCCTAGGTTTATTCCTGGGCTGGATCCAGGCTGAGCTGCTGGATCAGGCCAGAGCCTTCACTTGCCCCCTACTCTGATTACTTGTCTTTTAAAATCCCCAACTAGATTTTAAGCTCTTGAGGGAAGACATGGGACCTATTGCTGCTTTGTATTCTCCCCAGGGTGCTACTTGCCGTAGGTAGGACTCAGTAAATATTTGTTAATTGATTGCTATATCCTGGTACATGCAAACCTACTTTAGAGGAAACATATTTCTGGGGACTGTGTCTCAAAGCAGATCTCTGTGAGACCAATCTCAATTGTCCTTGCACTGTGGTCTTGTGGTCACTGAGTGAGCAGGTAACAACAGTAAGAAATGAAGTCTGGATCTAAATGTTGTAAGTGATTGGTCAGAATTCACTCAGTGGATTGCTTTCCACATCAAACCTCTGTGAGGAAGAGTCTGGGATAACAGCTATGAAAGCCAGAAAGGAAACACAGTGCTGAATTCTTCCAGCCTCTCTAGGCTGGGACTTTATGAGTCCCAGGATATGCCTCCCATACTCTCTGTTCACCTCAGCTTGCCTTTTGTGCTGTCCGACATTCCCACAGCACTTACTTGTGTCTCTAAGTCAAGCCCAAGAGAGTGTGTGTTAAAATACAGCCAGTGTCTGGAAGATTCAAATTAAGCCAGTATCCTCTGTTTTGCAAAATCAAGATTATGGCGCTCTATTAGGGCTGTCAGGTTAAGCTTGGAATGGCAAAATAATTTGAGAGGAAACTTGTGTCCAAGTAAAAAGCAACCCTAAAAGACAGGCCCAATCAACCTTTCTCAACATGGGCCACCTCCCTTTAGGTATTTGTGGTGGATGCTGAGACATGCAGGTAAAGTAACATGGGCTTGGTTGGGGGGGCGGGGGGTAGTGTTTTTATTTTGTCACTTACTTGTTTGGGCAAGATAATAAAATTCTCTGACTCATGGTTTCTACATCTCTAAGATAAGGGTAACAATGCCTGCATGTACAATTTTTTATAAAGATTTTGGAGAATGTTCACAAACTGTGCAGCATGTAGTAGATACCCAATAAAGTGTGGATGTTATTACTAAACTTTTGGTTGGTTTTTGGAAAATAGGGGATGAACCCATTCTTATCTGTTTTTATTCTTTTCTGACTTCTCCTTTATCCAATAACAAGCCAATAAACAAGCCAACCATCCAATAAAATGTAAAGTCATTGTGATGCATCACTTTTTTTTTCTTTTAGTATCTTTTACTCATTGGATATGGAAGTATTTATCATTTATTATTTTGTCACTCAGGTCACATACCAGAATGCGTGTGCAAGTGCAAAAACATGAAGTACCTGCTTATAGTTAGAGCATTTAATCCAGACTATTAGGAAATTCACAACAGAGAGACAAGGGCAAGGTGAATCTTTGATGTACAGATGCTATCGAAAGAAGCAAACATGAATTCCAAAATGCATATATTGAGGATGTCTCCCTACTTCAGCCCCATGTCTGTCAGGTTCTTTCTTCAAAATTGTAGTTCTGGGACTGTTCTAGCTTTCACTCATCTTTGGATCCTAAGTGATATTCTTATTTAGGAGCTGTTTTTTACATATCTTAGGCACTCGTGGCAGATCAGTGAGATGTACCAAGGCAGTTATAACCCATTAACATCTTGGTACACATTTTTAAGTTAAGGAAACATAAACTCATGATAAAATGGAACTTGCTATGTTGTATGTATGTGTGTGTGGCCCCAGTCACTATAGAACTGTTTAATATTCTGCAAAAATATTTTTACAAGCTCAGTTCCAGTTACTATAATCATGGCAATAATTTTTCACACCCCAGCACCTATTAAATTAGCAAGCCAGTTCTTTTCTTGAGCCATTATTCAAATGGATTCTGTCTGCATTCAAATTAATTTCAAGATCATAGAAATTAACAATGGGAAATATACATTAAATCACCTACTCCATTTATTTGCTACGGGACAGGAGAATTGATCTTTACATCATAATCTCTAGTGCTTTGTCCAGTCTGTTTTAAATGTCTTGAATAAGTGTTATTCTGATTCTGGGTGGTCATCTAATAAAATTCCAGGCAAAATTCTTTTTCACAGTCTACTGGAATATCTATGGATTTTCTGGTGCTTTGCAATTTGCCAGTGCTCAGAGCTGCCAGGAATCAGGCAATGAATTTTCTAGAAGAGTATGAGTGTGTGTGTGCATGCATGCACTCATTGAAGAGGGTTGGGTAGATCGTGTGGGGGGAAGAGAGAGGCAAAAAGAAGGCAACTTGAGAAGGATGATATATTTGATTACATTTGAGATCTGACAGTTGTTTGCCCTGACTAAATGCCCTTCAGGAATTGAAGGGAGCAGTAGGCATAGTCACTAACCAGGGGAGGCAATAAAAGATGTGGGTAGGTCTGATGACAATTTGAGTGGTAGTTAATGAAATTTTGTGAGGTCAGTCATCTAAAAGCCAACTAAAACATCCTTTAATTTAAGGTTGTACTTTATCAATCTTACACATGGATAGTTTAACTTATAGGCTCTAAAGTAGAAAGTAAGAGTCCAGGCAGTCTAATGTTAGCTATTTTTCTTTCTTTACAAATTTAGTTGCAGCATTCTAATTAGATAGATAAATGGATAGATACATCTATATTCACCATCCAACTCAAGAAACAGAACATTATTAGCACAACAAATCCTTGATTGTTGTTTTAGTTAACTCAAATGAGATAGAGAAAAGGCATGAATCAAACACTTTGTAAATATTAGGGCACAAGGCTAGACCAAACTTTAAGGTCTTATTACAATTTATTCATTATTCAAATTAAACATGCTTCACAGAAGCCAGAGAAGGAATTGGTGCCCTAGAACTGACATGAAAAGCATGAGGATCCCTTCAGAATCTCATGGAATATAAACATCTTTACATTCATTCACCCTCTGTTGTGCTGCTCAAATTCTCACTTGAACATCCAGGACAAGTATTTGTTCAACTCTTGCTTAAATACCTCCTGTGGTGAAGAAAATCATTAGCATGCACAGCTTCAGTAATAATGGTATGAAGGTTCTTATTTCCTTTGAGACCCAACCCTACAATTTTGAAGAAAGAACCTGACAGAGATGGGGCTGAAGTAGGGAGACATCCTCAATATTTGCATTTTGGAATTCATGTTTGCTTCTTTCGATAGCATCTGTGCATCAAAGATTCACCTTGCCCGTGTCTCTCTGTTGTGAACCCTGTGTCCTCAACATGTCTGCCCAAGGGTCTTACACTTAAGGGCTGTACAGAGCTAATCTAATCTCTTGGAACAGCTCCTCACACGTTTGAACACAGTTGCCATTCCTCTTTTCTCAACCCTCTCGTGCTCCCCTTCCAGTTTCCTTTTTTTTTTTTTTTTTAAGTTTAGGTATTTATTTTGAGAGAGAGAAAGAGCAAGCAGGAAAGCGGCAGAGAGAGAGAATTACAAGCAGATTCCACACTGTTGTGCAGAGCCTGATGCTGGCTCAATCCCATGTACTGTAAAATCATGACCTGAGCCAAAATCAAGAGTCAGACACTCCACTGACTAAGCCACCCAGGTGCCCCACCTCCCAGTTTCTTAAGCTAATTCACTCTTTCCAAACACGGTCACTTCCTTTGCTTGGTTTGCACCTGACTGTCTTCAGTGGTGGCTCCAGGCAAACCCATTCTTCACAATGTTCCTGAAATATATTCCTTCAGTGCTGGGGACATAATGAGGGCTTACTATATACTTGCTAAGTGGGTAAGCATAGCCTAATCAATCCTGCAGCATATTTATCTAGTATTGTAAGCCTTAGCCTACAAAAACAAATTTTCTTCATTATCTCTCATATTCTCTTCTTGAATCTCAGTTCTCATTAGAATAAAAGGTGAAAACACAACCTTTGTTTCCAAATCCTTCAGTCTCTCAGGAACTGATCCATCTTTTTTGATAAGGCAAAAACACAGCAAGAATTACTTCAAGCCTTCCTCTCTTCCACCTACTCTTCAAAAAAAGGAAACCAACTTGTGTTTAACATATATAGAATTCTCTCAATGCCAGCTAAAACATATTGAATCTGCACAAGGCACAAACTACAGAGCCCTCTCCCAGAACCTTCAGAGGATATGGCATAGATGTGACAGCAGTTGTATGGTGGTTCTACTTAGGCTGCTACTGGTGTAAGAGAAGTCCTTGTGCAAAGTAGGAAAAGGGGCCCTCGCTGGCGGGCTCTTAGACCAGCCCTCCCCGTTTCTGTCCTCTTGGTAGCCCTATTCCCTTCTCCACCTG